>NC_081408.1:229097890-229416042 GCF_030272615.1 Cryptomeria japonica
CTCTTGCACAAGCCAAAGCCAATGAGGACTTACTTAAGTCTCATTCACTAGACAAAGAGTTGATAACATTGGTAGGAGATGTCTTGGAGAAAACTTAACTATCTTTTAAACTAGACACATATGTTCACTCTAGTAAGATTACGAGTTTGTTGAATGTTGTAGGTTCTCATTTTGAATCTGTAGAGAAGGCAGTAGACATTAAAGTTTTAAATAAGTTTAATGCTATGAGATTGAAGACATTCTTGAAGACGATTGGGGATGATAGGGTAACCTTAGTTACTACTATGAAGAATATTCAAGATCCACTAGATGAAGGTGGTCGGATATACAAGTCATGTTTAATTTTTCCAAAGTTCACTATAGACATTGACAAGAAAATTAGAAAATGTGAAGCCCAACTAGCTAGCATATCATAGTCATATGCACCCCAATCAATCTTGGCTAGTAGTTTTGAACCACAAGTTTTGAGCATATTAGATAAGGTTAAGAGTTTAAATCAGGAAAAGGAAAGAGTTTTGGGTAGAGTAGCAAAAGTGAGGAGTCTCATCACTCCCTAGATAGATTCATTAATGAAAAGTATGTAAGAAATTAAGGATTCTCTAGATTCAAATGTTTTGATAGATAAAAGGGGAGCAGAGATGCTTGCTTATATTTTCAATGGGATGATCAACATTTTGGAGAGTTTGAAGAAGGCATGGGATAAACACTTGTTGTCCCTTAGGACAATTTTGCAGACCTATTCAAATGTTTATGAGGAACTGTACATATCCTTGTATATAAGTTTTGTTGGATTCCTATCTTTGGCATTGCTATCAAAGGGGGAGAGAGAATAATGAAAAATGGTGCTAATTCTCAGGGGGAGATTCTATATTCTTGGTGAGTTTGAAATTTTTGAGTGTTGCAGCCTTGAGTGTATAGTTCATTTTTAACAATGTTGCAATCAATAGAAAAGGGGGATATTGTTGGCAAGAGACATTGTACCGGTAAAGTTTCATGCATGGAGATTTCTTAGGGGTTGTCATTGATGGAAACTCAGTTATTAAATCCTATCTAGTATATATATATTTGACTAATCAGAAATCATATTGTTCATAAGGCATAAGTCTGGAAGGTAGAACACAGTAACCGATAGAGTATGAGATCATTATGCATATCTTGATATTGATGATGTAACTTTTGTTGTGGTGATCAAGGAAGTTTATTTGAAGTCCGAGGCAACGTATTTCATGATCCCAATATCCAGTGTTGACTCATAAGAAAGTTTAAAGGTCCAGAATCTGGTAATTCAGTTAGACTAGAGCTATTTTGGTGTAAAGTGTGTTGTGGATTTGTTTGGATGATTTCAGTGATTGGTTTCATGTTCGAGGTGATTGGGATGACTTATGGGAACCTTATTATCTTCATTTTTTTAGTTTGCATATAGATTTCTGGATGAATTGAGCCGACTTGGTGATACATGTTTCATGTTGCGTGTTATGCAGTTTTTGGAAGTCGACATGGTAAATGATTCTTTTTGTTGCTGCAGATATATAAGATTGATATGGATGAGAATTTTGATACATGTTAAGTGTGAAGGAATTTTATATGAGACAATTTGCATTGGTTGGTAAATTTGATTGAAGATATTGGTGCTCTGGTGTATGTCAATGTAGGAAAATAGAAAAGAAAGACAAATTATTTGCAGAAGATATTCTGAGCCTAATCAAAACTGCATTTTGGCATCTGTAGATTTTATACTTCAATTCATTCATTATTGTAATCAATTTTAATAGCTTGTAAGATAGTGAACCTTTCTCTGAGTTGTAACCCTTTTGTATTTGAGCAGTGAGCTCTAGGCAGTGTTCCTGGATGCAAGCTCATTCCCCTCATGTAATATTATCATACTTTGGGCCATAGTATAATAATATTGTGGGTTCAAATCCCACTGTGGTTTTTCCCTTTCTGGGTTTCCACATAAAAAATCTTGGTGTTATGGTTGTGTGGTTGTTTACTTTATGTTTCTGCACTTTGGTTTCTTTCATATGCATCTTGTAGTTTAAGAATTAGATTAGCAAGTTTGAGAATTATAAAATACTAATTCACCCCCCCTCCCAGTGTTCATTGATTCCAACAATTGGTATCAGAGCTTATTTCCTCAGAAGAATCCTAGCAACTTGAGGAAGATCTAAAAGATTGAATTAATTAAGTCTAGTTTGCAGAAGCAACTTACTGTGGCACTTGATGTAGCTATGAAATAGAAGAATAGGCTGAGGAGAATCTTGGAAGGAGCTAAAAAAATTATTGAATCCTTGAAAGAACAAGTCAACATATGGATTGGGAGGTGACACTTGTCACCTTCACATCTACTACTCCATGAGGTTTTTTTCCTCATTTAAGAGGGGACAAAAACTATGACACCCCATCCCTAAAGTCTTCCCTCATAAATGAGGTATGGGGATGGATTTTGTACTCTCAACCCATCTATCCTCAAAACTCATCACTCATCTTAATGAGGAATTTTGGTATGTTAAAGCAATCCTTAGGGCTTTAGCTTCATATCCAATAGGTCCCTACCTCAAGGGTATAGACACTAGGGGTCTACTTTTCTAATTCAAACATGGAAATTGAGCCAAAATCTTATGTTAGAGACCCATATTAATAAACCTCATAAAAACATCCATATCAAATAATGAAACATTATTTCCTTCTAAGTCAAAATGGTTAGATTTTCACTTATCCAAAAGGTCATTGACCTGGTATATAAGTTTATGCATCCTCCTATATTGTTTCTTTTTCTTCCCTACATAACACAACCATAGCTTACAATTAAACCCAAATATTACACACATTATATGATAATCAAAATAATCAAATTCCCATGACTATAATTACCAATCATTTTCCTAACTACTCACTAATAAAATCATAACTTGGCACCATGCAATCCCCCTTTTATAAATTACAAGTCATATCAATAGTTTGCATGTAGATATATTTTCATTCCTTAAATAATAAAAATAAAGCATAATATCCAAAAGTAAAATGCAAGAGAGAATTCATAAGTTCAACATAATTTAAATATATTCTCTTCAAGGTATTTCAAATAAAGGGAGATACTTATAACTTCCATCATGTTTGTTAATGATATTTATAATATTACAACCAATGGCACACAAACAGATAGTTAATTTATGACCTTTAATCAATATAATGAAAAAATATAAAAAAAAGTATGGTTTTATTTGATTCATATGAGTTAGGGTATTACATCCCCTTTCCCTTATCTTCAACTTCCTCCTGGAAGTCACTACAATTCAGGAGCATAATTATTATTTATGGTCACAAATAAATCCATTGTATATTTCAACTAATCACATTTGATGACAACATTAAAACATTCAAACAACAAGAACATGTTAGAGGTATTCCTTTCACAATTTAGTCATCCATAGGTTAAAAAAAACATTATACAATAGATCAACCATCCTTATATTTGTAATACCACAATGTTAACAACATCTACAAAACTTTTCAATTGATAAGGAAATCATTAAGTTACACAATAGAACATCAAATCACCTTATCACTTCTCTTTTTTTCTTTTTTTTTGATATTATCCTTTTTATTGTACTATAAACATTACTCATGATATTAATCTCCTTAGAAAGCATCATATTTCTCATATGAGTTCATATCTCAATAAGGTCAAAATCATCCATTTTTTTGTTTGTCATATTAACTTCATAATACACAATAACGTGTAATCAAAATATACATCACAATATACATACATGATTCACAACACATGACTTAGACAATGGGGATTACGATGATAAGTAACCATTGATACCATAATCATAAGGAAAGATGGTCTCAAGGCCCTCCTCTGAGGACCTCTCCATACATTTCCTTGTATCATGCTTTTGTTTGTGTAAGGGGGTTAGCCTTTGAAAGAAGGATAAGTCATATAGATCTCATAGGGGGAAATGGACTCTTGACCATCCCATGCCAGTTCCATTGGCCACCCTTATCTGCATAAAGAAATTCCCCAATGCATCCACTCCCCTATACAACTTTCTAGGGACCCCCTTAGAGCATAGTAGTTTATAGAGGTCACATCACAACACTTATGCTAACAATTTATAATTCACAAAGAGAACCTCAATTACAATTGAAAAATTATAACCCAAAGTTCAGCAAGAGCCATTAAAATAAGTTAAATAAAAAAATGATATAATATAAAACTAAAGTTAAAAAAAAGTAAAATCAATTGGAGCTCCATTACAACATTCCAATTTTAATTAAAAAAATAATTTAAATTAAGTCCTTGAGGAAAATGGACTAAGGCAAACTTCCAATGGTTGAGTACATTAAATGAAATAAATAATACTGTTGGCATGAAATTAAGAAATAAATCTTCAATAAATAAGTCATCAGCAACTATCAAACTTATTAAAAGTTTCACATTACATCCACTATGAATATTTTCTTAAGCCACTCGAGGGGATGAGGGGAACGGCGGTCTCTAACTGCTAGGGTTAGTTCAGACAAAATTCACAAGGACAAGACCTAGGGGCTAGACCTAATGTCTCGGGGGCTCAACACAAATGACCTTGCCTACATGAAAGATTAGAGACTTCATAGTTCATAAAACAATTTGAAACACAACTATTATGAAAGTATGAGAGTGGCCATGCAACCCTTTTTAGGGTCTAGTTTTCTAGATAGTTTCCTCATCAATTGCCACCAATTTA
This sequence comes from Cryptomeria japonica, assembly GCF_030272615.1. Classification (NCBI taxonomy): domain Eukaryota; kingdom Viridiplantae; phylum Streptophyta; class Pinopsida; order Cupressales; family Cupressaceae; genus Cryptomeria; species Cryptomeria japonica. The sequence goes on from NC_081408.1 coordinate 229,102,624, forward strand.
GGTGAAACAAAGATGAAATCCTAACAAGTCATGTTACATGTTTTAGTCACACATAAATATCCTCAAAAGGTTTACCAAAGATGTATAGTTAGGTTCCCAGTGATATCAAACCACAATTATGATGTAAATCAATATGTCATCTTTGAGTAAGTAAAGCATGCCAAATCCGCACATAAATTATATCATACATTTGACAATAGACCTATACAAGGGAATATATTTGACAATAGACCTTATTTATGTGTAGTATTAAATAATGTTGTTTGAAGCTCAACATAATATTCAACTCGAAGAGCTAACACAAATAGACCCTCCTCGGCCGATTCTCATAAAGAATCTTTTCATAATTTGTAATTACTTTTGTTATACACTCCTTGGAAGATTAGAGAAGTAAATTTTATACTCTAAGTGAAGTGAAAGGTAGAAAACTTATATTGTCATTTCAAACTACCACCGAAAACAAGAACTTCCTGCAAATAAGCACTTCATCAAAACTATAACCAAACTAACCATTCTACTAAGTATTTACAGGAAACATGATATAAATGAATATGTATCCTTCCATCAACGGAACCGTAGGTGGATGGAGGTGGTGCATTCCAATATATAGTAATGGACCTAAGATATACCAAAGACAACATTAAAAAGTAAAATTTGACCAAATGTACCATTGATAAACTCATTATCATATAATGTGGCATGATAACAATAGTTAATACTACATACTCAAAACTAAAGCCAAGACAACACCTAGAATTCAATCCTCGAATCAAGCCCACGATCAAAATTTATACACGCCAAAGTCATGTTTCTCATGCGGTTCATTAACAATGTCAAACTCTAAAAATCGAGTAGTGTTCAAAATCAATATATTAGATAAACGATTACATTTACATACAGTCAAGAAACTATATCCAGATCCAACTGATGATAAAATATAACTACAACTTTATGATATCAATAGATTGAATCCAACTCATTCTGTAAGCATTGCATGATTGGCTCCCTACGTTGAGATTCAGAACTTATAGCAGGATAATAGCTCGAGACGGTTAAAGTATACCCAAGGCATCAAAGAAGTCTCAATTAAAAATCCAATAGCTCAAGTGACACGCCCCAAGTTTAACAAAAATATAATAATATTTCATTATAAATGAACCATTTAAACTTGATAATAACTATTTTATTATCAAGGAAGTTGATTTTAAAGTCTTTTGGTTTTCTTGGCTCAATAGAAACGTTATTTATAAGCAATCAGTAAGAAGTAAACAGGGTTTGTTTGCCAACAATAGTGAATAACTAGACACAAATAGCATATACAAATCTGATACATTCTATGAGAAAGTTGAAGCTATAGTTTTTAGGAAACAGGAAAGGTATCTATTACTCTTTTCGTTTGCTTGTGCGGTAGATGCAGGAAGGTTGTGGTATGCATTATAGCTGAATAGCTTACTATTATTCTGATCATTCTATGAAATGTTCTCTAATCAAATAAGACTCTGTTTTGTATTCAACTAGATTATTATATTTTTATATTTACATAATGTTACGTGAGTAGATAGCACTGAAAACTTAACTTGAATTCGTGTATGAGCTGGAGTATAAGTGTGTGTATATATATATATTCATTCTATTTATTAGGCTATAACATCCACAGTAAAATTGACTACTGAAAATCATGCTCACTCTTGCCGCACAGAGAGGACAGAAACTGTTGTAAAACAGGCATCTGCTGGCAATTGGAACGAACCCCACCATTGATTCCTTATTGAATCGAATGCCTCAGCGACCCCACATTCCTCCTTCCACATTTCCGTTGGTATGAGATTGTAAGCATAATACAAAAATCCCTCACGGAAGCGCAGTCACCTAAACTATCAAGATTGCATCACATGTACAGAATGGATATGTTGGAAAGGCTTGCATTTGCAAATGATAAAGAAGGCTTGCTTATGCAATAGGGTATGGAATAGCATCAAGGCATAATAGTAGGGAGAATTTTTGACAGATATCTTAGTTTTAAACGCATGGGTAAGCGTAGTGGCCAAAATTGTGAAATGATAAAGTAGGCGTATGAGCAGAATGCCTACAAGAAATCTGCTCTTGTGAAACGCTAAGATAGATGGTTACGCACTCAAATAGATGGGTTGATAAATCTCTGGAAACATTCAAGCAAATGCAACTGGTAGGAATAAATCAGATTCAACAACCTTGCAAACAACCATCCTACGTTTGATAACATGAGGGCTTTCAAACAAGTTCTTAGTGCAATGATCCTAATAGACATATATGCAAACGGAGAAAGCATAGACCAGGCATAGCAAAACGGCTGAAAACTATTTGTTCTCACGGAATTCCATCATTGCATCACACGCAGATAAAGATGAGTTCGTTGTAAAGGCTTTAGAGACGTTCATGAAAATACAGTTGGTGGCTGTAAAAGTCGACTCCACCATATTTTCCAATGACCATATCTCCTAGTTCCAAAAATGCTGCGTTTTTTGTTTTTATATATCTCCACAGCAATACTTCTTAAGTAAAATTAAACTCTGTATTAACTTTAGAAATACATAAATGATGTATCATATATCGAATATGTAATTCTAACTCTAAATGGATTTTATAAAACTTATTTATTAATTAATTTACATAGATGGATTATTATAAACATATGTATTAAATGGTGAATATGATATCCTAGTTACATAATTTGCTTGAGTCATTTATTAGGCTTACAATATTTCTTAATATATTTTTTAATATAATTATAAAAATTCGTCAAGAAGTTACACTTATCTTTAATACTAAATATATTCATGTCATTCAAACGTATCTTATATAGACACTATAATTTATGTTAGAATGTTATAAATTATACTATATAATCATTTATGAATTATAATACGTTATCATAAATCATCCATTATACCATCGATCGCTAAATGATCATTCTATTATTTGTTGATAAATTTTCATGCTCTTGATAACATATTCATTAACTAATACAACAATTAGTATTAGCAAGGACTTTTAGGATATAAGGGCTATTTAGTTTTGATGCTAACTAATTTATAGTATGAACTATTTATCATATAAATTTGCCAAGTGAGTTAGGCATTACCATATTTACTAAATTAGTAGGTAATCTAAATGTAACATTTGTATTCTTAAATGCATTATTCTACTTGGATATTTGCTCAATAACATGAAAAATCTTGCTATATCTATTAATAATACCCTTCATAAAATGCATGTAACATATAATTTTGGACAAGATAACTCGCTTGCATTTAGAAGAAGACCTAAAGGAATCTAGTGTTTCATGGTTTTGAAAATGGTATGCATAATAAAGCATTGAATTCAAAGAGATATTATGCATTTAAAAATATGTAGTGAAGATTTCATATTCATTAATGAAATTGTAAGTAAGTTCAATATACAAGTTTGATATCCTATCTATATCATGAAAAATTGTAAAATTTATACGCACACTCAACATACCTCTTTGCTTGATAATCTGAGCATGCTACTAGGAATTCATTAGTGATCAAAATGACATTATTCATTTATCTAAATACAAATAATTTGTACCAACATTAGTGGGTTAGATAAAAATCCAATGTCTCATAAAATCTCCATGATGGTCATCTCATTGTCCAACATGGAAAGCCATCCCAATCCTTATAACTTACAATCATTGCAAGACATAACTCATTTCCACTCACTTCATTCACCATAGGTAAAATCACTATATTCTATTCATTTAAAAATATTCGATCATTTTAACTTAGTTGTACATATTGACTAAGTTACATTGCACAATCAATTTTACAATACATATATAAAATTTGGAAAGCATTATAATATTATTCTACATCCTTCCGTAAATGTAATTAAGATAAGTTCATAAACCGATGTCCATATAATTTGAATCAAACATAAAATATCCCAAGGTAACATTGACACATGAAGTGTCTATGTTTCTTTATAGGTGGAGCTTGACACCATCTACCATGACACAAATTGTTAACTTGATCCTTTGTTGAAAAGGTTTACACTCGCTAAAGCACTGGTTATATAGTATAGTGAGACGTGCTAGTTTAATAGTTGTTGGTATTTATTCTCCCTAAGGCACTAATCTCCTTGTAAATTTTGTCTTGCTAGAGCGATCATTTAATCACAATAAATGGATCACATAATATAACACAACTTCTGAGCTTGTAATAAATGTTCCTCCTATGGCTCACCCAAAATAAGAGAACTTATTTGCTAGTGGAATTCATCGAATGTTTGTGGACCCATACCATAGCACAACTCTTTAATTGATGGACTTTACAATATTCTTCTATTCTCCTTTTCTTCTCAAATTGTGTATGCTCTTGTCTCTTTTTAAAATATAAGTGACTATGAATGCAAATGAATAATTAGAACCTAGGTTGCATAGGTTTTATCAATCTTTAGAATATGGATATCATTTATCCTTTTATCTTTAACCCTAATTTGAGGGTTACGATTATCACAGGAATGAATGAGAAAAATCAATATTCATAGGTCTTGTAATATATTAAAATATGGAAATTATTTGTCTCAAATATAAAGTCTATAAAGTGTCCCTTTTATAAAGAAGGCTAAATATTAAGTGTGAAGGCATAACACTTTATTTATTTTGTTACAAATAGGTATCCAAGATTAGTTCATATTTATATTCATTAGGAGTAATACATGTTTAAATTAAACATAACAATTGACTTAGTAAATTAATAATGACAAACTTCGATACAATAAGATCTAATACAAACATTGGCTAAAATTTATTAACAAAATAATGTTAAAGACAAACATCAGAACTAAATTATATTACTTCTTAGGTTTGATGATTGAATACATGCGCATAATTATACAACATGGATCTTATATTTTCATAACATTGAAAGGCTAAAATTACAAATTGAATTAAAAAATATTTATAACTAAATAAATGAAGATTCTAAGCCCAAGCAAATAATTTTCTTCAAAATTCAAAACTTTAATGACTATCAGAAGATTGAATGTTTGTTAATGAGAAGTATATTAATATAGATGAAGGGAAAGAAAAATTAAAGACCTCGATGATGTCATCATTATTAAGATTCTTTAAAAAAATATTAACTTTGAATAAAAGAGACTTGAATTTATATTAACATCTTTCAATGTCAATTTTTTATCTAATGATCATAGAACATAAATAATAATCTCATATGGTTGAAAATTCATAAAGTAACAAAAAAATTTCAAGTATTTGTAATTTGTATTTAAAAAAATTATTTGCAGAAACATGAAGATTAATTTATGTTATAACATTGTTTAAACAATATTATCTATATTTAAAGAAACAATTTGTCAAATATTTTATACTAAACATTTTTAAAATTTATTTTTTTACAATAATATTTTGCAAAGACTTAAATAAGAAGTCAGAAGGGAAAAGGTATGTCACAATCCTGAGAATATAGTGTGACTGATTTTTTCCTACAAAGCTAATGTCGCCATCGGACCAAATACAAATTCGGCATAAACCGGCGGAATTGATTTGAAAGACTAATCATTGTCACCAATCAAATTTCGAAGGCCTGTTAATGCGTAATCAATTATGTCAGCTAAGTTAAAAACTTCATGGAATGCCACATGGATTCGCCATTACTATGGATAAAAGGTTAATACATGCATCATTTAAGGATAGCGTGTGCAGGCAAAAATGGTGGTTAATTTTTAATTTCATTCGTTTACAATCTATTTTTAAAAAATTTAAGTTATCTTAAATTTATATAGAGATTGGTATATTATAAAAGAATCTTTCTTTCTTTCGATTATCAAAATTTTTAAAATGAAAGAAACTTTATTAATTACATTTATACATAAATCTAACACTAGACTTCAATATGCATTATCCATAGTAATGGATTCGCCATTACTATGGATAAAAGGTTAATACATGCATCATTTAAGGATAGCGTGTGCAAGCAAAATGGTGGTTAATTTTTAATTTCATTCGTTTACAATCTATTTTTTAAAAATTTAAGTTATCTTAAATTTATATAGAGATTGGTAGATTATAAAAGAATCTTTCTTTCTTTCGATCATCAAAATTTTTAAAATGAAAGAAACTTTATTAATTACATTTATACATAAATATAACAATAGACTTCAATATGCATTATCAGAAATAGAAAAGGGCATTTCGTCACAACTTTGACTTCAAAACTCCACTCAAATACAAACAACATTAGAGAAACTCTTGCCTTATACAAAGGTTTACAACTTTATCTTTTCATATTGATAAGATTCACACTGAAAGAGATTCTCAAGTTATACTCAATGCCCTTAACTCTAAACAAGTTACAATTGGACACTAAGATACATTTTCTTGAATATTTGGAAATTGCTTGACAAATTTGATGAGTATGTGGTGGCTCTTTGCTATAGAGAGGCAAATTGTATGGCAGATCATTTGGCTAACATGGGGGTAAAGTTGCAACAAGGATATCAGATCCTATCAGTCAAGTAATATATGAATCCCCCAAGTATTATAGAGTAGTTCAAATCAAATAGTAATGATTTCTTTAAAGATGAGCTCTTAAATGTTCCACCTTCATGTTGAATCTGGAGTATGTGTCTATCTTTGGCTCTTTCTAACTTTGTTGTATCTAAAAGATTTTTCAAGTGGGTGTTTATTTTAAAAATCTCACATCTTGGTGTAGTATTTGTTGTTGCTTTGCTAGGCACATGCTCCAAAGTTCAGGAGTTAATAGGTCTTAAGATTTGGAATAGTCAAATTTGGGCATGCTCTAGTTGAAGCTAATCTAGGATGTCCAATGCACAACATCTATGGAGTTCCTAAGGCTCTTAGTTCTATAGTTGAGTGTCTTAGACATTTTATTTGTTGGTTCCAAATTTCAGTGTATCTAAACCTAGTGGAAGTTATTTTATATCTATAGGTGGCTAAGTTCTACCTCAATCTCGTCAATTTTTTGAATATGTTCTCTCACAAGTTCTTAGAAATTTTTTGATGAAGTGTTTGTCAAATTGCATTCACCATATTTATGTTATAACATCCATCCAAATAACATTTATGACTCTCATCTGCTTAATCTATAGGTGATTCCCTCTCTAACGCTTCTTCCTCTGCCACTATTTTGGCTATTTACTCCCTAGTAGCCCGTCTCTACTGCAAAGGTTCAAATTGGGTCAACCTTTGCCCAAGGATTATGGTGATTAAAAAAACTAAACTTCAATACTTTGTTTCATTTGTTTTCTATATTAAATCAAATTTTAAAAAATAAAATTGATCCAAGTAAATATCATAAGAACATGAATGATTTATGAACATGCAAATAAAAATTTAAGATCTAGATTGAGAGAAATTCCTCTAATAAATAATTTTGAATTAACTATCTAAAATTGATTTGCTTATATATATGCATATATTAATATATAATGGAAAGTAACAACTCTATATTAGTGTTTTATGCTTCAAAGAGAACCTTAATTTATTATCCATCTTCAAAGAGTTTTAATTTAATATACATTATTTTATCCCTATGTCACCAATCTAAATTAACATCCTAGACATAAATATGTACTTTTATATTGAACATGACCATTTCAGGGTTCTAACCTATCACGTGACGCACTTTTGTAATATATTAATAATACAAAAGGTAAAATTAAAACTATATATTTTTTATTATAATTCACATAACAAACAAAGACTAAAAATATTGAATATATTACAAGATAATGGTTTGTGATATTTCCTCTACAAATCTTAATTGCAAAATTTAAGAATTTATTAAATATTTATTTTATGTTGTACAAAAGTATCTTAAAATGTTTTTTATTTTATCATAATAGAAATTGAGCTAGGAATTAAAACCTTTCATGATTCTTTGAATATAGTTTACTAACCCCCAATGTCTAGGTTACATATATTTTAATTATTAATTTTTATATATTTTTCTAATTAGTTTTTTTAAAACAAATGTGTTTGGTAAATTAGATGAATATTTTTTCTTAATGCATAGTTTCTTTTGTCTACACCTTAGTTAATTACTTATTTTTGTTGAAGGAAGAATATCATTATGAAATGAATATATTTATTTTTATTTTAAAATAAAGAAGTAAACCCTATACTTACAAATTTAAAATATGAAGTACAATATAGTTGACAACCACAAGGTTGAGCAAAAGAGGTGCTCAAAACCAGAAAAAGGGCAAAACCATGTACAAGGTAACTTAATACCATGGATATATGCAACCTATATACAAAACAAGCTACACCACAAACCTATGTTTACACCATGAAACATCATTCTATTTTTATTTATTTAATTCTTTGTTATTTATTCAATTGTCACATAATGGTAAATTATTTTTTGATAGCTAATTTTATTGAATAAAACTAAACAAGACATCTTCATCCAGATTATATGCCTCAAACCACCCAAAAAGTCACCCATAATAAACTCCAAACCACCCATAAACCAGTAGTCTGCACAAACCCTAGCCCACATCTACAAGTACGAAAGTGTCATACACATAGTGCCAAACAAAAAATGGCATAAACTATTCAAACTATTCTAACTAAAACTTCAGATTTTCAAAACAAGAATTTAACATAAAAAAGAAATGGCACTAAGAGGTACCTTGGCTTGCAACATCTTTATCTCTCTTTCTTCACTACCTTAGCATCCGATCAGCTCGTAGCACCACTAGCCCTATTCATTCACTAGTTCATCTATTAGCCCATGACATATTATTCTTGCCCATTTCTGCAGATAGGCACCTGGTTATCATTCACATCCTTTGTTCCTCCTCCACCACCCTAGTTTCCTCCTTCGCCTCCCTGTTAATCTCTTCCAATTCTATTATTTGAATGTACATTATCAAGCCCTCACAACCTCTCATCACATCATCCCAAAATATTTCTTTTACTTCTTCTCGACATCTCAGAAAAGGAATTCGCAAATGCCTTCCTCTAAGCTCAACGTGCTCCTTCGAGATTCCTTTCGAAACATTAAAGCCCCATCCTGGGACTGTCCACTCTAGAAAAGATTCCATGTTGAGAAAATAATCTCTTTGCACTATTACTATTATCATTTTTCTCACCTTCACATAGGAATAACCGAATTCAAGTCCCCATGCCATAATTAAGGCCCATAGATATCCACCCTTGTTCTGTATCTATGTCTGATAATAGCCGCTTCCTGACCAACAAGTGGTTGAGCAACCCTCAAGAACATGGGCTCCTTCAAAATGAACATGTTTTTTAGCCATTTTGCACTAACCAGACCCCCAAAAGCAGGCATGACTCTAGTTGTTTTGAGTGTGAAATTGGCTTCTATATCACACTCCTCAGAAAACCACCTAACTCTGCATAGAGACCACTATTACCACCACCAAAATTGCTCGACTATCATAATGAATGAATGAAAATTCCTATTCTAACAATCAATGAAGCTCTCCTAACTCTCGCTACCAATGCAAAGGAATTTTGACATTAATTGCTTGTAATACTTTAGCCAGCCCAGGCACACGAATAGAAAGAAAAGAAATATATTTTGCATATTTCAAGTATGACAAGGTACTATACTTAGCAGTCATTTTGCATGAACCAGACCCCCAAAAGAAGGCATGACTTTAATTGTTTTGAGTGTGAAATTGGCTTCTATATCACACTCCTAACAAAACCACCTAACTCTGCATAGAGACCACTATTACCACCACCAAAATTGCTCGACTGTCATAATGAATAAATGAAAATTCCTATTCTAACAATCAATGAAGCTCTCCTAACTCTAGCTACCAATGCAGAGGAATTAGACATTAATTGCCTGTAATACTTTAGCCAACCCGGGGACACGAATAGAAAGAAAAGAAATATATTTTGCATATTTCAAGTATGACAAGGTACTATACTTAGCAGATTATCTTAAATCAATTGAATGGTACTGTCATTTCCATCCCACCACATCGCCTCTCCCTTAGATAGATCACATATGACATTGGACAATCTGTTAGCATTGACATTTCAACTTCTCCTTACATGAGAGATGCAAAAATCTTGGAAAGATTTTAATTTTGAGTAGATTAATGTGATAAACTTATTTAATCTCCAACTTCGGGTTACTTCTTTTATCCCTCTAAATGGACTTTCAAAACCTTCATGTTTACTGCCAAATCAGTTTCTAACAAAGCCGCTTGTACCTCTACCTCATTATTAGTTCCATCTTGCAGCCTTTTTGCTCTTTTAAAAAGAACCTTCCCTTCATCATCGCAAGCAACACATCCCACTACAGAAGTACTTGGGTTACCCCTAGAAGCCCTATCAAAGTTGATCTTAACCCATCCTCATTCGGATTTTTACTAAATCTCCTCCTTTTTTCCAAAGTTCTTACAAATACGATTAACCCTTGGAAAGAAATGAACGGGTCATCACATAATGGTAATTGACTCTTCCAATAAATTTCTTTAAAAAAAAATGGAAAATAAATACCCCAACCCCATATAAAATAGATATTTAAAAATCTATATTTTCTACAAACTAACTGTAAGTTGTATATTTTACAAATTTTCTTGTTATGTAAATGACCAATTTAATCAAAACATTTTGTCTAATTAAATTATCAATGTTAATTTGGGGATAATTATGTATATAATTTTTAAGAGGCACAATATGTATGCAAAATAATGCAGCCTATAATGAACTTAATTTAGTATTTATGGTGTTTCAAGATTAATACATATAAGTTTACTTGAACTCCTAAAATAGAATGTTACCTAAAATTTAAGCACTAGTTTATGTTACCCATAATTTTGTCCAACTAATTTTAATTCTCTTATTTCTCCTTATACCTTTCATAGCCTTTTATAAATAATTTTTTTTGAGGCAATGATAATTCTTCTAGGTTGTTATAAGTTATTTAAATTTTAATGTTAATCATAATGATAAACCTTTTAATCTAATACTTAATTCTCATTAATCTATACCAAATTGTTAGAATTCACTATCCTTGCATGCCTTTTTACCTAACTTCACCATTATTTTATGTCAATTTAAGTGTTATACTTATCCATTATGATATAGATCATATCCATAGTTACTGATACTTCACCTAGTGGCAAAGCCACCGGTGCAAGTGAGGAAGTGATGTAGAGTGGGTTCATTCTCACTGGTTTGTGGTTATACACCTTCAAAACCTCCAAGGGTCTGCAAGACTTACCTTGTCTGACCTTCCCAAGGACCTTAGAGTAGGATAAGCACCTATTGTTTTTGTCAATTAGAAACTCTTTCTTAGGAGTTCTAGTTGCTAACTCCCTTTCTCACTCACATTGAGAGCTCAACCCCTCTACCACACAATATTCATTTCCCACATTACAGACACAAGGATGGAAAATTTTGTATGGCTTTCCAACCCTTCTCCTTCCTCTAAAGTTTTGGTATGTATTGATTCTGAGTTTTACAAACAACCTACACTTTTAGGCCTAATAGGAGACCTAATTCTAGTAGCCCTTCCAGGAGGGTATTCTGTGATTATCTACCAATATTCCTTAACAACTCTATGAAATCTTTTACATTCCAAACAACCTTTTGCGATTTACATACAATATCTCAAAACTAGAGGTGGGTTTTGTCTTTAACATATCTAACCCTTATAGGGCTAATCATGCCTAATTGCCCCTTCCTAGGCCTAAAAAGTAGGGATTGGTTAAAACTCCTCCACAAATCTGATTGCCTATGTGAACTAATATTGGTTTTAGGTCTATACTACCATAAGGTTTTCCATTCCAATCATACTTAACTTCCATCCACCAGATTCACCCAATTAGGGCTTGCTATCATGATTCCTAATGCTTGCCAACTCAATGTTCCAGGCCTAGGGTATGGTGGAAAATATTTGATTTAGCTTCCCCCGAATCAAAACCAAAAATAAAACATAATATATATAGAAACCTAACATTCCACAAGGTTTCAGAGAGGATATCCATCATGGAATGTTAGGTCGGAGTAATTTTTCTCTCAAAACCCTGGTTCTTAGGACCTTTGAACCCACCTGCAACAAAATGAAGATTATTTACAAACTACAACACTTCAGGACTCCAAACCAAAAACAAGATGATAGTAAGACACCAGTCTAACAATCCATGTCCCCGTCTTGGATGTGTCAATCCATAAAGGTCGTGCAAACTTGCAAAGAATGGGCAAAAACTCAGAGGAACACACCAAATGGAGAAACCAAAATTGGTTATTTTCTTTAGATCTTCAACAATCAATTATCATCGGTATTTTTAAAGCCTTATACTACCCTCGGAGTAGGTACATATTCTCACAACCAATTGTGTCAACCAACTAACTATTGGTGTATGAAAATGTTACAAATTTGTTATGAGCAACTTTTGCAACTTTTGCAATTTGTTGCATTGTTGAGCAACTATGCTCAAACCCTAACTTAGTCACCGCTAAGTGACTCATATTACCTCAACAACTTCAGAAGGACATCAACCAAACTACATTAACCCAAAAACAACTTATTCTATTAAGTGTTCTACCTAGCACCCTTAAGAGCTCTCATGCCAACGTTGGCCAAACAAAGACTCTTAGGGCCCTTACAATCATTTGAGAAGACACTTAATGGCCACTTGGCCTTATGACAAAGATAATAATAGGATTCCAACATATTGGACACAAACTCAACAAAAATTTCTAAGTTCCCCTACACCATACTCTCGGGGTAGGAAAATTTCAAGTCCCTTGAGTGGATAGGGCTTGAACAGTGGTTCCATGTTGTAGTATATCTCCTTCTAACATCCATGTAGCTTTAGATTTAGGGAAACCTATTCATTTAACCAAGTAGTCTCTACAGACTCCTTTCCTAGTCCTTTTGACAATCTTGGAGACTAGAATGCAATCCAATGTCACTGGTTCGCTTGGAGGTAGGTCTTATATCCAATCTACATCTTCAGTAGTAGTAGGCTCTTCTTGGTTTGTAGTTGCCTAGGTTTCTTTATACTAAAACGAATCACATACATTTAAGATTGGTGATATACCCAAGTTTGGTGGTAGTTCCACCTCATAGGCACTATTACCATAATTATGCACAACCTTAAGAGGTCCAATCTTCTTCATGCATAGTTTTCTAAGTTTCCCCTTAGGGAGTCTCTCCTTTCTTAGATTGGCCATAACTTGATCACCTACCTTTTAGGGTACCTCTCTTATTGTTTTGTTTTCTTGTGTCTTGTATTTCTCATTATTTTGCTGCAATATTTTTTGACTTGTTCATGGATCTCCTTCATATTCTCTGCAAATTTTTCACCTTGGGCACTCCTATGGTCCATGGAACTGAGATCTCTAAGTTCTAAGATACCCCTTGGATGACATCCATATACAATCTCAAATGGACTCAAGCATGTGCTCCTATTGACAGAGTCATTGTAGGCATACTCTGCTTGTCCCAACACTAGATCCCAAGCTTCACCATGCTGTTTGGTGAGACATCATAGTAAATTGCCAAAGGACCTATGAACTACTTCATTTTGACCATTTATGGATGGTATTGAGATGAGAAAGATAGGTTGGTACCAAGTTTCTTCCCCAAGGTTTGCCAAAAGTGGCTCACAAATTTTGTGTCTCTATCACTCACTATTCTAAGAGGCAAACCATGGATCCTCACAATCTCTTTGAAGAACAACCCTACTATGTATGAGGCATCATTAGTTCATTTTCAAGGCAAAAAGTGTGACATCTTGCTCAATCTATCCACTATGATATTGACACTATCATATCCTCTTGGAGTTCTAGGTAGACCAAGGAAAAAGTCCATACTCAAATACTCCCATGGCCTTGTTGGTATGACAACAGGCCGATATAACCCTACATTGTTGGAGGTACCCTTAGCCCTCTAGCAAGTAGCACATTTCTCCACAAACTTTCTAACATCTGACCGTTGTTTAGGCCAATGGTAAAACTTGCCAACTTGCTTTAAGGTCTTGTCAAGACCAAAATTTCCACTTAGACTACCTTGATGCTTCTCCTTGATGATATTGTCTCTCATAGAGCACTAAGGTATGCAAATTAGGTGTCCTTTAAACTATAAGCCTTCCTACAACATTAAATTAGAATAGGAAACATGACAAGCATTAGCAAACTCTAAGAAAACATCATATGCTTCACCAAAGTCTTTGTCACCTTGGTAGAGGTCCTTGGGGTCACTTAACCGCACACTTTGTAGCTGTACTTATTGGATGGTGAGAAACCTTCTACTTAAGGAATCTACTACCTTATTGGTGACTCCTTTCTTGTGCTTGATGGAAAAGATGTAGGCCTAAAAATACTCAACCCACTTGAGATGTCTTTGATTCAATTTCTCCTGCCCATTCACAAAACTAAGTGCATGATTGTCAATGTAGACTATGAACTCTTTTGCAAAAAGATAATGATGCCACTACTTGATTGCTTGCACCATGGCATACAACTCCAGATCATAATTAGAATACCTTTTTTTTGCTTCATTGAGCTTCTCAGAGAAAAATGCAACCGGGTGACCTTCTTGACTCAAAACAGCCCCTATAGACAACTTGCTAGCATCACACTCCACAGTGAAGAGATGATCGAAATCAAGGAGCCTATGGTAAGGGATTTATTCTACCTTTTTTTTAACAACTCAAACCCCTTGTCTACTGCACTAGTCCACTTAAACTAACATTTTATCCCACCTTTCATGGTGTTCAGGATAGGTGCACACACATGGCTAAAACCTCTAATGAATTTCCTATAAAAAGAAGCCAAACCATGGAAACTCCTTACACCTCCTACTGACTTAGGAGCAGGCCAATTCACTATTGCTTCCATTTATGATGGATCCATTTTTAAAAAACCTTGAGAAACCATAAAACCAAGATACACCAATTCATTTTTGAAAAACTCACATTTATCCAAGTTGATCATCAACTTTTCTTGTTGTAGCTTCCTCAAAAATTGATTCAAATGTTTGATATTCTCCTCCTTTGACCTGATAAAAACAAGAAAGTCATCAAGATAAACAATGACAAACATACCAATGAACTATGCAAGAACTTCATTCATGACTCTCATGAAGGTGGTAGGTGAACTTGTGATCCCAAAGGGCATCACCAACCATTCATATAGCCCTTCCTTTATTTTAAAGGTTGTCTTCCATTCATCACTAGGTCTCATCTGAATTTTATGATAACTGGATTCCAAATCCATCTTAGAAAAGTAGCAAGCTCCACCTAGGTAGTCCATTAGATCCTCTATCCTTACCATTGGTAACCGGTATCGAATTGTGATTTTGTTTATGGCCCTTGAATTAGTAAACATCCTCCACTTGCAATCTTTCTTAGGTGCCAAAATAGTAGGTACTGCACATGGACTTAAACTCTTCTTTATCAGCCCTTTATCTAGCAATTCCTGCACTTGCTTTGATATTTCCTAATTTTGAGGAGTCATTTTGTACGTAGATTTGTTTGGAAAAGTTGAACTAGGTATGAGGTCTATCTGATGGTTAACATCTCTCATAGGAGGTAAGGCATCCAATATCTCATTGACAACTATGTCTTTGTACCAGTCTAGTAAGGTCTACACCTCTTGAGGTATCTCTAGTTTGGTCTTGCATTCTTTGTCTCTTCTTTGGGTTTCACTATGAGAGAAAATCCTTGATTCCCTTCATGCTTCAACAACTTCTAGAATTCTTTCCCACTAAGCAACATAACACTTGATCCAACATGTATTTCTTCACCCTGATCAATCAAGGGATCTATTTAAAACTTTCTACCCTCCTTGGTGATAACATAGGAATTATTCTCCCCATCATGTATGGCTTTGACATCATACTAGAAAGGGCATCCCAACATTAAGTTACATGCATCCATGGGTAATATTTCACATAACACACTATCCTTGCAATCTCTTTTTCAAAATTTAACCAAGTTTGCTCATCTACAAGCACATGCTGACCTTTAATCAACCAAGATACCTTATAGGGGTGGTGTGTTGTAATTTTATCAATTTTACCATCTCAACTGCTACAATGTTCTCAATAGACCCTGAATCCACTATAACTTTACAAATCTTACCATTAGATCTACAAGTGGTTTTGAAAAGTGTCTTCCTTTGTGTATATTCTTTGGATTTTGGTACCTTCAACAAGGTCCTTCTTAGCATTAGGTTCTCTCCTTCTAGGATTGGTCCAAACTTGTTGATTGGTAAGGTAACACTTTGAAAATCCTCTTCTTGCAGCAATTGAGTTCTCCTATCTCCCATGTGAGATCTTGAAGTATTTTTAGGACACCGACTCATGGTATGTCCCACTTGATGACAATGGTAGCATTTGCTAGTGAAGACTAGGGTTCCTCTTCCTGAATTGCCAAATCTGTCTCCATAGCTATTTCTCCCTCTAGAGTTGCCTCTAAAATATCCTCCTTTTTTAGGATTATCACCACCATTCTCTAATTGATTTCCTTGTTCATTCTTTCTTGGATTATAACCCCTTCTAAAGGTGCCTCTTCCTCTAAAACCTCTGCCACTTTTGCCCCTTTGATTATGTTCACCTTTACTTTTGATCTTATCTTCTGCTCTCAAGGCTAGCTGAAAACCTTTATGGATTGTGTCAAGTACTGTCATGCTAATCTCATCTTGAATGTTTTGTCTAAGGCCATTTAAGTACCTTGCCACCTTCTCCACTTCTTCCTCTTTCTTCCTGGCTCTTAGGATAAGTTTGTTGAACTCCTCTGCATAGGTACTCACATCAATTTCTTATTTTTTTCAAATCCTCCAACTTCTTATGCATCTGCACCTCATAATCTATAGGTAGGAATTGAGTTTTGATCCTAATATTCATTCTCTCCCAATTGATGATCTTCTTCCTCCTTGTTTGTTTTCTTTTCTCTTGCATCATTTTCTACCACACAAGGGCTGATCCCTTCAATCTTGACTTGGCCAAACTGGCCCTCTTTTCTTCTGCAACTTCCTTGTATTCAAAATTTCTTTTCAAGGCTTCTACCCAATCCAATAACTCTTCTCCATTTAGGCTTCCATTGTAGATAGGTAAACCTTCTATGTTGTCTTTATTGAGTGACTTGAGGGAATCCAAGAAGATCTATTGATCTTTGTCCAACTCCTTCTTTTCTATTATGACTCATATCACATCTACATCTTCATCATCAGTTTCATCACCCCACTCAGTGACTTTGCCCTTGTCTTTCTTGGTTTCTTGCACCCAACCTTCAATAACAATATCTTGGACCAACTAACTGATGGCCACTTGTCTCATTTCCTTTGGTGGCATGTTGTTGACTTCTAACTCTACCTCTGGGTCTAACCTATACCACTTTGTTCAATCAATTGGCTCTGATACAAATCTGATGTAGAGTGTGTTGACTCTCGCTGGTTTGTAGCTACCTCACTAGTTTGTGGTTCTATACCTTAACACCCTCCAAGGGTCTATAGGACTTACCCTCTCTCACCTTCCCAAGGTCCTTAGACTAGGATAAGAACCTATTGTTTTTGAGAGTTCCAAACTCTTGCTTAGAAGTTCTAGTTGGTAACTCTCTTTCTCACTCACACTGAGAGTTTAACCCCTCTACCAAAGGATATTCATTTCCCACATTAAACATACAAGGATGGATAATTTTGTATGGATTTCCAGCCCTGCTACTTCCTCAAAATCTTTGGTATTTACCGATTCGAAGTTTTACAAACAACCTGCAGTTTTAGGCATAATAGGAGTCCTAATTCTAGTAACCTTGCTAGCGGGGTGTTTTGCGATTATCTACCAATATTCCTTAACAACCCTATGAAATATTGTACATTTCACCCATCCTTTTGGGTTTTACATATAACATCTCAAAAATGGAGGTGGGTTTTGTCTTTAACATATCTAACCCCTTATAGGGCTAATTAGGCCTAATTGCCCCTTCCTAGGCCTAAAAAGTAGGGATTGGTTAAAACTCGTCCACTAGTCTGATTGCTTGTTTGAACTGATATTGGTTTTAGGTCTATACTGCCATAAGGCTTTCCATTCAAATCATACTTCACATCCATCCACCAAATTTACCCAATTAGGGCCTGCTATCCATGATTCCTAATGTTTGCCAAATCAACATGCCAAGCCTAGGGTATGGTGGAAAATCTTTGATTTAGCTTCCCCTGACTCAAACCAAAAAGAAAACATAGTATACATAGCCACCTAACATTCCAAAAAGTTTCAAAGAGGATATCCACCATGGAATGTTAGGTTGGAGCCATTTTGCTCTCAAAACCCTAGTGCTTAGTACCTTTGAACTCGCGTGCAATAAAATAAAAATTGTCTACATTTACAACACTTCAGGACTTGAATCCAAAAACAAGATGAAGGTAAGACACTATTCTAATAACCCATTTCCATATCTTGGATGTGTCAATCTATACAGGCCGTACAAACCTACAAAGAACAATTAAAAACTCAAAAGAAGACACCAAATGGAGAAACCAAAATTGGTTATTTGCTTCAGATCTTCAACAACCAATTATCATTGGTATTTTTCAAGCCTTATACTGGCCTTGGAGTAGTTACATATTCTCATAACCGATTGTGTCAACCAACTAGCCATTGGTGTATGAAAATGTTACAAATTTGCTATGAGCAACTTTTGCGACTTTTGCAATTTGTTACATTGGTGAGCAACTCTGCTCAAACCTAAACTTGGTCACCTCCAAGTGACTCATATGACCTAAACAACTTCAAAATGACATCAACCAACCTACATTAACCCAAAAACAACTTATCCTATTAAGTGTTCTACCTTGCACCCTTAAGAGGTCACATGCCAACATTGGTGAAACAAAGACTCCTAGGGCCCTTACAATAATTTGATTACAAACTCAGTGGTCTCTTGGCCTTATTAAAAAGTGAAGAACAAGATTTCAACATCCTAAAAACAAACTCAATGAAAATTTCTAAGTGTCCCTGCACCAGGAAGCTATAAAAGTTAAACCATCATAAGAGAAGAAAGGGGAATTCGGTAGGGAATCGATAGTGAGCCCATCATTGTTGTCAATTGACACCTCGTGGGTTGAACATAAAAGTATTACTAAGATGAGTTCTACTGAGCTCATGAAGATGGTTGCATAGAAAATGATGAAGGAAGGATCTATGGAGAAAGGAGTCATTGATCAGTCAATCACAGTATTGCATAGACTTGTCCCAAAGTGCAAATTTGAAAAAGAACACATTTCAGAGGACCTTTAGTCTTTACAATAGATATCAAATCAAAAAGCATTGTAAAGGTTTAAATAGGCCAACAGAGAAAATTTTGATCAGATGATTGAGTCAGAGAGGAAGGAAATCAATGATACGCTGAAGTTGATTGATAATGCATTAAGATAGTGTACTAATATCAACAGAGTTTGCTGTAACATAGGTTAATTTTTAGCAGATTTAGATAAAAGGATTAAGGATACTCAGGAGGAGATTGTAGGTATAGTCAATTCTTTTGACGATTCACATTCATTGACTACATCTATTGATGGTCATATTTTGGTTTTGGAAGCTCAAGTTCTAGCTCTTGAGAGGGATAAGGATAAAATTATAAGGAGAGCTAGAGGTCGTAGAAGATTGGTGAGTCCACGATCGGATTCATTAAGTGTACATAAGGAGTCTATAGATCTAGTTGGTAAGCCCACATCGACAAAATTTAATGAGAAAGAGTCATTTCCAATATACTAAATGGACTTGTATCTATTTCTGGCACACTCAAATTAGGATGGGATACCTATCTAGTGCTTTTGGAGAAAGTCTATCTAGAAATCTCTAAGTATATTTAGCTTCGATAAGGTATTTTAGGATATTCTCTATACAGTCTTTCATTCTTCATCCCAGTTTTTTGTATTTTTTTGGTATTGATGTCAAAGGGGGAGTATAGGTGAAAAATATATTCTTGGCATTGGGAGATATGGAGGTATGCAGTATTTTGTATTAATCATTATCTCAAATGGATATTTAGCTCAAGGGGAGCAGTCTCAGGATGAAACTGACAGATGGAAACCACTATCATTTTTCACATGAGTGTTTCCATCAATACAAAAGGGGAAGATTGTTGGCAATTGACACTCAATTGATTGGTTTCAATATGTTGTCATTGATGGCAACATGTCCCGGCTTCATATTTTGGCTTGGTTAATTACAAACAAACACTTCACCAGCACCAACAAGTATCTTCACCAGTTGGAAGGAATTCTTTGGTTACCGATAGTAGAGGCTGACATCATTTTGGGGATTCTAACATCGGCAATTGGGTTTTATATTCATGTGTATTTATGTAATTGAGTTGGTCTGTATATTCATATTGTAATTATCTTTGTAAGCCGACATAAGGCATGATGGATTGTAAAGGGGTATATAGGTCAGTTGATTAGATCATTTGGTATGATATGGATATGTAATGTTATGGAATGTAATGGACATGTGAAATATATGAGATGTATGTGAGGATATTTATGTAAGAGGGTATTCCAGCAAGAGTTTAGGGTTTCAGACGGAAACAGACAGAGCTTAACGAGAACTTTTTTTAGGCATAGAAGATGCTATCAGTCCAGTTCAGTCATTTCTACGGATTCTAGTCTGGATTTTTATGTAGTTAGTGAGACTCCTTTTGTAGTTGAGTAGTGTGCTCTAGGTTGTAAGCCTTCTTGCAAGTGGGTCCCTATATATTGTAATATATTTTCATATGGCCAATAGATTTATATTGTGGGTCACAATCCCAGCATGGTTTTTCATCTTTGAGGTTTTCCACATATTAATATTTGTGTTATGGTAATCATTTGTGTCATTGGCTTGTTGGTTTCTTTACTTCTTTCAATCTTATATGTACCGGTATACTAGTTGGTGAATAGATGTTTTAATAAGGTTAAAATTGATCATTCTGGTAGAACAGTGATTCACCCCCTCTCCGCTCAATATTCTAGGATTCCAACAAGAAGGACTTGTTACTCGAAGGACAGTAGATGTTATTATTGTTACAAAAGATGAAGTTGTTGTTACTTTGAGACTTGTTAGGATACATCACTTCGATCAAATTTTTTTGTTTCTGGGCAAAGGGACTAAGATGCTGATGGGAAACATGGTATTGATGAGTAGTATTGTGTCCTCTGTGGTCGGCAGTTTTATGCAGATGGGGAAAGAGTAGGAGCGGATGTTTTTGGTGTTCTCAATGCCATTGGTTGAGTCTGAACATTACATGTTCTCACATAAGGAAAACAATAATGTTCATGCGAATAATTCCAATATTAAAATAGGTGAAGTTGTGGGACAAAGAGAACATTTTATTCATGAACGTGGATTTATAAGTGAGTTTCACCTTGAGAAAGTCATAGGAGATTTTGTCTTTAATTCTGATTTGATTTGGAGAAGATTAATTCAAACTGTTCTCGAACACAGTTTGGCAAAGTTAAAATCTTCCATGGGCCTAGTTTTGTAAGGATTGAATTGATGAGCAGGGATGTTGTTGTGCATGGTTGGAATGGTTAGCCTTCACGAGGGAGATTGTTGGGGATGTGAAACCCAACAGTCGTACCCAACAGTCACACGACTGTTTGGCTTTTTCATCTCTTCATTTCATGGCTGAATATAAAAATATAAAGGACTGTGTGTAGTCCATGTAAGATGTAGATTGGTTAAACATTAATAAGATATTTTCCTGCTTTGAGATGTGGATGTAGGGAAATTTGTCAAACCACTATAATCTTTTGTGTTATGTATTGTGTTCTATTTTCTATCGCTGTTTTAGATATTTATTAAGTTTATCTTCTCGATTAAAACTTACAACTACTCCATACCGAGAGTGAAAGTAGTGGTATTCCTTTCCACCTTCAAATTATGGCACATCCATCGGCCTCCAAAGTATAATATGGAATCATATTCTTCTACTAACAACCTAGCCTGATACATAGCTTGAAAGCTGAATCTCTTTTCCCTAAATCCTGCTTGTTTGAGCAAATACCTCCACACATGAGTTCTAACATTCCTAACAAACTTCTGCTTCCCCTCATAGACTATCATATTCCTTATCTGACTTCCATTAGTTAATTCTTCTTGTTTCACCCTCTTAATATCATTTCTATCTGTTATGGTAACATCCAATAGCCATAAAGAGTAACGTCACTAATATTTTCCTACACGTTGATGTCCCCATCACAGCAAATACAACGAGATACGTACAAATTTGGCATAAACAGGCAGAATTGTTTGAATGTCTCTGAGATTAATAATGACCATTAAAAAAACCTAGATGTGATGTTATTGCGTAATCAATTATGTCAGCTACGCCTAAAACATCCCCGCAGAGTTATCCGACTTCAGAATCCCGAGTGTCACACAACAGCGACATGATTATGAACGATAAGTGAATATATGCATAATGGAAGCCCGTGAAAGGATAATGCACAACTTCGTCATATCAGGGTAGCGTATGTAAGGTAGAAATGGTAGTTTACATTTTATTTGATTTGTACATGATGTAATCACTAGTCTACAATCAAGATATTCAGGAGTAAATTTGTAGCAAATAACAGAAACTTTATTATATTTCCTTTACATATATTCTTGTTTTATTCGTTTGTTATGCATGTTAAATGAAAGGTCTATTGTAGCGAAAACTCCAAACTAGTGATTATGAACACATTATATGAATTTGGTTGACTTATGTACTTGGTGTTATCCTTAGGAAAATATTCATTTATTATCAATCATCCCAATGTTTTGATTTAAGCGACATTATTATAAAGATAATATGTACTTACATCATAAACATCATTACATTTTAATGTGACAGCCTAAATATTGGACAACTTGAATCGCATACACTAAGCTTCATTCTCTATGCTTAATATGTTGTTTAGTGTGTATGTTTCAAGGTTGAGACTTAAATACAAATCTCAGTATTGTAACCTACCAGTACAAATATTAGTGTTTAAGGAAATTTCCGTTTTCGTAATTTATAGCAAGAAAAGAGCAAGAAATTAAAAATCATATAGATCAATGGTTTGTGATATTTCTCATTGAAATTATAATTTTAAAATAAAAATATATATATTTAAAAATATTTGATTCTATCTCTTTAATTATTTATAAATTAAGTTTGTTTGTGATTATTTCAAGTGTGTTGCATATAGGAAATTGATTTTTGCAGCAAACATAATTTGTTAGAAAAGAAAATTAAATATAATAAAACAAATATTTCAAAATCTGTTTTTATAGAAATTTAGTTTGCATGTTATATTTTTAAAAATTTCCTAACATGATGACTTTATTTGATGATGAGATTTGTGCTTTCAGTAAACCATTTGTGTCTAATGAATCATTGTTATTTTTTGGAAAAATGATTCCATATATAATCACTAAGAGACAAATATGCATGCCAATGATGTCATCTATAATCTACATGATCTAATTTTTATTGTGTCCAAGGATTTAGATGTAAAAGTTCATGTACTTATCAAATACTAACCCAATAAAAATTATTTTGAAAGACTGAGATGGTCCTAGTGAGGAGAAATGAAGGCATCCTCAATGAATGATTCTATATAATGAATGAATAAAGGTGAAGGATCAACAATTATCTCTGACTAAGGGTGATGATAATTTAAAGAAAACTTAACATCATAATTATCTAAATATTCAAATCTCTATAAAAGATCAATCAAACTCATAAATAGTAACATATTCATATGGTATATTATATGAATCATCAAGGGGTATAAGATAGTTTAGAACAAGATCATCTATGAATTGCTCTATGTCAAGATCAACATATGTTTTCAAACCTTAGTCTAAAGAATATGAGAGGACTCATTATGTGTAATGGCATATAACATTTAAAAATTAACATGCCGAGAAATCACTCCTACAACATGACCCTTTTTTAACTCCGAGAAAAATACATGCTACTAATACTTGGAGGGAGAACAAGACCATAGCAATATAGAAAAATATGAAGCCCTCTGATATGTTTCAAGATGCCATTTCATAATTTTTTATAGTTTACGCTTTCCAAGATTATTAGAGAAGGATAAAATAGAAAACCATAGTAAAATATAATAGATCATGAAATCTATTGGTAAAAAACCCTCGCAAACAATTAAAAATTAAAAACTATAATAAAACATCTCCAAACATCATGACGCACAAGTAATCAATCCAAAAATATAGTATTGAAGAGAAAAAAATACCTACATCTTAATATTCCAAAATTACATTACTATATTAGAATAGCTCCTCTGTAAATTTTTGATGCTTCTAGATTAAGACAAATTGGATAAAGTGACAAAACACTACAATCTTGAATGTATATTTGAAAGATCTCAATTGAAGATAAAATAAATTGAACGAACAAAATAATAATATCATGGAACCTTGAAACATATTCATAAAAAAAACCCTTGTATTGGAGCCAATGTAGCCAAGGAATTAGTCACTATCCACCGGGCTTTTAAAGGCAACTTAAAACCTTTTATATGTTAAGCCACTATAAAAAACTAGGTTCACAGGAAAGGAAAGGGGCAAAAAGAAGTCTAAAACAAAAGGAACCACCACATTTTGAAAGGCATCCTAGAACCTTTACAAGAGGAATCACTATGGACAACCATGGAAATAGAAATGGAACCGAAAAACCTATGGAGAAGATCTCCAATAGTCACTACAACAAGGTCCCCCATAAAAGGCCTAGAGATAGTAGATGGAGATTTAATAGGAACCACCTCAAGAGGACACATGAGGGGAAGAGGAGATAAAGAAGAAAAGACTAAGTTCCTAGAAAAAGACAACCAGACCTGAAAGTGACTAGAGCAATAGTAGAGGTAGGAACAAGGGAGGAAGTGCCTCTTTGGTAAAACCTAGTCAATGATACCTGCCCATGACACTCAACTAGCTCCAACCACCTATTATTAGAACAAACCTCAACTCAAAGATGATTCCATTAATTTGAAAAACTTGTATATCATTAATACCCCATGATCTACCCCCAAAATATCATAGAGAATAAACAACCATAGGGGTAGAAACAATAGAGGATTGAACATATAAGAAGATGTCAACAAGGCCTATTGGAATCAATGAACACTAAAGGGGGGGGGGGTTGAATCAGTGTTTTATAATTCACAAACTTATCAAGTTGATTCTTAAACCCCAGATGCATGATAAAGTAATCAAAGTGCAGAAACATAAAATCAACAACCACACAACCATAACATCGATATTTCTACATGGAAACCCAAAAAGGGAAAAACCATGGTGGGATTGAGTAACCATAATATTATTATACTATGGCTAGTAGTAAAACAATATTACAAAAGTGGAATGCACTTGGATTCAAGCTCACTACTCAATTACAAAGGGGCTACAACCTGAAGGAAAGCTCACTACCTTACAAGATATTAAAAAATGAAAATATTATTTGAACTTAAGTGTTGCATCTATATATGTCTTATTATAGTTCCGATTAGTCTCTGATTATCTCCTATTAGTGATCTAACATTCTGCTCTATAACACTCCTCTGTCACATACCCGTGCAACAAATTCTTCACTTAACTTACAAAGTCTCTCACACAAACTTCCTTCTCTCACCATCATGCCCAAAAGATCAACCAAATCAATTGTATATATCTGCATCATCTAAAAAGCTACATAACACGCAACATGAAATGTGTTCCACCAAGTCAATTGAATCTGATCATAGATCTAAATGCGGACCAAAATAAGATAATAAAATGATTCCCATAAGTTGATCCAATCAACTCAAATGTGAAGCTGATCATTAGAATCATCCCAAAAAATCTGTAACATACTTTACTCCAAAATAGCTCTACCCTAAGTGAAATACTAGATACTGGAGCTCTAAACTAGCACACAATTCAACACCAGATATCAAGATTATGAAGTAATCTATCTCAAAACTTTAATAAAATTCCTTGATCATCCACAACCTAAAATACATCACTGAAATCAAGATATGCACCATGATTTCATGCTCTATCGATAACTATGTTCCACCTTCCAATCTTATGGCTTATGACTAAAATGACTTATGGTAAACCAATTTTATGTAAACTAGATGTGATCTATGAATTAAGATTCCATTAGTGATAACCCCTAAACATCTATCATGCACCAATCTCTACTGGAATCACCAGAATAGTGTCTCTTGCCAACAATCTCCCCCTTTGGCATTGATGGCAACACTATTAAAAATGAACAATACACTCAATATTACAAGACTTCCAAAATTTGTACAAGCTCCTCCTAAGAATTTACACCATTTTTCACTCTGCTCTCTCTCCCAGTTTGACAAGAATTCCAAAGATAAAGGAACTACCAAAATTGATATACAAGAGTATGTACAGTTACCAATAAAAATTTAAAGATGTTTGCAAAATTGTTCTAAGGGATAGTAGATGATTTTTCCATGCTTTCTTTAGGCTCTCCAAAATGTTTATCATCCAGTTGAAAAGGTAGACATGTATTTCTTCTTCTTGTCTATCTGCCAAAGTAAGTTTATTTAGTGCATCCTTACCTTCCTGCATGCAACTCATCAAATAGTCTATCCGGGTGGTAATGAGACTTCTCATCTTAGACACTCTACCCAAAATTCTATCATTTTCTTAAGCTCTTGATTTTATATAATATATTCAAAACTTGGGGTTCAAAATTGCTAGCCAGAGTAGATTGTGGTGCATATGACTACAATATGTTGGCTAGTTGACCTTCACATTCCCTAATTTTATTGTCAATGTTTGTAGAGAACTTGGGAAAAATTAGACATGACTTGTATATATTACCTCCTTCATCAATTACATCCTGAATACTTTTTAGTGCACTGACTAAACTAAATCTATCATCTTCAATCATTTTCAAAAATTTCTTTAGCTTCATTGTATTGAATTGATTCAAGCCTTTAATATTTTTGGCCTTCTCCAAAGAATCAAAGTGAGTACCATCAACACCTAACAAACCTTTGAGCTATCTAGAGGGATCAAATGTATCCAGTTTGAAAGATGGCATAATATTTTCCAACATATCCTTTGCCAATGATATTAATTCCTTATTAGATGAATGGGACTTAAGCAAGTCCTCCCTAGCTTTGGCTTGAGCTAGGGTTGCAAATTCAAGTTCTTGAATGGGAGATAAGGAACTCAAGTCAATCGACTCTAGACCAAAATCATTCAAATCAATTGAATGGGAGATAAGAAACTCAAGTCAATCGGCTCTGATACCAATTGTTGGAATCAATTAACACTTAGAGGTGGGGGTGGGTTAATAAGTATTTTATAATTCAAAAAATTATCAAACTGATTCTTAAACTACTAGATGCATGAGAAAGTAATCAAAGTGTAGAAACATAAAATGAACAATCACACAAAAATAACACCAAAATTTTTACATGGAAACCCGGAAAGGGAGAAACCATCATGGGAATGAGTACCCACAATATTATTATATTACGGCCAATAGAAAAACAATATTACAAAAGTGGAATGTACTTGCATTCAAGCTTACTACCTAGAGCTCACTGCTCAATTACAAAAGGGCTACAACCCAGAGGAAGGCTTATTGCCTTACATGATATTACAAAATTATTACAATAGTATGTGAACTAAAGTCTAGCATCAATATGTGTCAAACTACAGTTTTGGTTAGCCTTTGATTGTCTCTTGCAAGTGATCTAAAATTCTACTCTATAACACTGCTCTTTCACATACTAGAGAAACAACATCTTCACTTAACTAACAAAATCACTCACATAGAATTCCTTCTCTCACAATCATACCAGAATGATCAACTGAATGAATCTTATATATCTTCATTATCCAGAAGAATCATTTACTTGGTCGGCTTCCAAAAAACTACATAACACATAACATGAAATGTGTTCCACAAAGTTGTCTAAATCCAATAATAGATCCCAATGCGGACCAAGACAAGATGATAGATGCTTCCCATAGGTCATTCTAGTCACCTCCAATGTGAAATTGATCACCAAAATCATCCCAACAAGTATGCAACACATGGTACTCCAAAATAGCTCTTCCCTAATTGAAATACTAGATATCAGAGCTCTAAACTAGCACACAATTCAACAGCGGATATCAAGATCATGAGGTAACCTGTCTTAAAAATTGAATCAACTACCTTGATCACCACAAGACAAAATACATCAATGAAATCAAGATATGCACCATGATCTCATGCTCTACTCATAATTGTGTTCCACCTTCCAAACTTATGCCTTATGAAGTAAATGACTTCTGGTAAACCAATTTTATGTACACTGGATGTGATCTATGAATTGAGTTGCCATCAATATCAAGCCCTAACCATCTATCATGCACCAATCTCTATCGGAATCACCCAAACATTGTCTCTTTCCATCAAGGACCACCTACATAGGACCACTCAATAAAGTACAAAGCAATCAACACTCCCAGATCCTATACCCATAAGGATACAAATGTTGAAAAATAAGTCTCATAAAGGGATTGACATAATTTCCCCACACAAGAGACCCCCAATGCTAAAGGAAACAATAAATATCCACAAGGGATGCCACCTCTATAGGAGAAAAGATATAGTGCATAGGATGCTTCACCAAACCACAAAGACCCAATACCAAATAGGGCCTAATGCCTCGCAAACCAGTTAGAGAAAAGGTATAAATCCCCCAAGAGATGTAATAAAAAGTAACTCTATTACATAAGACACCAAATGAAGTAGGTAGCCATCAAAAGAATACAAGAGAATCCTTCTACACAAATAAAGGTACTATGGGGAAAAAAGAAATCCAAAATTGATGGGAAACCTTACTCCTCACCTAATATTGCCCACCATAGAATTAAAAAAAAACATTACAGAAAGGAAACACCTACCACTACAATAGATACAAAGGGGGAAGTAACCAATTCCAATGAAGGAGATGAGAAACTCCAATCCTGAAGCCTTCGAAAAGGAGAAATTTAGGCAAAAAGAATTTCTAGAAAAACTTTGCAACTAGCCACATGCACACCAAAGGAATTAACGAGGATGAAGAAAACACCCAAAATAAATCAATAACACTAGAAAAATAGTCCATTGGAACAAAGAAAAAGTCCATCAAGGAGAAACCTTCAACCTGAAAGCACCCGTACTTGCCAATAGAAATGAGACCTACAAGGAAAGGAAGAGGTGGCAAAGCTACACCCTAACCCTCTCAAAATGGGGTCAACAAGACAAACAAAAACCACAAGAGCCCCACAAAAAAGCCAAAGAAGGTAAAGTGCAAAAGAATACGCAACAAAGTAAAAATAAGCCCCCCCTCCCAACTTTCACATTTTAAAGAGAAACAAACCAACCAAAGATAGATACTCTAGAAGTCCTTTCCTCCATAAACCCAAGAGGGAAGCCCCAACCCAACCTAGATGCAAACACAATTCCATCTAGGTCGCTCTCAGCATAATCCTATACTTCTTTAGCAACTCTTGAAATCCATCCTCCATTACCACCACTCACACTTACCATCAATTAAGCTTTCCAAAAAGGTTTTTTTGTCATATATTTACTTTGATTATTATATTTTTACAATCTTGTAAATACAAATTTTGTTGGCATTCTAAACTCTTATGAGAAATGGTTGATGTTGAAATTGATGGCAACTAGCTGGTAACAGGTTTCTACTCATGCACCGACATCGTAGACATCTTACACCGGCAAGCACCGACACCGACAGACATATTCACCGGCATCCAGATTACACAAAAAAAGTAGTATAACAGCACTCAGGCCAACATGGACAAGTTTTGCTTATATGCATTGTATTGTAAATATAATTAATTATTTGTAAGCCGACTTGGTATATTGTAACAGACTCATATATGTATGATATCTTATAGATCATTTTCAATATGAGGAATAGTAGGATAAGGTGTGACATATGATAGGATAAATATTGTAAGATAGCGAAAGGTTTTGGTTAAGGTATCTGACTGAGCTTAAACCGGTACTGAACCAGACATTAGAGATGCTATTTTGAGTAGTACATTGTATTGGATTTAATTATACATTTTGTTGTCGATGAGACTCTTCATTCAGCAGTGCGCTCTAGGCTGTTGGCCTTCCTGCATGTGAAAGCCCTTATTGTAAGTAATATTTATTCATATTGGCCAGTGAGTAAATATTGCGGGTCACAAATCACACCAAGGTTTTTCTCACACCGGTTTTTCCTCACCAAAAATATATGTGTTGTGGTGTGTATTTATGATGTCTCTGTTATTTCTCTTTACTGCATTATTTCTTGTTTACTGGTATATTTATTTGGGTTGTGAAGCTATAAATAAGTTTAAATTTCTGCTAAGCAATAAGACAGTGATTCACCTCCCCTCTCAGTGTCTTTGGTACTGTCATTGATTCTAATAATTGGTGCCAGAGCCTGGTCCTCTATTTGCAAAAGCCTAACAACTTGAGGAAGATTCTGAAACCGGTACCGATGGAGAGTTTGAGAAAACAATTAGAAGGAGCTCTTGAAGATTTTGATGAAGAAAAATTGAAGAATGTTAAACTTGAAGATGATCTAAGAACTGCCCAGGAATTCATAAAAGGACTTCAGGAGAACTTGGGTATAGCACAAAAAAAGAGGAAGGAACTTTATGAGCAGATGCAGAAACATGATGATGGAAAGGAAACTCTTAGAGACCTAGATAATTTGAAACAAGAAAATACTAACATGAGGAATGAAATGCAAGTTTTAACCATGAGGATATGAAAGGATATTGAAGACAGAAAGAAGAATGAAGAAGACTTGATTAGAAGACATAATGATCGAGGAAATGAAAATCTAAGACTTAGTCATGAGAATGATATGCTAAGGACAGATCTGATTCATATGCAACATGATAAAGATGAACTTGTAAGACAAGTTGGGACTTTGGAAAATGAGTTGATCACTGCAAATGAATACAAAGATAAATTCAAGAAAAGTTCAGAAAGACATGATGATATGCTAAATAAACAAAAAATTGATGGAGATATAGTTGGACTTGGATTTGAACATGGAGAAAGTTCCAGGACTGCAAATAATCAAGAGTACAATAAACCGGTAAGACAACCTAATTCTTATAAATTTAATGGGAAATGTTTTAATTGCAACAAGTATGGTCATAGAGAAAATTAGTGCAGATTCAAAAATAATCAAAATACAAACTTACCCATTGGTCAATGTTCCAAATGCAACAAAGTTGGTCATAACTCAAAAAATTGCAAAATAAATGTGAAATGCTATGTTTGTGGTAGATTTGGACAATTGTCTAATCAATGCAGAACACAAACCAGTCAAGGATATGGAAAGGATATTCAGAAGAATAATGTAACTTTTTTTTGCATGCAACAAGATTGGGCATATTGCAAAATTTTGTAGAAGCAAGACTACACCGCCGAACAATAAAGGATCTAATGGAAAAGGAAAAGAAAAGGTAAACAAAATAAAGAAAGAATTTTCACAACAATGAATTAATAAGAGAGATTGGAGAGTTGATGAATCTATTTTTGCACTAGTACAATAGAGTAATCCTCCACCGATAGGAGATTCTTCATCTAACTAAGGAATAATGCTTAGGGGATATGGCAGAAAATTGAAAATGATGAATTTTACCCTCGGTTGATGGGAAGAAGATACATTTCTTCTTTACCAAAAGATGAGTTAAGATTTCACTTAACCGACAAGCATTTATTATGATAGTTCCAGAATATTTTTGGCTACGAAGCACCAGAAAGCCCTCATTTTCATTCACCAAGCATTCAAATATTCGAAGAGCATGAAATTGAGCTAAGGCATCCTAAGGCAAGCCGCGAAGTGTTTTTCAAGCATTCAAGGATTTCAAGAAAAGGTATTTATCTTTCGAAATGGAATCTTCATCTTCTGTATGTGAATTTATTGCAAAACCTACTGTGGTAGGAAAAATTAAGCGCCCTAGGCCCGTATTTAAAATCATCCCTAAAATTGCAAAGCAAGATGATTCTATTGGATCTTTTATGAAAATTCTGAAGGGAGTCACCTTTACCAAAGACCCTAGAATCTATATTCACTGCTACATAGAGAACTTAGGGACTGATGATTTGAAGAATATGTATAATGGTGTCATTAGTGATAGGCAAGGTCAGATTAAACCTGGACACAAGATTGTAGGAGACTTAGGATTTGTTGAAATTTTGAACATTCTTGAATTTTCGGATAAGGTAGTACGACTTGTACTAAGAAGAGTTCACAAAGAGTTTATGTGGTTTGATTCTATTCTTAAGATCACTAAGGAGGCAATAAAAGTAGTTATTAGTTTACCTCCAACTGGTGTTCGACCTGACAAGAAGAAAAAGATACCTAACAAGGGTGTAATGGAATTAACCGGAGCTACATTTGATAAAAGATCTTTTAGGGTTAATGATATCACAAATGAAAATGTGAGATATGTGAGTATGGTACTTGGCTATAAAGTAACACATGCAAACAGATTAAATTCAATTTCGAGTCTATGTATTCACAGTGCACATGAAATGGTCAAAAACAATACTAAGATTGATATATGTGAATGGCTTAAGGATGAATTAATTGATAACCTGAAAAAGATTAAAGGTGACAAGAAGGGGACATTCCATTTTGGTAACCTACTAGTGTGTGTGATGCTTTGCTTCCCCAAAGAGATACCCGAAATTGGTCATAAGGACTTTGGATATGACATCCCGGTAGGAAGATAGATTAAGCAAGCTATTACCGGCATTGGTGCTAACACTGTTGACACTGTGAAAACTTATTTTGAGAATTTCCAAACTAAAATGAAGGCTAGAGAAAGGATACCACAAAGAATAGTAGACAAATATGACAAGCAAATATGTTTTGTGATCAAGCAAGATGAAACTTGGATGGAAGCTATTACTCCTAGGACTATTTGGATAACAAAAATGGTTTATGAAGTGTATTTGAATGTTCTTGAAACATATGCTAGGACACTTCTTGATGCACCTAAGGAACCATCTGATGAAAATTTTGGTAATGATGAGAATATTGAGAGTGTTGTTTCAATGCCGAAGCAGAGAAAGAAAAGAGAAAAAACTATCAGAGACACATCTAAGATGGCTAAGGAAGTAAGAAAGAATGTGATGAACTTAAGTGGCATTTTGGCTAGTGAATTGGAAGGAATCCAACTGGAAGCTCATGTTTCACTGGTTGGCACTTCTTTGGATACAGACAGTGGCAAGGCTATAGAATTCAAAAGAGTAGAAAAGAAGAAGATAAAACCCTCACCGGTACCTTCTCCTTCACCTAAAAAGCCTAGAACATTAAGGAAGAAGCAGCAAGCAGTAAGGGAGCCTAAGAAGAAGATAACTCCTAAGAAAAAACAAACCAAGATGGTGGATACACTTTCATCGGAGGAACTGGTAAATGAGATAACACAAGATAGTAATCTAAGAAATGTAAATAAGTATTACCAATCATTCTAGGATTTTGACAAGGATACCATAGAAGAAAGTATAATTTTGGATTAAGCCATCTATAAGAAAGTTGTGATTGAAGTTGTAGATGATTTTCCAAATGATTTATATCTAAGATTAGAAGCTAAAAGAATGTTAGTAATGGAATTAGATAAGAAGCTAAAAGTTGAAGCATTATTGGTTGTACATCCTGTAAATTCTAGAGAGGAAATTGATGAACTAATTTCTAAAGCAAACCAGTTAGTTTTTGTTAGTGGACACCAGTATGTTAGCTTGATGGTTGGGTGAGTAAAGGAAATTGCTGATGAAATTGCAAACTGTTGGGATATATTCATTGTTGAAAAAGAAAAGAGAGAGGAAAGGGACAAACAGAGGATGGATAAGTCTTTTACAAAGGTCTATCAAAAGGAAAAAGGTAAAGGAAAGATTGGTGGTGTTCCTTCTATAAAGATCATAGATAATATTCCTCCACCAGTACAGGACCCTCATTAAATAACTTCAACATCACCAGTACATACAAAAAATCAACTAGATAAGCCAACTGAAGATGTAACACATGATGACTCTAACCTAGAGTCTGAAATTTTTTTCACTGTGAATGTTGATACTCAAGATGTGAATATTGTTGTAGATAAAGAAAATCAAGAGGTTAAGGAATCAGATGTTAAGGACAGTAAGGTCTTTGAGCCACCAACACACAATGATGAATCTGAGAATATTGAGATACCAACACAAGCTGAGCAACCAAAGACGGAGAAACCATCAGAGGATAAAGTAACTAACACTGACAAACCATTGGAAGTAGAGGTACATGTACATATAGAGAAACCGATAGATAATGTAAGTAAAAAAGAAGAAATTGATAAAGAAGAAGAAATAGTAAAGGTAATTGGGCAAGTATCCATTGATAGGAAATCCATTGCAGAACCAAGCACATCAACTAGAGAATTCTGACCTACTAATGTGACAGATTTTCTATTGGATTCTTTGAAGAGGATATCAGATCATAATGCATTGGCATTCAAGGCTATTGATGACACATTGCCTATTTTGCAGATGATTACCCCCACCTGTAAGATAGATCACATTAAGGATTGTTTCGGTAAATTGGATACATTGTCTAAATTCATTTCTTGAAATGTTATAACTATTGATCAAGTGAATGAGGACACTATTAAGGAAAGAGTTGATAAGGAAAAAGGAAAATTCTTTGAGAAAACTATTAAGGATTGTAATAAGCACATTGATTCCTTATTACCGGTACTAAACTCTAAAATTTTGGAATATAAGGAGTTGTACAAAGAAACTTGCAAGCCTCACCTTTTGATAGAAGACATTAATGAGGAAATCAAGAGGACACAGAAAGAGATAGATGATATTGTGGATAATATGATAGGTTCTTCGAAACTTACATCTATTTTTGAACAACAAATGACAATTTTTGAGGATAAGACCCGAGAAAGAGAAAGAAAGGATAAGGTTAAAAGCTCAGGAACTAAAATGTGGACTTGGTCCTAGATTGGATAGTCTTATTACTTAGCGGGTTGAATTAACTAAGTCTACAGCTCAAGGAGAATGATCACCAGAACTAAAAATGCATTTTCTCACCAGTATGATCCAATAGACAAAGGCTACCATTGCAGACAATAACAAATTTATGTAGAGCTTGAACATAATTGTGGCAGACATCTTTCAGATTGTAACCAACCGGTTACAAGCTATGAGGTAAATTTTTACTCCTTTTTTACATCCTTTGTCATTGATGGAAAAGGGGGAGTAGTATGGAGAAAATAAGTACATAGTGGAGATCACTTGCTCAGGGGGAGCACATCTTTTGGGATTAGTTTTTGGACTTCATTTTTGGACAACAGTTTTTCGATTTTTCTCATGAGTGTTGCCATCAATGCCAAAGGGGGAGATTGTTGGCATCTACACTCTTGTGAGAAATGGTTAATGTTGTCATTGATGGCAACCAGCTGGTAACAGGTTTCTACTCATGCACCGACATCGCAAACATCATACATCAGCAAGCACCGACACCAACAAACATATTCATCGACATCTAGATTACACTGAAAAGAAGTATACTGGCACTCAGGCCGACATGGATAAGTTTTTCTTATATGGATTATATTGTAAATATAATTAATTATTTGTAAGCCGACTTGGTATATTGTAAAAGATTCGTATATGTATGAGATCTTATAGATCATTTTCAATATGAAGAATAGTAGGATAAGGTGTGACATATGATAGGATAAATGGTGTAAGACATTGAAAGGTTTTGGTTAAGGTATCTGACTGAGCTTAAATCGGTACTAAACCAGGCATTAAAGATGTTATTTTGAGCAGTACATTGTATTGGATTTAATTATCCATTTTGTAGTTAGTGAGACTCTTCATTGAGCATTACGCTCCAGGCCGTTGGCCTTCCTGCATGTGCAAGCCCTTATTGTAAGTAATATTTATTCATATTGGCTAGTGAGTAAATATTGTGGGTCACAAATCCCACCTAGGTTTTTCCCACACCGGGTTTTTCTTGCCAAAAATATCTGTGTTATGGTGTGTATTTATGTTGTCTCTTTTATTTCTCTTTACTACATTATTTCTTGTTTACTGGTATATTGATTTGGGTTGCGAATTTATAAATAAGTTTAAATTTCTGCTAAACAGTAAGACACTGATTCACAACCCCCCCCCCCCTAGTGTCTTTGGGACTGTCATTGATTCTAATAATTTTTTCTTCAAACATTAAATTCTTTGTTTCACACATTTAGAAAAACAAGAAAATAGAAAAAAGAAATCCAAACTATTTTTTTCGCTAGGTATTGATATCCTTATTTCAATAGAAAAGAAAGTTATTTCAAATTTATATAAAAAATTTAAGCAATATGACAAATACCTTCATCAAAATTATAATCTTTGAATTTGAAAATTGATTAGAGAAATCATATGCAACAAAAAATTATGAATTTTTTTCATGAGCTAGACATTGGTGTATAAAATTTAAATATTTAAAATTAAAGTTTTGTCATTACTAAAACAAAAAGTTATGCATTGCAACATAAATGTTGCTTTTTTAAAATGTTGTTTACTTCAAAAATTATGTTATTAAAAGT
This sequence comes from Cryptomeria japonica, assembly GCF_030272615.1. Classification (NCBI taxonomy): domain Eukaryota; kingdom Viridiplantae; phylum Streptophyta; class Pinopsida; order Cupressales; family Cupressaceae; genus Cryptomeria; species Cryptomeria japonica. The sequence continues at coordinate 229,139,274 of NC_081408.1, forward strand.
TACATAAAAGGTTTCACCATTAATTTCTACATTTTAATTAAATATATATTTAAAATCTAAACACAAAATTTCACAAACTAGTAGTTTGAAACATCTTTAAATTATTAATGGTTTCTTTGCTATGTTTTTTAGAAAGTGAATATCTAGTGAAATATGTTGATTTCAAACTTTTGATTTGGCCAAAAATGTGGCACTCATTATGTTGGAATAGCCCAAATACAAACAAAAAATTTCACATCACAAGACAATGTATACATAACATAAGACGTTAGTCTCTCAAAATAGATTAGGTCAACTCGGGCCATAGAATAAGGCTATCATGTGATCTCCCTAACGTCGCGGTCCATAGAATTTATGCACACTCAATTTCGCATGTTTGTTTATCATGATGGCATCCATAGACAAAGTAATAATGCATTAAGATATCCATAGACAAAGTAATAATGCATTAAGATATAACATATTCACATGTAACATTTCTTAACTAGATATTCCTGTTCTATATTTTCATTCCTCATTACGGTGGTATCACATTTACTAAATAATACTACTTCTAGCATACAAGTTCATAAATTATTTACACATGCAATACATCATCATTATCTTCTAATAAAATAAACCGTACATAGAAATATCAAGAACAAGATCATCTAAATAATTATTCTATTCTTATAACATCATTATAATGATAATGAGTTTGAACTATAAATATATCCATATTTATATCGAGTCTAACAAAATGAAAAATAAAAGAGCTAGAATAAACTAGTACATCATAACATGAAATGTTTCATAATGAAAATAAAATATATATGAGCATAAACGTGAAAGCCTATCATTGAAGGGTGAGTCTCATAGTTTTGAGAAGTGATTGACATGTTTAGTTTGAGAAGAGGTAGGAAACTAGGATAGGGTACTAGTTTAGGCTAAATAAACACGTTGCTGTTAAAAAAACTTGACTATAAGGTAAACAACATCTTCACTTGTATACAGGAAATAGTATAAGAAATGAACTAGAATTAAGAGATATCAATAATAACGATCATGTAAGCATATAAATAGCATAACTTGTTGACAAAATGAGCAAAGTACATGAATAAGTAAGAAAAATGGTTTGGAGGAGATAAGTGGTGGGTATATGAACAAAGCTAGTGAGAAATATAAAATAAGGGTGATTGTAGTTGGTGACCAAATGATGGTCTATCAAAAGAAGAAAAGATATCTACTCGAGATACATAAAAAGTTGAGAATGCAATTTGATACATGTTAAGCTATGACAATATTTGATGGAGGAAACTCATATAATGTGAACTTGCTAGGTTTTGACATATAACTAATGTTAAATGTTTTATATTTGTATGTATCAATATTGTGAAAATAGTTAAAAGATGTAAGTTTAGAATTGTAAATAGACAATTAGATACTATGGAAACAAAAAAAGATGTGGAAGATTATGGATATAGTAAGATTTGAAGAAGCACGAAGAATACATAGTATGATGAGCATTTGATGATGCGGGATGATAGACTTGAAGAAGATTCATCATTGATTTCTACGATTGAGGTAGACTATCTTGGTTTCTCTCTAGCCAATAGAAAGTGGAAAAATCGCTTTACAAATTACCTGAAGTCTCTATTGAAGGATCATCCAAAAACATGAAAATTTTTACATTATCCAAATCTGTTTGATTGTAAGATTTCAACAACATTCAAATCATTGATCCTACAATGTCACATTCAAATCCACTTAGATGAACTCTTCTTCAACTAACAACCAACTAGCAAGTCATTTTATCTATAAAATTGCATATTTCTGCTATTATTAAATACGCATGTTCAACGATTAGCTACTATTATATCTCACTACATTAGATAAGAGTTCCTAACAACGTAGGGCACGCACCATCAAGTCTTGACCGACGAAACTAATAAGAAAGCCCAATACTATTTTGTAATATATATAATATTTATCTTGTACTTTGTTTACCAAGAGAAGTTTGAGAAATGATGTAGACGTTTCACACGATCTTTGCGGCCGACCGTAATTGATTCTGAGCAGGTGGAAACTGGCTCCACTCGCATAAAATGCCAGGCATATACGTTGCCGGCCGAACTCATTTAATTTTATCGACATTTTACTTCTAAGCCGAATCTGCCGATTGAGAATATATTGTTTTGACCCCTCTTTATTTGATTTGAGTGCTATATTTTTAATACGTTGCATTTTTTCTTAAATGAAATTTGCATTCACACACACACACACGCACACACACACACATAACTAGCAAATGTAAAGTGAAAATCAGCTCATCTCCTCCAATGTTTGTGGCAATAACCCAGTCATATGTACATGCTTCCATGTAGTTGTATAAGTAACATATACGTGCATATGACCATAAATAAATATATTAAAAAACCTATGCGTGTGCGCGCGCGCACGTGTGTGTGTGTGTTTGTGTGTGTGTGTGTGTGTGTGTGTGTGTGTGTGTGTGTGTGTGTGTGTGTGTGTGTGTGTGAACAATATGTACATGCATATACATACATGTATATATCACTTGTATTTATCCAATTCTAACTATGTGCTACAAAAGAAATAAAATTGTTAAAATATGTTTAAGCTAGATAAAGAAAAGCTAAAAATAGTTAATGTGCAAGTGGAGATGAAAACTAATCAATGATATATATATATATATATATATATACACAGACACATGTTTATGTATAAAAATTAAAAGCAACATATGTAAAGTAATATTTAGATCATGTCCCCCAATGTTTGGGGGTAATAAGATGACCATATATAAATAGTACCATGTATTTGTATAAGCAACATATACATGCATATATAGACCTATATATAAGAAGAAACCAACATATGACAAAACTTGTCTATATATATATAGACATGTATATGTATCATCAAGATGTACATGCATACACATACATGGATTACAAAGATTTATATGTATATGATTTGTAAGTTTGTACGGTGCAAATGTGAACATCCAATTCTATTTATAGGCAACAAAAGAAATAAAATTATTAAAATATGTTTAAGGAAGATAAAGAAAAATAAAAAATAGTTAACGTGCAAGTGGCTATTACCGCTAATAAAAGTTGTGTGTATATGTGTGTACGGAGAGAGAGAGAGAGAGAGAGAGAGAGAGAGAGAGAGAGAGAGAGAGAGAGAGAGAGAGAGAGAGAGAGGTATAAGAAACTTGTAGCTAATTTATATTTCTACAATGTGGTAATGATAACATCTAAATTTATTTATGTGCAACAAAGGAAATAAAATTGTTAAAATATGCTTAGGTGGTAAAAGAACAGGTAAATACAACTATTGTGGAAGTGCATATTACATCTACTTATAACTACATGTAAATAGCGATAGGCAAAATATGAAAAGAATATAAAATTAGAATATACAAGTCAAAATAGATACACACATTCAGATGTGTAAGGATGAATGTTGAAAGAGAAACAAAGAAATGTTTCGAACAAAACTTATGTTTTTCGGCACATGCATGTATGCCGAACATGCTAGACAAAATCTAGCAAATAACATTTGCAACGGAAAGGAAAATCAAGATAAATATTAAATTGAAGGTGCCTACATAAGCATATACAGTTTAAAATTATAATTAGAATGATTATAGAGTTCAATTGCAGTCTGTAAATGACAAGGCAGTAATTTTTTTTTAAGGGAATGGAAAAATACCTACATTGTGAAAATTGAACATGTGGGCAATGAAGTTTGATCAACACTTTCAACCATGGTGCAATATTCTAAAAATTGAAACACAATTTTAAAATAAAAAAAATATTGCAACATACTTTTCCTGCAGTGTGAAAGAATGAAGACATAATGAAGTAATTTTTTCTTACCAATTTGGGGAGGAAATAGGTATCATACATTTAACAACAAGGGGGTAGATGTGAACATTAAACTAGTATTTCATGTACGTATACTTAAGTTTCTCAAAGATGCACATGTCATCTTCTTTTAAGTCATTGTCCTAGACAGAAGCTTTGCACCCTACTGAAAAGGTAGGCATTGAACTGTCTATGATGCATTTCATAGTCCAACTTCTATGTTCCCCAATAAAAAGCACAAATTGGCTTCTCTACGAGGTAGCTGAATTGGATAGTGCATCAAGTTGGGGAATTTATGCAAAACAATTTGAGCAACATAATGAAGAATCAGATAATATATGTAATTTGAAAAACTAATTTAAAGTGGAAGCATAAAGACAATGAAAATTTTTCAACTTGCCAAGATTAATGGTTTGGTTACATTCCATGACTTCAACGTGATAGAACAAGAAGGCCTAACTGTAGGAGGAGGCACAAACCATTCATCTGAATCAAAAAAATATTAAAAGTTAATTCTGCCATCAGAGGACTTTAGAAAAAGGTAAGTTATAAACAAGTAAATTTTCATAGCCATCTATAAATTCTTGTTTACCAATGGAAGAGGCTGGACACTCTTGTAGTGAGCTTCTTGTACTTGCACCACCATCAAAACTTGAGGGGACCTTCTCACAACTTGTCTTGTGAAACACAAAGACTTGCAAGGAAAGCATCTTTTAAATAATTGAAGACAAGAAAGTATCCATATTCAAAGCTATAATATTGTGCAAAATCATCCCAACCTTGTTTGAATTAATCACTAACATGAATTTACATGCATGACTAGTTAGGTCATGCAAGATGACAAATTTATCCCTCCTTTGATAAATGAGGAGTAAAGGATGGAGGAATCACCTACATAGCAAGCATCATGGAATAGATGTAAGGAAATATGACTGAAACATAAACATTCTTTTTTAATCTGAAAATGATTGCAAACAGAACATAGATAAATCTAACCAATTTTTGTGTGTAATCATTTCGACAGAGCTTGAAAAAAGATAAAGAGTTGCTATGTTTTTTAAGGCAAGTTTGATTGCAAGCCAAAAATTCTTCAAATGTGACATCACCTTGCTAAGTTGTTATAATAAAGAGATGAATAATTCCTATAAAGATACAAAATATATGTGAGATAAATCTTAGTATGGTTATATCTATGAACAATGTACACCATATTTAGTGAAAACATGAATAGGATAAAGGGTGAAATAGATATCAATGTTATGGTTTTAAAAAAGGAAAGTGGTACATTATTTTTATATATATATACATGTATATAGATAGACATAAACATTCACTGAAACCTAGATATTAGTTTGAGCTATATCCTGCAATTTGTTTGTTTTATTCATATGGTATATATACATGGATGGATAAATTTGTACACAGACATATATCTATATACAAATGTATACATTATCACTTCATTTGTTGCTAATAAATGTATTTGATTGCCTGCATTTTCACCTTGCAGATAAAACCAAATTTATTTGTTGCTTCTATCTATGCTCATGCACATTCAACTTTTGGAATTACACAAAAGTTTTATCCCTCATCGAAACATAGGTAATTATTGGTTTCATATTTTCATGGTCCTCATATTTTAGGCATAACAAAGTTGGATTATTAACCTCTTTATGTTATTTTTCTTTTCAGTTTTCTAGGTCTTAATTTTATATGCTTTTCATATGCTGGTGTGGGCTCATTTGGTGTCATCCGCTCATTCAACCATAGGTTATAATATTTTATAGATTAAATATTTTCCTTTTCTCCATGTCCACATAAACACATGTTAACAATTTAATTTTGTTTATTGTAGATAAATACATTTCATTGTTAGCATATATATATATATATATATATATAGAGAGAGAGAGAGAGAGAGAGAGAGAGAGAGAGAGAGAGAGAGAGAGAGAGAGAGAGAGAGAGAGAGAGAGAGAGAGAGAGAGAGAGAGAGAGAGAGAGAGAGAGAGAGAGAGAGAGAGAGAGAGATGAGGAGAGAGAGAGAGAGAGAGAGAGAGAGAGAGAGCATTTAACGAAGGTAGATAGCGTAGTTGGTTTCTAATTTGAAACCACAACAGGTAGTGGTCCTATAGTACAATTAATTTCCACCCAAAGGTTGTGGTTTTCACATTTAAAAATTCAAAATGTACATTTGACTAATCAAGAATTATATAAGCTGTTTTAGAAATACAATCCTCAATTCACTATAGCTTAGTAATAAATTTAAACATGAATATGTAAACATCTATATATCACCACAATGAAGATCAAAATGTATCTATATGTAATAGAGGAAACAAAATTTTGTACATTAAATTGCAATGATTCTACAAAGGAATACAAATAGAGATGAAAATAGCAACCAGATTAAAGACCATATTTCATTGTCAACCACAAAATGACACAATTTAATGGTTATATTTGATAAAAAATTCAAAGCTAGAACAAAATAAATGTTGGAGTACAATACCATTGAGAGGGAGGGGGTGGGTTGAATAAGTGGTATATTAATTTTAAATGACCCTAAAATAACCTTTGAAAAACTTTGAAACATAGCAACTATGAGGACAAGCCCACTTAGAATCATTAACTTTGGCAAACATTGATAGCTCAAGAAATCAACTTAGACTTTCAACAACACTAACTGGAATAACAATACAACCTCTAATGAATAGAGACATTGCTTCATATTAACCATAAACATTATGACAACTTATGATAGATATAAAGACAACAACACAATACTGACAAATCGATGTGAAGAATATATCAACACAATGTTATGAAGCAAAACATGAACTCATAAGTATAAGACTTAAGAGGTAAAGATGTTTACACATCCTTTTGATACCATAACTTAGAGATTATATGTGAAGTTTGTTTGACTAAAACAAAGATGAGTAGAGGAAATGATAATAAGTGATAATATATGTTCATGCAGATCAATGAACCTTGGGATAACTTACAACTGGATGACACATGATAAGAAAATGCACATAAGAATTAAGCATAGTAAAAGAACAACACACAACACACAACACAAGAAATTGTAATGAGTGGACAACCCTCATGGGGTAGAAAAAACACTCAAAATTCTTCACTAGCTTAATCTACAAAGTTATTGTTTACATAAAGCTCAATATTTGAATATGCCTCATTGGTTGAATATGCCTCATTAGTTGAATATGCCTCACTGGTTGAATATGCCTCACTTGCTAAGTGTCACACTAACATATAGGTAAGTGTCACTAGCTGAATATGCCTCACTGGCAGAATTATCAAACTTGTCTCACTAACATGGTCATTTACAACTTATTCTCATACATGAAAGAATCAATTACAGAGGGCTTCTCTCTTTCACTCAAGCACACTACAATTTTCCACATCCATGCTAAACATCCTATTAACTTCACTTATCAGAAGCACATGGGATATAAAACACATTCATCATGAAACTGATCATTTATAATATATCATTTTACATATATGAACCATTATAGTCACAATGAATGTTCTACATGGAAAGCTACAAATGAAGCTATCAACTGTCAATATAATGTGAAAAAAGAACCCCTCATGGGTTTCAAGCAATAAAAAAAATTCTACAAAAAGAAAAAAACCTTTTCTCATTTCCCTTATTTTCATTGAACGCTTTGCAGAGAAACACAATTTTTTTTTAAAGATACTTCAAGTCTACTTTTGTGGAGAATAACTTGAAAATCACTAACAACCTACTCTCTATAGCTGACCCAGAAAACCACTAAACTGTAATTGCTAAGGAATGTCCAAACACTCGAACAAGATGATCAACACGAACAACTTTCTTAACTAAATAAACCACTCTCATTTTTCATTGCTAAAAAACTGATGTAACTGATTTTTAATTCAACAAATTGGGATAGAGTTACTAGATTCACGAAGTCTCCCCAAACTTTCATCTTTCACAAGTTATTCCAACATCTAAGTTATCCATAGTCCATATTCAACTCTAATATTTCATGACAGCTATGCCCTAGTGCGCTAGTAGCTAGAGTTTAACTAGGAACCCAAGAAGAAACCTTCAAATGCCTATGACAAGATATTACGAAAAACAAATTTTTTTAATATGCCATCAATAACAAATGAATGTGAATTGGCAAAGATTCTTCCAAGTTTCCTAAAGATGTTGTCATCATAAAGCCCATAAGTGCTCTCTTATATGATAATGTATTTTCCACAAAGTGAAGTCTGTCCAAACACCAACCAAGGAAAGAGTGTGTCAAGCATAATGATGCAGACAAATTTGAAAACAAAAATAAGACCTTACACATCATACCAACCAAAATAATCAACAATGTTTAAACAAGTCTCCTCATTACATTGTACCAAGTTATTTGTACAAGTTTGTTTGAATACTACAAATATGACAACCTTTAATAATAATGATCACATTTTTCATGTTCATAGAGTAAAAGCTTGAGATTTGCCACCAAGAAGATTATTGACAAATTTCTTGAAGTGGATACAAAATATCTTCAAGGTGTCATCATTTTGTCATCCATATAAGTCACATGCAGTAGATTATTAATGACTTATTTTCTAGCATTACCAAGACATCAATATCTTATCATTAACCAATGGTAAGGTATCAATCTCTTGTTAAACACAAACATATGAGACATTAATAACTGATACAAAATAAGATACATAAGAATCAAACAACAAGACTCAATGAAACGAATCAATGACTCTTTCATCTGTTAATGTTCACTATCTCAAAGCAAACATTATGTCTTATCATGACATAAATGCTAATCTCAATGTCAAAGGGGTCAACAAACTCCCCATTTGGCATTGATGTCAAACCTAATATAGAAGGTAACCTGTCTGAACACCAATCAGTTGTCATAAAAAACAATATAATCACCAAATAGAGAAATATAAGTAACAAGTAGAAACAAGAAACCTATGTATAGAGAAATGACCTATGGATGCAGTACATTTTGCTAACTCTCAACAATTTCAGTTCCCACTATCAATGCACTAGAAATGGCAGTACCAGAAGTTCACTTGCTCACTATACAAACCTATTATAACTATCACAATAAACTTGTATGAATTGCAAGGTTGTCATAATGAATGCATATGAACATTGCAGTGCATATGATTCTGTATGTAATGTCCCAATTAGTTGGTATGAAACAAAACATATCAACAGGAAAAGAACCTTGAAAACCTGTAGACACCTCAGACATATATAAACCTGTAAACCTGGTCACTGAGCTCACTGCTAAAACTATTCAAGATATCTTTTCTCCCCCTTTTGACAACAATGCCAAAGGTCAAAGGGGTGGAACTTTAAAATAAATGTTTACTTATGCACACAAATCTAGTATCACAGTGAAGGAAAAGAGCATCAGATACATAAAGGAAAACCAATAAAAAGATATGATAAATCTCTCATAAAATCAAGCAAGTGAACCATGATGATTACAATCAAAAGATGAGAACTACATGATGTAAAAATATCCACTAAAGAAAGTGTTGTCAAGGAATACATAATACTGAAAGAAAAACCACGAAAACAAAACCAGAGAACCTCAAGAATCATGAACAACTATCAAAGTGGAAAGGAAATATGGTGCATGAATGCTCCTATGGAAATGAATGGTGTTGGATTAATGCAAAGAACTAAAGGATATAATTCCAAGTTGAAATAGGGGTATATAAAAACATCGAAATCTCCCCCTAAACATATGCTTTTCACATAACAACTGCCATCTATAACTAAATGATGTAAATCATCCTAGAACACAAGTGGTGCAGGAGCACCTAACCCAAACGTACAATACGAGGTTAAAGATCATTTCATGAATCATTTCACTCATATTTGAGTTTATATGGTCATTTTAATATATTTTGAGTCATTTTGTGAGGCATTGTAAGACATTTGGTCAAGACGTGTGTTTGAGTCCTAATATGGTCTAGGAGGTCACATTGTGCAAATATGACCATGGAAGGGTAAACAGGATGTAAAATTTTGTTTTGAGTCGATCGAAATGTATTTCAAGTGCACAAGCAAAGATTAGGGGTCATATTTATCAAAATGTCAAAATTGTCAATTGTGTCAAAAATGTTGTCAAGCACAAATTGCATTATAAAGTTACAAACCAAGGATGTAATTGGTCTTGGGTAGTTGTAACTACCATATAGATGTGTGGTGGTTATAAAAACCATCATTTGGTCGAATCCAATGGGTGTGTGTAAGATTGGAGGAAGGAAATGAATAACATTTCAAGTTTTTACACACTCCACTTTGTTTTCTGGGTATTGCAGTCTGATCATTCATGTTTTTCTTTATGAAAAATCATTTGTATCCATTGGAAATGTATTTCATATGATAATTTCCTGAGTTAAATTTGTTTTCCCTTTGGTTTCATTTAATTTCAATCAGTTTGAAGCAAGTTGTGCAAGATTTGGTGAAAATTGTCAAAAAACCCTCCAAATTGGGGTTTGTGGAGAGTTTCACTAAAATATTTTGAATGCACCATTGTAAATTGTTGTAACTTTGGTGTTTGATATAGGGTTGAATTATCTTTCAAATTAATTAAGTTTCAATGTGATTGGTTAAGTATTCCATGAGATATTTGATGCCCTAGGAGGACTAGGAACGCAAATTTCTTGTTTTTTTTGTAATAGTCAAAATAGTCTCGGTGCAGAGACCATAACACGTAACTCCACCATTGGATTGTTTTCAATTTTGGATATGGTTTTAGAAACCTAGTTTTCTACAGCCTCACCGAAGCGATCTTCCAAATATATTTGAGTTTGAAATTTATCAATAACTGAGTATGGGTATATCAAAATGTCATTTACTGGGACAACATAATGCATTGTTTGGGTCTTGAATAATATTTTTTGACACAATTGACAATTTTGACATTTTGATAAATATGACCCCTAATCTTTTCTTGTGCACTTGAAATACATTTAGATGGACTCAAAATAAACTTTTACATCCTATTTACCCTTCCATGGTCATATTTGCACAATGTGACCTCCTAGACCATATTAGGACTCAAATACACATCTTGAGCAAATGTCTTACAATGCTTCACAAAATGACTTAAAATACATTAAAATGACCATATAAACTCAAATATGAGTGAAATGATTCATGACATTATCTTTAACCTCCTGGTGTATGTTTGGTTTAGGTGCTCCTGCACAAACAAGTATATTGCTAATGTACCAAGAACTTGAAGAAACAAAATAAGGATTACTATCTATTCAAACTGCATGATGATCATGCATTTTTCCAATGATCAAATGTGTAATCAGTTTTACCAATTCAAGATAGTGTATCTATCTCAATCTTGAAAAAGTGTGTCAACTTCCATGCCATGATAGTATCTTAACAATATCATTGGTCTGGCAGCAAAGTCAAACCAAGTTTCTTCACTATCACTACATATATTAGTATAAAATTACTACTATATCCATAAACTATATCAAATTCCATGTTATCTATAAAAATGAAGAAGAACCAAGTGTCCTATGAAAATTAAGTGCAAATAAAAGCATGTTTTAATCAAGAGCAGAATCATTACTATTAGAAAAATATATATATGCATATACAAGCAACAAAATCCAAAGCTACTATCTCCAATGTCACTGTCTCTATAAAGCAATATCTTTTCACTGTGTCAACAAATCAACTAACCAAAATCACAATAAATACTACCAATCAACCAATGAGGTTACCTTGTGAACAAATACCACATTTGGTTAATCAAAACACAAAATTGTTATCACATGAAATCATTTCACATGATTCTCAGACCATTTTAACTAAATTATCTTGTTGCATTCTTCTAGAAATTTGCTAAAAGATGATGTGAAATATGTTACTATCTATGGAGATCATGCACACTTAAGAAATTATGATAATTTTTCTTGAAACACAACTTAGACAATTTTTTCATATCTTTGATATTAGTACATCAAGAGAACTGTTGATAAAGAAACTAAACATGTCTTTGCAGGATTGAAGTAAAGTCATATACCACTATTCTTGTGCACTATCTCAACCACTGTGAGAGTGAATAACCCCTTTATAGAAGATGAAGAGAAGATGACAATTGTAAATTATTGGCCATTTAGAGGAATTGATTAAGTGTTGCATTGATGTTTTTTCATTGGTGTCATCACTAGTTGTTTGGATGCTTTATGACACTCTTCTAGTAGGTTGAGTAGTTTCTAGTTGGTTTGGATCAGACATGATCTGGTATGCTCTAGTATGACTTGGTTATGGTATTGGCTTATTCATGTTACTCATGTTCATATTCGGTCAGTTTGCTTTGGTTTGGTGATCGGATGCTATCTTGTTTGCTTGGAAGCTTGGCTTGTGGTACCAACGAGGGTTTCACTGGTAGAGCTTATGATAAAGATCTTTGATGATATGCATAAGTGGTGCTGGTGCAGCTTCTAGTGGAGTTTTATGATGATGGTGGTGATCATGTTCGAGACTTGACAGATGGAGATCATTGCTTTAGCGTGTGGACCTATATTAGGTCTTGATTGGTCTAGGTTATGGACCAGTTTAATGAAATGTGTGGATTGATCCTCTCAATGTGTTTTCGGGATATCTTATGTGTTGGATATTATTTGTTTGGTCTAAGGCTGACATGATATGTAATTATGTAACTGGTTTATTGTCTGGTGCTCGACCTGATTGTTTATGGTCGAGGGTATGTATATATAGATGTAAGATCTCATTGTAGATCATGATAGGTATAAGGTGTGGTTATGGGATATGGATATGTAATTTGCAAATAATGTAATATCATTCAAGCAGAGGATTTGGTCGATCATTGGAGATCAAATTAGGTTTATGTAAGAGGATTTATTCCTCTAGTATTGAGCTTAACCGGAATTGTACTCAAGCATAGGAGATGTTATCTTTGCAGTTCAATACTTCTTCCGGATTGTTGTCTAGATTTCTATGTAGTCAATGAGACTCCTTTTGTGATGAGCAATGTTCTTTAGGCTATTGGCCTTCCTAAAAGTGTAGGCCCCTCAATTGTAATTCACATACTTACTATAGAAGTATTATCTAACTGTGGGTAGGCTTCCCACTGTGGTTTTTCCCTTTACTAGGCTTTCCACGTATAAATCTTGGTGTCATGTGTATAGTATTTATTTTGTGATTATTGTTTATAATTAATTGGTTTAACTGCTATTCAAGTATTTGGTTTAAGCATTTTGGTATTAATGCTTTGGGTTCAGGTATTGAAGTTTTAATTGCTAATGGTTCTGGTAATCTATGATAGTTGATTCAACTCCCCCTCTCAGTTATCTTCCGATTATTTGAAATGTCTAACAATTGATATCAGAGCTTTGGTCCTCTCTACAGAAAGCTTAACCACTTGAGGAAGATCCTATGGCATCTAACACTTCAAGTTCATCCAGTTCATCTAGAGCTATCTTTCCGAGAGATATTCCTAGGCTTGATGGTAAAAATTACACAATATGGAAGATTTAGATGGAGACTCATTTGAGATGTCTTTGCAAGGAGATTTTGGAGATCACACGGAATGGTGTCACACCTCATAATCCAAGATCTAAAAATTGTCCTCCGACAAACACGGATAAGGATCTTGAGAATGATTGTAGAGAAAGATAAGCCCTCTTGTGTCCACTTTCTGATCAACAAATAATGGGTTTGACTGACAAATCATGTAGAAAGGCTATATGGGATAAGTTGGAGACTCTTAATGAACGTGACCCTATAGTGAAGATTGCAAAACTTAATGGTTACCAGGTGAGATATAAAAACCTAAAGATGGAAGAAGATGAAAAGATTATTGCATTCATGGAAAGCGTAAATGGGACTGTTATGGGAGTTTAATGTTGTAGTGGAACTCTAAGAAAAGATGAAATTATTTCTATAGTTGTGTGAGTCCTGCCAACAGCTTACATGATGAAGGCTACTTCTATTAATAAGTTGAGAACAATGCTAATACAACTATCAATATAGATACCTTGGTTCAGAAATTATCTACTTTTGAGCTTGAAGAATTTGGACCCTCTGGAGCTATGAAGTCTGAACCTTCTTTTCAAGCATCAACACCATCAACCGGTAACCCAGATTGGAAAGCTTTGTATGCTAAGGAATTGGATGATATGAAAAGAGAAGATGAAGGGTTTGAGCAACTTGAGGAACTATTTTATAGAAGAGTACCTAAAGGATTGGTAGGAAGTAAGTATGAAGGAAAAGCACCTTTTAAATGTTTTGCATGTAATAAGATTGGTCATTTTGCTTCTAGATGCCTGAAAGGAATTCAAGATTTGAAGAAAGAGTTAATAGATCATTTAAGCCTAACCCTGGATATCAAAACAAGTATAAGTATAGGAAAAACATAGACAAATCATGCTACATAGCAGATGAGGAAGGCATTACTGATTCTGATGATGAATTGGTAGAAGACTCTGCTAGTGGTTTCAACAATGGGAAGGAATGGGTGTTCTTGGCTATCAAGGAAGATGTTCCTGCACTAGAAGAGAATGTACCTGAAGAGAAGGTACTGGCTACTAAAATTGAAGAAACAGATGAATGGCTAATAGATAGTGGTTGTTCACATCATATGACTAGAGATAAAGAAAAGTTTCTATGTTTGCAAGAATTTGATGGTGGTCTAGTTAGATTTAGAGATGACAAAGCATTTATGATTAAAAGAAAAGGAACTATATCATTTGATGGTAAGAACAATACTGACAATGTTTATTATGTTGAAGGTTTAAGGTTTAATATTTTGAGTGTAGGACAATTGGTAGATAAGGGATTTCAATTATAGTTGAAGGACGGAAAATGCAAAACATTAAAATAACTGGTTTGGAGATTGCAACTGGTACAGAGACAAAAGGTAATATATTTCATTTAAGTTCCGGTGAGAAGACATGTTTGACTGCACAAATTTATGAGAGTTGGCTATGGCATAAAAGGCTGTGTCATGTGAATTTTGATTGCATTGTGAAGATCAGTTCAAATAAGGTAGTTATAGATATAGCTAAGATTATGAAGCCCTCTAATCCGCTATGTAAAGAATGTCAAATGGGTAAACAGGTCAGAACCTCTTTTAGGAGTATACAAGATAAATCTAATGATGTTCTTGATCTTATTCATAGTGATTTGTATGTTCCTTCTAGAGTTAAAAGTTTTCAAGGTGATAGATATTTCATTCTAATCATTGATGATTATTCTAGAATGATGTGGGTTACTTTTCTAAAGGAGAAATCTGAGGCATTTGAAAAGTTTAAAATCTATAAGGCTAAAGTGGAAACTAAGATAGGATTGAATATTAAATGTTTGAGGTCAGATCATGGTGGAGAATTCACATCCAGTGAGTTTGATAACTTTTCTGAGAAGCATGGTATATGGAGACAATTTTTTGCTCCCCAGACACCTGAGCAAAATGGAGTTGTGGAAAGGAAGAACATATCTATCTTGGATGCTGCTAGAACAATGATGATGGAAGCTAGTCTACCTCATATCTATTGGAGAGAAGCAATGAGCACGTCGATTTATACATTCAATAGAGTACATATCAAAAGGAGAAACTGGTAAGACACCTTATGAATTATGGTTTGGCAATACACCTACATCTAAGTATTTTAGAATATTTGGCAGTAAATGTTATATAAAGAGAGATGGTATCATTGGAAAATTTGATCCTAGATATGACGAAGGAATATTTCTTGGTTATTCTAATGAAAGCAAGGCATATAGATGTTATAACAAGAGATTGCAGAGAATTGTGGAGACTGCTAATGTCAAGGTGGATGAGCTGAATAGAGGTCAAATCAGAGTTTATGAGAAGGAAATAGTGGTGGAAATGATTATCTGAACCGATAGCACCTTTACGGGAACAAAGTGTTGATCTAGTTACTCCAATAGTACTGGAAAATTCTACAGTAACTAAAGAACCGGGAAGCAGAACAGAGAGTCAAAGGACTCCTAGGTATGCGAGATTGAATCATTCAGAAGATCAGATCATTGGGGATAAGAACAATGGAGTGATGACAAGAAGAAGATTGGCAACTCATGAGGTATGTTTAATTTCACAAGTTGAACTGGTATCAGTAATTGAGGCATGCAAAGATGAATATTGGTTGAAAGATATGGAAGAATAATTAGATCAGATTGAGAAGAACAACACATGGACTTTGGTTGCCACCCAAAAAATAAGAATGTTATTGGAACTAAATCGATTCTTAGGAATAAATTGAAAGAGGATGGGCAAGTGGTAAGGAATAAGGCTAGATTGGTCTGTAAAGGATATTCTCAGAAGGAAGGAATTGATTATGGAGAGACTTTTGCACCTATAGCTAGGATTGAAGCTATAAGATTATTTTTTGCTTATGTTGCCCATAAGAACTACAAGGTTTATCAGATAGATTTTAAGTGTGCATTTTTGAATGCGGATCTTTATGAGGAAGTTTATATCAAGAAACCTAATGGTTTTTAACTATCAGATGATACAAACATGGTTTATAGGTTAAGGAAAGATTTATATGGATTGAAACATGCACCTAGAGCTTGGTATGCAAGGTTGGATAAATATCTTTTGAAGCTTGGTTTTAGTAAGGTTAATGTTGACAATAATTTATATTATAAGGTCACTGATGATGATATACTGATTATTGAAGTATTTGTTGACGACATTATTTTTGGAGGTGAAGATAAGTTATACATAGAATTTTCTAAGAATATGGAGAAAGAGTTTGAAATGTCTATGATTGGGGAAATGAAATTTTTCTTAGGTTCGGAGATTACTCATACTGATAAATGTATTTTCATCTATCAAACTAAGTATGCTCGGGAATTGTTGAAGAAATTTGGTATGGCGGATTCTAAATCGGTATGTACTCATATGGTTATAAGTGAGAAATTGACAAGAAAATATGTTTCTACACTGGTCAATCCTACAAGATACAAATCTATGATTGGAGGTCCACTTTATTTGACTCAGACTAGGCTTGACATAATGAATTCTCTTTGTATTGTATCAAGATTTCAATGTGATCCTAGAGAAAATCATGAGAGTGTGGTGAAAAGGATTTTTTGATACTTACAAGATAGAACAAAATATGGTTTGTGGTACCCTAAGGATGATGACTTTACTTTATGTGCATATATAGATGTTGATTGGGCTGGAGATGTTGATGACTAGAAAAGTACTTCTGATGGCGCTTTCTTTCTTGGAAAGAAGTTGGTTTCATGGATCAGCAAGAAACAATCATGTACTTTTTTATCTACTACTGAAGTTGAGTATGTTTTTGCTACTACTAATTGTACACAGGTTTTATGGATGAAGCACATGTTGAAGGATATCAAAGTGCATTGCACTAGACCAATAGTTATTCACTATGATAACTCTGTTTCTATTGATATATTAAAGAATACTGCATTTCATTCTAAGACAAAGCACATATCTATTAAGTATAATTTTTTGAAGGAGAAGGTGGAAGCAAATGAAGTTAGATTGGTTTATGTGAACACTAAAGAGTAGATTGTAGATATTTTCACTAAACCTTTTCCGAAGGAATCATTTGAATACTTCAGAGACATATTGGGAGTTTCTACCCCTCTGGTAGAGACTTGATTGATGTGGTTTGGCATCAGTGCGGTATGCATTATCAAATACAGCTTTCACTCTGATACTGATTTGGAGATGCTGATGCTTAGGGGGAGTAGTCAACTTTGTGATTCAGTGGTTAGTGTTTTTGCTTTGATATTTTTGTTAGATTTCTATCATTGATGTCAAAGGGTGAGAGATATTGATGTGAAAAAGAAATCTTATGGAGTGGTATATATTAGAGGGAGAGAATTATATGCATAATTCAGAGCTTTATAGAGATATTATTCATAGGGGGAGTTTGGTCTTTATTTTAGAACTTCATTGCTATATCTTTGAGCAGGAGATTGTTGGATGTCTTCCATTGGGGGAGACTTGCTTGGAATTCCTTTGTACTTATATTTTTTTCATTTTGTTTTTGCTTATGATATTCTCATTTTCTGCTTCAAACTTCTTCTGATATTAAAAAAAAAGGGAATCAAAATTCTGATAATGTCAAAATGCAAACAATTGAACAAATAATTAAATATGTGAAAGAAGATGAAAGTAAACACAATACCAAATAAGTAGAAATAATTAAAATATGCACAAGAAATGCAAAAAACATATATCTCTAAGAGATAGGCAAAGCTCAATGTTTTTATTAAATTATTGAGGGAAATGATTTAAATCCCTGAGACTAATGGATTCACTCAATAGTATATTATCCAAACCTTGTCGTCCATGGAGACATTGGAAATTTTATAGTTTGTGAAATTAATTTGAGAGTGTTAACTGAGCCACTATCTTTATAAGAATGGATTATGTCTAGAAGCCACAATGATTTGAGTTAGTAACAAATAAAATAATGGAAAGTAAATGTCTAAAAATATTCAGTAACCTGATCATTACTTGAACCATGAGGCTAGATTTTCCAATTCCACATTCTCCTATGATTCTCATAGTAATGGGAAATTTCACTAAAAGATTAAAAAATAATGCAGCCAAACCATTGGAAAATGTACTTCATCCTGCCCAATGTTATAATAAAAATGTTAGGAAATTTCACCTATGATTAGTGTTCATCTTATAAATGTAAACTATATAGTACCACTTGTCAAGATTATCCCAAAGAGCTGGCTTGCTGGTTCCTTGTTTCTGATACAGCGACTCTATTAGCCCTTGGGATATTTGACATAATTCCATGCAAAAATGTGTCATTCATGAAAATGCAGAAAAGAATTCAAGCAAATGCAATTGACATGCGTAAATCAAAACTTTGCAACTTTTACCAGCGTCTAGCCTATCTATGCCAATATGGGAACTTTTGAAGAAGTAATAGAATTACATCAAACTATGAAGAGAAGGAGGGTTATGTGTTCTTCTGTATGCATGCAAAATGTGGAAGCATGGACAAGGCACGTGGGTTGTTCACCCAAATGCATGTGGAAGCATACAAAAGGCACATGGACTATAAATCTTGATTTTTGAATAGACAAAAGTCTCAATGATATCAACCAAACAAAGGCCAGTGCTATCATTTTAACCAATCAATGTGTTCTCCCACTCATATTGTGGTTACATTCATCATTGGGTCCCATAATCATCGCCACCCATTAAATATTTATGCTTATCAACTCCTTCCTTTTCAAATCGTAATGTGGAGATGCCTACCATGGATCATAAGTCTGTGACAAAGATTAAAAAAAGCCTAATGAGTATAAGCTGAGTGATGAAATGCTAGTTTATAATGCTAGTATGAAGAGAAATGGGATTTTGGTTGGGGTGGGTCAGGGGTTGGGATTGGCTTGGGGGTGAGGGCGATTTTGGAGATGACATTTCATTTTTAAATTTAAAAATTTGAGATTTTGGGTGTTAAGGGGAGCTGGGTTGGGTTTCTAATTAGGAGGGTTTTAGGTGTTGGATTTTTTGTTGTGGTTGTTATAGTATATGTATAGTTTTACTAGGTATTTTGTAGTGATAGGCTTAAACATGGCTGTTAGTTTTTTACTCATATTTTTATAACTTTTTCTATTTTAATTTAAAACCAATTTTTGAAATATCTTTTAATTATAATATATAAATAATAAATATAATATATAATTAATTAATTATATATTTTTAAAAGTATATTATTTTTTATTTTAAAGATTTGAATAATAAGTATATTATATTATATTTATTATATAATATATAAATAATAAATGACTATTTTTCCCATCTCCATTTAATCCTGATCTTTCTTCCCTATTTCTACTTACTCCCCCCCCTCTCTCTCTTTAACATGGAAATGCAAATCAACAAAATGACACATTTAATTCACATCACCCAACACATTTCCCTAGACTCAACTAAAACTTAGTGTGTCCTACATCGATAAGATGCATAATTGATAAAAGAAATCATATTACAAATATATTACACCAATGTTTCCTTGTCTTCTTTAGCCTTGAAACCACTAAAGTTTTCCACAAACAAAAAAATTGGCAAAGTCACATTTAAGTTGACACATTTCCCACTCCAAGTGATTACGAGCACATCATTATTGTGTTTGACACCTTCTCTTGCCTCGTAACACTGCATTTGCTTCTAACAATTGCAAACAAAAAACATTGTCATTGAGGGATAGAATTTTATAACCTTTGACACACCTCTCTCTAAATTACTTATCTCAATCACCTTCTTTCTCTCTCACTCTTGCCTCCTCTATCTCTCTCTCCCCCTCTATTGATATCACATTATATTTACCACTTATTTTCTTCACTTCTCTCTAGCTAGTTCCCTAATCTTTTGTGTGTGTGTGTGTGTGTGTGTATCTTTCTATCCATATCTTTCTCTACCTCTATCTCCTTATCTCTCTATCTCTCTACCTATGTCTATATCTCTTTCTCTATACCTTTCTATATTTTTTTATCGCCCTCTATAAATCTCTCCCTTTCGCCCTCTATATATTGACCTACCTCTCCCTCTCTCTCTCCTTCTCTTCCACCTCTTCCCTATCCTTCTCTACTTATCTCTCTCCCTTTCTTTTCTTTCTTTCCCCTTCTCTCTCCCCATCTCTCTATTCCTCACTCCCTCCCTATTCTCCTATCAATCTCTCTTATCTCTACCTATCTACCTATTTATCTCCTTCCTCACTTCCTCTATCTCCATCTATCTTTATCATTGCTATCTTCCTCTCTCCACCTTTATATATAGACATGTCTCTCTCTCTCTCTCTTTATACATTCATCTTTCTCTTTCTCCCTTTCCCTCTTCCTGCATCTCTTTATCTATATCACTTTGAAACTATATCTCTATATCTCCATATTCAAGAACTTTCATCTCTATCTCTACATCTCTCCAACCCTATATATCTCCCTCTCTCTACATATCATTTCTTTTTTTGGTATATTAATAGTTGGATGAGCTAGCTCCCATTATATTAATTTGAAAAGATTTTATATAGTATCATGAAATTTCAATGTCTTGTTGAATACAAGTAAATGTCTTCCCAAACCAAAATGAATCTCTAAACATATAAGCCTAGCATCTATTGCAAACAAAACCATCGACCAGTGTCATGGAATTCTAATGTCTTGCTAAATTAAAGTAGATGTCTTCTCAGATCAAACTAAAGCTCTAAACATGTAACCCTGGTAGCTATTACAATAAAACCATCACCAAAAAACCTCTAAGTATAAGAACACTAAGTCAAACTAAAATCCACAACCCTGGCCTCCATTAAAATGCAGACTTCAACTTGTACCTCCTGTCACATTGGCTGGTTGAGTGTCATCCACCTAGAGTTTGCACTTGAGACATTCCAATCAAATGTGTGACCTTCTCTCTCTCTCTCTCTCTCTCTCTCTCTCTCTCTCTCTCTCTCTCTCTCTCTCTCTCTCTCTCTCTCTCTCTCTCTCTCTCTATATATATATATATATATATATATATATATATATATGTATATATATATATATACATACATATATTTCTCTCTCATATCTATCTATCTCTCTCTCTTTTTGTTCCTCCCTCTCCTCCTTCTCTATCTCCACTTGCATCTCTGTCTTGATCTCTATCTCTATCTCCTTACCCATTTTTCTCTCTCTCTCTCTTTCTCTCTCTTATTGTTCTCTCTCTATCTCTCCCTCTCTCCCTATTTCAAACATAGTATGAGTCTATTGGTAATGGAGCTTGATTATCTTCTTGATTGAATGGTTCCCTTTTAGTCATGTTTAGACATTTTTTGCACAAAATAAACATTTGTTAAATGACCTACCAATTGACATCATGAGCAAAATAAATGTATACAAAAAATAGACCAAAATTTTTCCCAATTGAACTTCTACACCTATTCAGTGCACCCATTGCATACCAAAATTAATGAGCATTTACTAATTTGAAATGGACATAAGCCTTTCTCATTTTTCCACTCAGCATTTTCCCATTCGGTAACTTTATTTAATACAACAATCTTACTATACATAAAGAGAAATTTAGTTTTTCTAGAGAAGTCTGGAAACAAGAAAAAAGTAAATTTACTTATTTTGCATTTAGAAAAGATTCACTTAGTATCTAAATAAATAAGTAATTAACATCATTGAAATAAATAAATATGGTCACTACAAATTAAATTAGATAAACTTTATTATTTAAAAAAATACATTTAATTTAAATAAAACCAAATAAATATTTTATCATTATTTAAAATTATGTATTAATTTTTAAATATATTTTCTTTAATTTTTTATTTTAAAAATTTGATTTTATTTGTATTTTTTTATTAGGGGAAAACAAGTTTTGAAGGTCCCCTCAGACCTTTTACAACATTAGATCAAAAGATAGCCATTAGAGCACATCAAAAAAGCACATTAAAAGAACTCGCACAAGCACTAGAAAGAAGCAAAGCTAAAGAAAGGAGATTGAGGAAATGTTGTAAAGGGTTTTAGGGGCTAGAGAGGATTTGAACCTCCTCACTATTAGTCTCCATATCATCTTCAGTCTTGTCTTCTTCCTAATACAAACTGTCATCATCCTCTCCCTTCTACTTCCTTCTGGCCGACCCTTTACCTTGATCATCTTGCCTTGTTTTCCTTTTTCACTTGCTCGACCGAGTGATATGGAGGTCATCCTCAACATCAACCTTTGTGTCATAACTTCACCAATATCATCATCTGAATCATCCAAATCCTCATCCGACTTAGAAATCTCTGCAATATTCTGTTGAACTGTGGTATTCTTGATGTGGTTGTACAAAACCAACATAAGACCCTCATGCATAGAAAGATTTGTTTTTGGATTAGATATAACATCCATAATCCCAACATTTAGGGCACATAACAAGTAGTAGGGGATGAAAATTTTCTCCTTGTACCAAAAATGGTTGAGAATAACAAAATGATAGGTATAAACCCTGCTATATCTACCATCTAAAGTAATAAATTCTATAATTATAAACAAAACCCATTGCCAGATCATCTTGATTATGTTAGGGGAGTAGTAAGTGTGACTTCCTTTCACCAGCCTGGCTTTCTCCTCCTTGTCCTTAGGGAATTTCTTCACAACAGCATCCGACAGTTTCCTATCCCTGTAGAATTTGATACCATCCATCGGTAGACCCATAGCCCTAGCGATCATGGTCTCATTCACCTTTACCTTCCTACTGCCAATGGTCAAGGTGCCCTTATCAACCCCTTTTTGAAAATCCTTGTGATTTCTGATCGTCTTTCTTGCATTCTCTCCATGTAATCTGTCATTTTTTCTTCTTGCAGCACAACCCAAACTTGGGGATGGTCCTGCCATTTATCAATTTTAGTTGCCTCCATTCTCTTACGATTTTCCCCCATATTCTTATCGATTTCTATCAACTAAAAATTCCTATAAATACCACTCTTTGCTGCAAACTTTCTAATTAGCAGGGAAGAAGCATCTAGAAGCCAATGGATATTTCTTAAGCTTTTGCTCCAAATGGAAAAAAGAACCCACAAAGCATGTGAGATGATATGGCAATTACTAATGTACCTCCTTCTTGGTTGCATACGATATCATTTCATGATGCAACAACCACCCCTACCATCTCGGGAAATGATATCAAATCATGTCTTGTTTACCATGATATCTTTCATAATTTAAAATGTCACTTGTCACTCGAGGGAGCTCACCCTCTCTATTCCAAATCTTGATTTTCCTGCTTCGTATTGCCTCATTGGTGTCCCAATCAGTGCTTCTATTGGCCTCTCTATAATCATGAGAAATGTAACACTGATTGAATCCCTCAAGAATCTCCCTAGTCGTGTCACTGATATTTTTAATCATCCATGAGGGTTGATGCTTACCAAGGAGGCAATTGATATTGTTTTTAGAATCCCCCTCTAGCCATAAAAATTTGACTCCTAGATTGTGTGCTAATTTGATAGCTTAGATGGCACCCATAGCTTTAGCCAGACGATTAGTCTATTTCCCCAAGGGGAAGGCCATTGCCCCTATGCAAAATCTAGCACCATTCTAGATAAATCCACCATAGTTAGCTGGCCTTGGGTTCCCTTTAGCAGCCCCATCGAAGTTACCCTTAATCCAATCATTAGGAGGAAAATCCCAACAACGCATCCTTCTTTTGAGTTGGTTGGTATTGATGTCCATGTGGGCTGAGATGTTTTAGCTCTTTAGTACATCAAAATTGTCCTTACTATTGCAGTAATGATCTCCCCTAGCCATCACATTCTCAACAAATTTGTATTTTATCTTAGCCCAAACCACCTCAAATGGGTTAATATCATTCCAAAAAATTATGTTATTCCTTTCTTTCCATATACCCCATAGGATATGTGGAAAGGAAAACTTCCATAAATTTCTTATGGTCAGATTGTTTGTATAGTGATTCCAACTCCTAAAATAATCTTGAATCTCCCCAGTGAACACCCAATTCAAACTCCAAAGCTGGAAAAATATAGCCCATATAGGTTGGACAAAAGGACAATGTATAAAAATATGGTTCATGGATTCCTCATCATTGAGACAAAGATAGCATCTATTGGGGATGCAGAATCCCCTCTTTCTCAAGTTATCTATGGTTAGAATTTTATTTTGCAAAAGAATCCATAAAAGAATATTAATTTTAGGAGTCAAAAATGAACACTAGGCCTTAGCCCAGTAGGGGCAAGGGTTTTAAGACTAAGCCAACATAAAGACAACATACGCCACGGATTAAGTCCCTAAAGAGGTAGCGCTCCACACCAGGTGGCCCACCCTTCTTGGGTTAATAACTGCATGGTTGATCACTAAGTTAACCTGCATTAAGTTAGGATCAATAGAGCTAAGGTCCACCCACTTTTGATCTCTCCCGTAGTCAGCAACTTTAACACTGAACTTATCCTTGCAAGCCTGGATGATCAACTGAGAATCACAATTATCATTGAGAGGAGCTCCTCCAATCCAAGCATCATCCCAAAAATCCACCTTTCTACCATTACCAATGGCCCAAACTTTGTGAAAACTGATAATACCTTTAGCATGGATAACACTATTCCATATAGTAGAACCACTCGCTATCTGATTAGAGACAAGGAAATCTTCCATGGTAGGGACCAGACGTAAGTATTTAGCCCTTTAAATTTCATTCCACTTACCAGTTCCCTAGTAGATTCTCGAGATTTATTTCACCAGAAGGTTCTTGTTCAAGGTTCTAATATTTATCAGTCCCAGTCCCCCCACCTTTTTTGGTTTGTAGATATTCTCCCAGGCAATGAGGGCAACATTGTTCTTTTCCTCAATCTCAGACCAGAGCAAAGCTCTCAAAATTTTCTCAATACCATCTACAAATTTGCCAGGAATTTTGAAGAGGCTTAAAGAATAAACCGGAAGACTCTAGAGAGAAAATTTTTAAAGATGGATTTTACCAACTTGACTAAGAAGGGCCCCTTTTCAACCAGCCAACTTCCCGCTGAATCTATCAACAAGACTATTCCAAAAAAAATCATAGGTTTCGTGCCCAATGGAAGATCAAGGTAAATAGATGAGGGCTTTCCCATTTTATTTGTATTTTATTTTAGTTTAATAATTTTAATATAAATTTTAGATTTTTTTATTAAAAGTATTTTTTTTAAGTTTAATTTATTTAAATTTTTAATTATTTTTATGTTCAATTTAATGATAATTGTTAATATTAATTTAATCTTTTAATTCTATAATAATAATTATAATACAAATCATTAATAGATAAGATTATTTAAATTTTCATGTCAATAGTGGCATGTTTTGATGGTTAAGTTGTCGTGTTGTTGTTCTTGCCATCAAGGATCAAGCCCAATCGGTTCATAGCTCCGGGTTAAAAGTTTTTAACTCTTAAAAGAAAAAATTATTTAAATTTTCATATTATATGTAAATATATTAAAAACTAAAAAATTTTAAACATATAATTTATTATTTATATGCTATATTTATTAAGTATTACAATATAAAAATTAGTCAAAATTACAAAATAAAAATAATATTGTTTTTTTTTCTATATATAATTAACTATTTATAAATTATATTTATTTTATATATATGTAACAATTATCAACACAATTAAAAAAATAATTTTTTTTTAAAAAATATTATCTTATTTTAAAAATCTATTTATATTTACAACAAAACTCGCAAATATTTATATTTTAATTTTCTCCTCTTTGAATTTCTAACTTCTTTTATGGTTGATGTTTTCAATTTTTTGCTATGTGTTCTTTAGGGAAAATGGGATTTGATAAAGTAAAACAATTTGTTGTTTTTAATATGTATATTTGTGAATTATTTTTATATAATTAATATCAGTTATAATAATCTAAATATTATATATATATATATATATATATATATATATATATATATATATATATATATATATATATATATATATATATATATATATATATTAATATATAGTATAAATTCAATATTAAATGAACAAATACATAAATCAAATCAAATCTATGCACATAATATTTACTTAAATTTAATGTTATATATTTTATCACTAAATGTGTTTTTTAATTAGTAACAAAGAAAAAAATATAGCTTTAATATTATGTATTAATTGCATGTAAATATTAAAGTTATATATATAGTAAATATATAAATATGAAATGTTAAATTATATATATTAAATAATCTGTAATAATGTAATACTAAATATGAATATTGTTATGGTAAACACTTGTTCCTTCTAATTAATCTATTTTCCATCACAATAAAATGAACAAATTATAATTGTAAATGAAAAAGTAACAAAAAAAATTTGTTAAGATTAAGCATGTTTACATGTATATCAAGGGTAGAACTTTGATGAACACACATAATTGTTTGACCATACGAATGAAAGAAGAGTGAGAAATGATAATTGCAATGTACACTACTACATATAGAAACAAGAAAGCAAGACAAAGAAGAGTAAATGCTTGTTGTAAGTCATCAAGTTAATCAATTGTTCTAGATCAAAGGCAAGTAAATTGTACTAATTCAACTAATATGTTTCCACATCCAAATTTAATGATTTGAGTCCAACACTAAAATTATACATCAGTTTTTTCACTCAAGTTATGCATTCCTAGCATGCCAAAGATAATTTAATTCTACTAAAAAAGGTGCACATGACTCTATTTTAGAGAAAGAATATAATATTTGGATGCTGGTGAAATCTTTGCCCATGGTGAATGGATAAGACATTACACCTCTTCAAAAGAACAAGTTGGATATACTTTAATGAATATTGCTTGCTTAAGATTTTCTTTGATATTAATTTCTAATAGTTGGAAGGTTTTCAATGATCAAATAAATAATATATTTTTAGGATTTTTAATATAATATTATTAAATAAAAGTTATGTAATATAAATATGTTATATTTAAATATTTTAAATTTAATATAATGATATTGTATTTTACATTTTACATTTAATCTTTATATAAAGTTATTATTCTCTCTCCCTTTGTTCTTATATCTTTCTCTTACTCACTCACACACAAGAAGTTAAAATAATCTAAAATAAATTAAAAAATATCTTCTATATTTTATCATAGATCATTAGAAAATAATAGCTCAATATGCAACAATGCCTAATGCATAAGGCAAAAAATACATGGCAACATCTAATTCTAACATACTCAATAATCATTTGAACAAAATGAGGAAATGCATTTGCTGGAGTACTTTGGTTTAAGTTTTGATAAGCAATTTGATAATAATTTTTGCCATGATTTGAACAAGTTAGTACAATTAAGTTTATTCCTTCTTTACATTATTTTAATGTTTTTGACTTTCTAAACAAATCTCTCTCTCCATGTCTCCCTATTTCAAACATAATATGAGCCTATTGGTAATGGAGTATAATTATTTTCTTTAATTCAAATGTTTTTTAAGTCATGTTTGGATCTATGTAAGTGGATTCATAGTTGGTTTGAAGTTACCATTGCACACCAAGATGCAATTGCTAGTATATATAATATCACCACTTCTGAATTCTCCGCATTTAGCAGCAGTATGATTCTTGAACTTGTCAAGAGTGTCCATGGGAGCATTTTGTGGTGGGATATTTTAACGGCACCAGTTATTTATTCCCGACGCCATCGAGTCTCCCTGCCGATGGCTTGAGACAATTTCCCGGTGACGGGTTAACCCCGCCAAGGGATTGCCTATCGGCAAATTATGTCTCACTGCATTATATAGGAGTTACTACAAACATAGTGCAGGCACCATCAAGTCATGACCAACGAACATAGGAAGAGCCAGATATTATTTTGAAATATATACAATATCTATCTTGTACGTTGTGTTCGCTAAGAAAAGTTTGAGGAATGGTGTACCGTTTCACACAATCATTGGCGCCGACCGCAATTGATGCCATTCATATACTTTGTCAAATCGCTCAAGCTCATTTAAATTTGTTCTCGCGGATCTACTGACATTTTACTTCTAAACAGAGTCTACCGACTAATAAAATATTCCCCGCATTGTTTTTACCGCTATGGATTTGAATCTGCAGACACAAAATTGACGAGAGGGACATATTTATAATACGTTGCATTTTGTGTACTCATTTGTTATATCTCTATCATATAAGTCTGCCCCAGTCGTTGCCTCCTCCAGGCACATTTACAAGGTTAATTTCAGATAATAAATAATAAAATATCTATGAAGCTTTCATTTATTCTAGATTTAACATAATTGATAAGAATGATATTCTATTATAAAATGATAAAAAGAATAATAAGAAATATAAAATTGAAAAATGAAAGAAGAGATAATTATACTAAAGATCATTGAAGCAGTACCTTTTCGCAGTTCTACTTGTTCTGGCATTGAATATTATAGTCTAGAATTTTAATGTCTAAAAGAAAACTTGATAAATAGGTCAATCTAACTGTAACGTAAATGAAGCAACAAACATATTCTAATTTATAAAAATGTTGATATATTACAATACAAAATGATAAAAAAGAAATGTAAAATTGAAAAATGAAAGAGGAGACAACCATATTACAGACAATTGTAGTAATGCAGTTTTGCAATTCTACTTGTTCTGGCATTGAATATTATAACTTCTAAAAGAAAACCCAACCAGTTGCTCAATCTAACTGTTATGCAAATGGGGCGATAACCATTATATATCATATTTACGTTATGCGGACACTTGTTTCACAAACTAGCATAAACATTCATATACCACCCCATGCGGAGAGTGCAATTAATGGTGTTCCTTTCCACTTTACAATTATGGCATATCCATCGGCCTCTAGAGTATAATATTCTCCAGAAGCATGTTCTCCTAATAACAATCTAGCCTGATACATAGCTTGAAAGCTGAAACTCTTCTCCCTGAACCCTGCTTGTTTGAAGAAACACCTCCACACATCATTTCTAACATGCCTAACAGACCTCTCCTTCCCCTCATAGACAATCATATTCCTTATCTGACTTCCAGTAATTAATTCTTCATGCTTCACCCTCTTAATATCATTTCTGTCCGTTAAGGTAACATCCAACAGATCAAAATACGCCATGTAATAGAAAAGCACCTCGCTGAATCTGTTTACAAAAGATGGAGAATTATGCTGCGCTTCTATTTCAACATTCACCATTATTCTTGGCTTCAGTTTCTTCATAACACTTAAGATATTGTCCAGAAGGACCGGGTCGTATAACAAACTTCTCAGAACAATTGGAGCATAGACTGCCAACGCCTCACCAGATTTAACGGTGAATAAACCTTGCTTAATCTCCTCTATGCTTGCAATCTCCACCGAGTTGTACGTTAATGGAATCCCGGAAGATTTAGCCAGCTCATGAAGTCTTTGTCCGCTTTTCCTAAGCTCTTCACCATTCATCCCAACTGCTGTAATCTTCAGAAGCTCAAGCGTAGGGAAAGAAGAGTAAACAGATCTATGTGCAAGATACTCCATCAATACTGTCCAGTGCGACCCAGTTCGCATCCCTAGATCAATGACATGAATTCTCTTCGCATTCCCCACGACATCTATGATTGCCTGCACAGACGTGAACTGCATCACTTTGATATAGGACAGAACTCTGTTAGAGTAAGCAAGGAGACTGAAAAACTCATTTTTGTCAAATTCACCATCAATATTGAAGGCAAAATCTGGGACTCTTTTAGCTGCGTTATTTAACATGCCGAGAGTCTGGCGTTTGATTCTATCCTGCAGGGCGCCGGAGATATAATAGCCGAGCCTTTGTGTGGGATTCCCCAGCTGAGAAGACAAATTCTGGCATTTGCTCACCAGTCCAGCAGCGTAATCATATTTCCCCTCGCTTATCATTTGTCCAGACTCTAGCAAAAGTTGAATCAATTCCAGCCCCTTCCTTTCCTCTCCATGTAGAACCTCGTAATTGGAGCTATCATTAGCGCATACTCTTACGCGCTCAGCTCCTTCCCAATTCAACATTTGTTCAGACGAAAAATTATTTGGTAACATACCATCACGATATCGTTCTCCTGGCATGGAAATATCATTTACTGTCTGGGAATTCCCTGAGTGAGAAAGTTTGCTCAACTGCCCAGACATCCGATAATTATTTATCAGTTCCTCGTCGAAAGGAAAGATATGAAATAGATTATGGCTCATGAGTTCCTCCCCGGAAGGAAACATTCCATGTTGCCGCAGCTCAAAGGTGTTGTCCATGGTCAGATATTGGTCAAGCTCAGTACCAACAGGCTCGCAGGGCAAGGACATGAACGAATAATCCGACATAGATGGAGGAGAAATTCCATTGCTAGATAAATTCATCTTCTGTTTATTTGCTATAAATTGGCTTTCAATATTCAGCCCTTTCCCGGAAGGAAACATTTCATGTTCTGACAGACCAAAGGTGTTGGGCAGATATTTGTCAAGCTCACTACCGTTTGTCTCATTGAATGGATGATCCAATATGGAAAGAGGAATTCCATCATCAGATACAGTCATCTCTTTATTTGCTGGAAATCGGTTTTCAATATTCGCTCCAGGAATTCTTCCGATGAACCACCCCAGGTTCTTTTCAGAATTGCCCACGTTTCCTTCTTGGATAGTATTTTACTAAGTGGAGTTCGAGGCTAGATTTCACATAACCACAGTGTTAATGTCATCATCATTACCAAATCACTACCAAATACAGCAAGATACATACAAATTCGGTATAATATTCATGTAGTCATTATACCAAATACAACGAGATACATATAAATTCGGCATAAATGGTAAATCGGTAGAAATAATTTTAGGATGACAATTCTTAAACTATAAATTTTTATTAATAAAGGTAGGATAACTATTAATTTGTATTTTGATTGTTTCAAAATTTGATATAATGTGTATCAAATTATGCCAACTAAACTTAAGGGTTCTTTACACAGTCATGTGATTTATGAATCATATAGTGTCACATAAAAGTAAACCATAAAAATTATATATATTACATGAGAAAGAGAATTGCAAACACACATGTGAAAGAGAATTACATCTTTACATCTTGCTCATAGATGAGTGGTGAGACACCATCCCTTTCACATACACAATAACAATACAATCATGATCATCCCTTTGGGCACCCAGACTAACCATTTCGTGAAGGCCAACACCACATACATATGACTAAACATGGCAAGCAAGGAAGGGTTTAGACGGGTTTGGTTGGAAAGTGACTCGATTAACATTGTGAAATGTATTAGGGAAATTACTGAGCCTAGTTGCACTATTCCAAACCTGATCAAGGATTGCCTTGAAATAATTATCGGCCTGGAGGATTTGAAGATCTCGTAGGTTTTTTGGGAAGGAAACAAACCAGCGGATCCTGTTGCCAACTTGGTTGTTAATTACATCGTGGTTAAATGGTGGAGAGGAAGGGAAACTTACCTGAAAACTCTATACAAC
Source organism: Cryptomeria japonica (assembly GCF_030272615.1). Classification (NCBI taxonomy): domain Eukaryota; kingdom Viridiplantae; phylum Streptophyta; class Pinopsida; order Cupressales; family Cupressaceae; genus Cryptomeria; species Cryptomeria japonica. The sequence goes on from NC_081408.1 coordinate 229,171,158, forward strand.
CTGGCAAGAAATGATGCCGATATATTTGGTCTTTCCAATGAATTTAATGATGAAAGATTATGATGGGATGGGAGCCGTTGGGATATAATTTCAAATTATTACCACTTTGAGAAGCTCTAGAACTTTCAACCTGCCCTGTTTCTGGTTTTGTTTCCTCCTAGTTTCGCTTCTAGAGTATTGTTGTCTAAATTGTTTGAGCTACAGAGGTGAAAGGAATAAGTTTGAACCCCTGACCTATGATAAGTGGTAGAAGAATAAGGAGGTTTGGGAGGAAATCTTTGATGGTGGATTGGTGCCCTTTTTGGAGAGACTACATGGTCATTCTACCCTAGTTACTAAAAGCTTTGTCAAATGATGGAATAAGGGTGTGTTGGCTGCTTATGGAATGGAGTTTCAAGTTGACGAAATCCTAGTTGCCATTGTTACTAGTCTGGATATAAAAATCAAGAAATTCTATAGAGATTGGAAGTTAGGTGAGGAGGACATTGTTGCTTTCTTTGATAAGGAAAAGGAGAGACAAAGGGTTTCAAAAATGGCAGACGGTGGCTACAACAGGAAAGCATTGAATTTCCTCTGGGCTGATATGGCAGAATTCATCATGAGGTACATCACACTTGATGGTTGATATGCTAGTATTTTCTCATATCATTTTACTATCTTAAACCATTTTAGGTATGGTATAATTATCTCCATCCCCTTCTACTTGGTTTCAACCTTGGAGAATAGTTTAGTCAAACATGTTGAAAACTAGGATAGCCCAGTGCTTCATGAAGGGCTTATCATGTTAATCATGGAAAATGCCAAAGCTCATGAAGTGAAAGCCTCCGCCAAGGATAAAACCCACATTTCCTCCTCTAACCTTGATGAGTAGTTTGTTTCTGACACAGAGATGGATGAGGATGACAGTGGTACTGCCATGGACTGGCCTGACATTAAGGATTCAGAGGACCTTGAGTATAGACTGAAGAAAGAAGTGGAGCTTATGGTGACCTCAGGAACTAACAGTAGCAGGAATATCAATCTTCCAAAGTAGGCGGCAAGTAAATTCAAATCTAGTAGCAAGAGAATGCAAGACCTAGAGGTCCCCACCAAAAAGAAAATAAAATTAACCAAATCAAGTGGATCTAAAAACTGGGACCACGAGATTAGGTTGGACATCCCCATAAATGTAGATAATGAGAAACAGGGGAATGTAAATAAGGAGAATGAAGGTGAGAAAAAGGAGGAGAAGGTGCTGAAAAACCTATTTTTGGAGGTCACTAGAAGTTAGGAAAACTGCTAGAAGTGGGTGGATAAGGAAATTGGACCCCTCAAAGATGGGATTAAGGGAATTATTGAAACTTTCACGGATTCACTTGGGCCTGGTAAAACTAAGAATATCATGAGCATGATCCAGAAGATATCTCAAGATGTTGAAACTATGAAGATCTTCCATGAGCATAAAATTGATAAGCTAGAAGAGTATGTGAATGATATCAAGGAGAGCCTAAATAATCTGGTAGAAATCAATAGGGAGCAATGAATAATAGTGTTGATGGTTTGGAGAAAAAAAATTCCATGATGACCAACTATAGAACTAGACCCATCGCCAATGAGCCTCCCTTGGGGGAAAAATAGAAAAAGAATGCTTCAGAGGGTGGCCAAAGTGTTTCTAGAGGGAAGACTAGTTTGGGTCCCTGCACTAGGACTAGGAGTCAGAGTGAGGACCAGGGAAAGGTCCAGATTTATCATGGAGGATTTGGAGAAAATCAACGAGAAGATTACTCAGAAGAATATTGAATTGGTGCACTCTCTTCATTGAATGCCTTGTCCTGTTCTCTTTTTGGCTTTGATTGTTTTAATTTTTGGCATTTGATCTATGTGGTGTGTTTCCCCTATTTCCCTTCGGTTTTATGTCTAGTTGGTTGTTGGCCTTGGTCTGTAAAACTCGGGTTTCAGGCCCTTGTAAAACATGTTTATCTTTATAAAAATGATATAATCATGATAAAGACATAAAATCATCAATAATATCACCACATCTAATTTAAACATGAAGTAAGGTTACCATATGGCACAATTCCATCGTAAATAAATATAACCACAACATGAATATAATGAATACACATAAATACCCAAACATGAATGCCAACAACAACATATTCCTGAGTATATCATCATCCATATAGAACATAACATATCAACTATCCACATGAAGTATCTAACACCAAACTATAGGCATTGAAAAACATCAATAAAGTCATAAGTATCTATCAAGAGTATCATAATAGAGTGTATCATGAAAGGGCACTACACTTTTACATTTTTCTATTATCTTTTCTTGAAAGTGTGTTTCAGTAAATCCTTCCATAGCACCACTATCATTACCTTTATTCACTCTTTCTACAAGTATCGCCACAAGCTCTTGCAGAAGAAGATCAACAATATTAGTAGCAACTAAATTATTTACAACCAAGTACTTCAAAAATTCCTTTTAAATAACATCTTGCTCATAAGAAACATGATTGTTATATGAATAACCAACGTTCTAAACTCCACTAGGCTTCATGATCATTTCAAGCACTTTCTCTTCAACAAAGAATACATTTGAGTTTCTTTGGTAGAAGCTTGGGGTTATTGACTCTCCTTCTTCTAAGTAGGTGCATCTTTCTAGGGGGATCCTTCATGACTATTTATTTTCGTAGATTGATGTTGTGTCTACTCTTTGAGGGAGTAGTGGAGTATGTGTTAGTATTGTGGCCTTTTTATTTGATAAAAAAGGGAGAGAGAAAGAGGAAAATTAATTTGGAGTGAAAGAGAATGTAGTTTCTGAAAGAGCAGTATGTTTTGTGGTTTGGCCAAGTGTTTGCATCAATGACAAAGGGGGAGATTGTTGGAAGTGTTTGTTGATATGGTTGTCATTGATGTCAAACTTGTTTTTCATAGATGTTGATTTGGAGGTCTATAGTGTAGAGGTGTCTTGCTATATTGGTGTTGCAGTTATCCTATTTGTTGCTTTCGAAGTGTTTGTTTCCAAAAATGGTTTTTGATGTTGTTTGATGTTGTTATCTTTATTGGTTATGTTTTCACATTAATATGGATATGTGAGTTTTGTGGTCTAGAAATATGTTTGTGTTCTTTAGACGTTGTGGTATGTTTCTTAGCCCAATGTGATATTATGCGTTAATCCTATCTTTTGGTCAAGATATGATTTTCGAGATGTATTTTGATCTTTAATGGGTCTCATCGTACTATCTATAGATATGGATAAGAGTTATTTGCATTGAAGAATATGTTTTGGCCTATTGATTATCTATATCAATTATGGGTAATGCTTTGGTGTTTGCGGATTGATAGATTGGACTTAGGAAGATGTGTTTTAGTCCGCTCTTTCTACTGGAGTGGGTCAGCATCTGTGTTTTTGGTCTCAAAGATTTATTTTTTTCTCTTGGTTTACTTGGTTCAAGCCTTGATGGTCTATCTCATATATAAAATAATATGTGTAATTGAGTCGATTCAATGGCAGAGAGTGTTATGTGGAGATGGTCAGCAAAATTCAGTGAAGAGAAGAGAAGAATATTTTTGTTTGAATGATATGAAAGTTGTATGAGACTATAGGAGAAATATGAGATAGTATGTTAATAGATGAGGTCTGAGTTGTGTGTACTTATTTTGGTCACTTGATACACAATTCATAGACAAATTCATGATCAGGAGATCCTTATTTTCAAATGAATTTATTGTATCTTGCCCTATTGTAGTTAGCATAAATTTTGCAAGTCATTTTTTTATCTTGCTTGAAGAGCAGTGAACTAATTCATTGTAAGTAGATATGCATAGTGGATATATTTTGTGAGTGGGTACTCACTGTGGTTTTTCCCTGTTTTGGGTTTCCCATGTACAAAATTTTGGTGTTGGTGTGTTGATTATGTTTTGTTGTTTAAGTGGTGTGAGTTACTACATTCATTTTGTTTTAGACTAATTCACCCTCCCTCTCAATCCTACCTTAGGTTCAATAATACTTGTATTTATGGAGTTCAAAATGGAAAAAGTAGAAACTTCTTAAATGTATCCATATTTAATGTACCTTCAACGTGTAATTAGAAACACTTTATTGCATAGCTCTTGCATAAATAATAGTTTTCAAACTTAGATCTCCCAGTGGGGACCAACTTCCTACCAAATAGGAAACAAGCCATAGATGTCTCATAACTGGCTTGACATTTGTCAACATGTAATTTTCAAGAATTTTCTCTAAAAGAGTGGCCAAGTGACAAGTGGCACTATGGAACACTTCCTAGGATGTTTGAAGAGAACTATAGCCTTAAACTAGACCTTCCTTTCTAGTCATTTGAATCATATAGAGAGGAAATGCCAAACTTCTTACTACTTATTTTAAATACAATCCAAAAAAAGTTTGTTAGAAGGGAATATACCCCACTTGACAATAACATTACACTATTTAGGGGTGAACAAAAAATTTAGATTCACACATATGTTCTTAAATAGGCATCTATTATAAATGCATAATATTGGTTAAAGAACATGTATATGTTTTAAAAATATAAATTATTTTTTTTTCCTATGAATTCATGTTCATTTGTTAAATAGTGAAAGTGACTTGGAATAACGAGTTAGAATATGTAAAAATTGATTGAGAGATGGTGTTGTAGGAGAAGATGGAGATGATGATGATGGTAGAGCTATCTTTCTATTGTTCCCTCTTGTAGGTGGTTACCTTCTACCTGGGGTTCTTACCCCTAGAGGTTGTTTTATCCTTATTCAAATTTCCTCCTTTGGTGGAGGCATCTTTATTTTTGCCATGTTCATGCTGAGAAGGATTCATAAAAAAATCTTTTTGTTTGGGCTTGGGCCCTTTTTATCCACTGGAGATTTTTCTATAGGTGGGCATCTAGAAAATGGGTCTTTCTAGGTGTGGTGGATGGGGTTGGATTTGTTCTGACTCTTTTCTCATGCCTTCATGCCGCCCTCTCAAGTTCAAGGCTTGTATTGTCTTAGCAATTTCAGTTGGTTTTAGGTGATTGTTGGGTGCAATGTTTTGGTGTCCTCCTCATGGTTAAGGGTTTGCAGGTTTCTCTTGGCCCTCTATCCAAGGCTTTTTGTCCTTCTTCCTCCCCATGCTGGACTAGCTGCTACTGCTCAGCCTTTATTTTTTGATGAAGGGTTGTCTCAAGTGTTGTAGTTGGCCTTTTTGGTTTGGTAGATGCCTGTCATATGTGATTTTAGGTGTTTGGTTTTCTAGCATTTTTATGGGTTTGGAGCTATCTTTGTCATCATTTCTGGTGATGAGTTGTTTCAATGCCACTTGCTCAAGGCTAGGGTTTTCAAGGTCCTTGTTCTTGCTAAGTGACAATTTTCCTCTACATGCATGTGTGGTGGGTGGCTTCCTCTATAGATCTCTCAGTTGATTGTGGCATTTGAGAGGTGATTGTTTGAGAAATGGGCTACCTATTCTTCTCTCAACTTTAGGTATGAATTCACCCCTATGTTTCCCCTACTTCATCTATTATCTTTAGTTTTGTAGGAAAAGATTTTAGGGATTTCTACTTGGTGGTCCTCCTTAGTTTTGGGTTGGAGGAAGATTGCTCGTGGATCTTTGTTTTCTACCTTACTTGTGAGAGTTGTTAAGGGAATTTTTGTATTCTTCTTATGCTAGTGTTTTATTTCATGTGTTCTTAGTGTCCTCTACTTTTGTGGTTTTCTGTATGCTATTGGAGCTATTCCTCATGTCAGCCAAAAGCATGCTGGCAGTTTTCATGGGCCCTGTTTAGGCCATGGTTTGTTTTTGGATTAGGTAGGGTTTTCCTAGGTATTATTTATCCCTTTGTCCTTCATTTATGCTTCTACTATTCATGGTTAGGCTCCATCTAGTAAGGCATCTATAGAGATGAGGGATTCCCCTATTGAGGTGGGATGTGTGCTAGCTACTTTGTGGGGGATTTGGCATATTTGGTTTGTGATACTCTCTTTCTTGTTCCTTATTGAAGTGAGGATATCTCTTATTGAGGTGGGGATATTCTTTTGGAGGAAGGATCATGGATGCTCTATGTGGTCTTCCCTCAGCTAGTGCCACTTAGGTGCTCGATTATAGCTTGTTTATTTTGACCTTAGGTCTGTCTGTCTTCTTTATTGCTAATAATGAGGTGGGATCCCGTCCTATCAAGGTGGAGATGAGTTTAGCAGGTGCAAAGATGATTTTATATTCGATGTTCCTAGTTAGATGTTGTTGGTTGGTTTAGGGTTTCATTTCAAAACCCTTAGTGAAGGTTTGGGGAACCTTGGAAAACTCCCTACCCCTTATGTACGTGGTGATCCAAGAGGGTCAATAGTTAGATGGTTTGGTTGACATCCTTTTCTATCTTTCTAGATAGTTAGTTCATAGATATGAAGGTTCTAGGTACCTTTTGAAAACCCAAGAAGGTTTATGGGTTCTTTGGATACCATTGTAGGTCCTGGGAGCATTGTTAAATCCCATGTTGTTACTCCTTTTTTTCTGATTGATGTGTTCTGCTCTATTAGGCTTAATGTCTTTCTTCCTTGTACAAGGGTTTTTGGGCCCTTTCAAAATACTTCTTACCAAATCAAAAACAAAATAACAACACCACCTTTACCCTTATCATGTTGGGTAGAAAAGGCTTTAGACTTATTCCAAAAAAAATTAAGGACATTATCTTTTTGAAAACCTATCACCTTAATTTATTGAAGACAAAGAAGGTCCAAATTTGGGTTGTCTGTACAAAAGTACCTTACATGATATTTCTTGTCAAGGGATGTTGGTGTCATAACATTCTACCTAGCAATGTTGAATACCATAATTCAAGATGAGAGGTGGAGTTTCTAATTCTTATATAATTTATCAAAATATGTGGAAATTTTTCTTTTCACTACTCTTTTTCAAAATGTCTAGACCTACCATTATTTATCATTTTCTACTTATCATCCTTTTATATAAGACCTCTCTCTTCTATAATGGTTAGTTCAAAACTAAACACTAAAAATAAAAGATTAAAAATATCCAAAACTACCTTGTTTGGATCCTCAAAAGGGTTAATATCTTTAGCAGGACCCTCAAGCAATAGCTAAGAGGACATGTAGGGAGTAGCATAATTTCTCAACTTCTTAGCCCTAGCCTTAATTGTATCAAATACCAATTGTTGGGCATTTTGAGGGGCATAAAACACAATTTGGTCAACCTTACTCTATTCCTTGTTCAATTTGGAAGGAAGGCTCTAGGGGATGGTTGGTCTTAACAATAGAAATTTCACCATCAAAAAGAGTGTTGAGGGTGAACACTTGTTTGTTTAAAGATCAAGAGAATCTTTAAGGCAACTAGCATTAGAATTAGGGTTACATTCAACCATTATAACTTCTTCAATAGAGTCAAATTGGCCATTATCACTAGTAGGAGGATTAACCATATCATTACTATTACCAAGGACCAAGTCGTTATTTGAGTAAACTTTTTTGAAGAAACTAATGCATTTGGAATGTAAAATGGGGTAATTATTTTTAACATGGGAATTCTTTCTACACAAAAATAAAGGATTCAAACTTCCGAGTAAACATACCTTAGACTAGACAAATTTATTTGCCAACTAAACTAAAATAATATCTAGTATATCAACACTAGGGAGAATTGACATTATAACCCTAGCATTTAAATGGAGAAAAGAAATTCTTGATTCTTCTAATTGTAATATATTACCCAAAGGTTTCAAAATTTGGGGAATAATTTTCTAAAGAGGGAGGAAAAATTCTTGATTATAGCAACCAAGGAGCAAAGTTTTCTACAACCTCCTCAAACTTATGTTTTGGAGACCAAGAGATATCCTTAAATAGGGATTGGCCAATATTCCAATGTTGTTTCTTCAAAACTCTTTTTTGCATACCATTGCTACAACAAAAAATAGAAAGAGGCCTCTTTGAAGCATGCAACAGAATGAAACAAATATTTTAATATTTGTAAACAACACATTAGCCATCTAGCTATCAAATATTTTTCTTCAAACAAAAAAAATCAATGTCCAAACAAAGAAAAAGATAGCAACACTATGCAAATGAGTTTCTTCAAATTTTATGAGTCCTTCAAACTCTCCAATTTGGATGGTTCCTCCATCTCCCATTCGATTTTCCCAAGCCTTGAATATTTGTCCATCAACAACATTGAATGTTATAGCAACTAAGAAAGGAGCACCAAGTAGCTGTAGTTTGAGTGCTTAGTTTTAGGAATGTTTAGGAATGGTAGAATTTGAAATGACTTTCTCTATTTCTAGTTTAACATCCCCATCCATCACCATAAATAGCATTAATTTAATTCAATGCATTAATTGTCTAGCCAAATATCATTAAAGCCCCTCTACTCAAAGCTTCCATAAGGCTTGTCCAATTCAAAGGAATTAATGCAATTGGCATAAGAATTAAATGCCCACCACCACAACTAGGCACTGGAATATCTGCTAGAATAAAAAATGATCTTAGTTGAAATTCAAAAATTCTTTTAAAATATAAAATAAAAGATCATACCGCAAATTTTAAGGAAGTAGAGTCAATATTACCTAGGAGGAAAACCAAACCCTAGAAAGACAAGGGAAATCAAATAGTGCAAAAAAATTAAATTAAAATCAATAGTAATTTGGGAAAGAGAGGATAAAAGAAAACAAAGAACTCCTATAGCGATAGAGAGAACTAATCTAAGCTTGATTTGTGATAGTAGAAGCTTGGTGAATCAAAAATGGAAGATGACCATTCACCTCCCACAACTCTTGCACTTAGTTTATGTTGACCTAAGATTCACTTTTCAAATTATCCGATGTGTCTATTATAGAACCATAAAAAAATATAAGAAAAATTTACATTCTCAAACAATTATTTTATTTCATTTATTTGATCGCAAGATTTCAAAATTGATTATAATATATCACATTCATATCCACTTTGATAAGCTCTTCTTGAGCTAAAAAGAAACTACCACTTCATTTTATTTTAAAAACTCCATATATGTGTTATTTTTATTTTTAAAGATTAGTTAATATTATATTTCACTACATTATATAAGAGTTGCCTATAAACATACTGCACTCACCATAAGTATTGACCAACAACCATAACAATAAAGCCAAATATTATTTTTAAATATATATAATATCTATTTTCTAATGTTTACTAGAGAAGTATGAGAGAGTGTCTAGACGTTTCACATAATCTTTGCTGCCGACCGCAATTGATCCTGAGCAGGCGAAAAGTGGTCCCACTCGCATAAAACGCCATGCATATACTTCCCAGGATTACTATGCCTGATGCGGACCATAAAATACTTTGCCGAATGACTATGTTTGATGCTGCGACATATCGAATGGAGCAAACTCATTTTAATTTGTTTTCGCGTGACATTTTACTTCTAGGCAGAATCTGCCGACTAACAACATAAGCCGCATAGTTTTGACCGCTATGAATTTGAATTTGCAAACGCAATTGTTTGCGAGAATTGCTATCATAGTAATTTGCATCATGTCATTACTTCTTCTAGGCACATTTACAATGTTAATTTCAGTGCCATTATATAATATTTATGAGGTTTACATTTACACTTATTAGAGCAAGTTTAGCCTAATATCCATGCCTCTTATTTCACCTAATAAGTAATAAAAATATTCTATATATGTTTTCTATATGTGTCTCTCTGTTTAAATTTTAGTTGTTCAAATGATTTAAATTTTAATCATGTATAAAATATAAATTGGAATGTTTTAGGGTGATAAAATTTGTAGGTTAGGGATTGAAATTAGAGGGTAAAAATACAAAGAATGTATAAATGATTTATTGTAAATTTTATAAAACATAAATTGAAATTTTTCGGGTAATAAAAAAATTAGGTTAGAAATTGGATTGTATAAATAGAAAGAATGCAATTATAAAACTAGTGTACACAATTGATAAGAATGATGAAATTGAAAATTGAAGAGATAACAATTATATTAAAGGCCATTGTAGTAGTACAGTTTTCCAGGTCTAATTGTCCTGGACTCGGATATTATCCCTTGGAATTAAAATGACTAAAGAAAACTCTAACAGTTGGTCAATCTAACTTTTATTCATGCAAGTGGGGCGACAAACACTTTGTAGTAAATATATCATATTTAGGATATTGAGACATTCGTTTCAGCAACCAGAATGATCATTCATTTGATACCATCCCATGCCGAGATTGCAAATAATGGTGTTCCTTTCCACTTTACAATTATGGCATGTCCATCGGCCTCCAGAGTATAATACTCTCCCGAAGCATGTTCTCCTAATAACAATCTAGCCTGATACATAGCTTGAAAGCTGAAGCCCTTTTCTCTGAACCCAGCTTTAATGATCAAGCACCTCCACTCATCTGTTCTAACATGCCTAACGGACCTCTCCTTCCCCTCATAGACTATTATATTCCTTATATGACTTGCAGTAATTATTTCTTCAAGCTTCACCCTCTTAAGATCAATTCTGTCTGGTAAGGTAACATCCAAAAGATCAAAATACGCCATGTAATGGGAAAGCACCTCGCTGAATCTATTTGCAAAAGAAGGAGAATTATGCTGCGCTTCTATTTCAACATTGACTATTATCCTTGGCCTCAGTTTTTTGATAACACTTAAGACATTGTCCATAAGAACGGGGTCATATAACAAACTTCTCAGAACAACTGGAGCATAAACTGCCAACTCCTCACCAGATTTAACGGTGAATAAACCTTCCTTAATCTCCTCTATGCTTGCGATCTCCACCATGTTGTAAGATAATGGAATCGCGTAAGATTTAGCCAGGTCATGAAGCCTTTTTCCGGTTTTCCTAAGCTCTTCCGCATTCATCCCAACTGCTGTAATTCTGAGAAGCTCAAGCGTATGGAGAGAAGAGGAAACAGATCTGTGTGCAAGATACTCCATCAGTACTGTCCAGTGCGACCCACTTCGTATCCCTAGATCAATTACATGAATTTTCTTCTCATTCCCCACGACGTCTATGATTGCCTGCACAGATGTGAACTGTATCACTTTGACATAGAGCAGAACTCTATTATAGTAAGCAATGAGACTACAAAACTCATTTTTGTCAGATTCACTCTCTATATTGAAGGCAAAATCTAGGACTGGTTTAGCTGCATTGTTTAACATGCCGAGACTCTCGTGTTCGATTCTATCCTTCAGGGCGTCGGAGATATAATAGCCGAGCCTTTGTGTGGGATTCCCCATCTGACAAGACAAATCTTCGCATTTACTCACTAGTCCAGCAGCGTGATCATATTTCCCCTCGCTTATCGTTTGTGCAGACTCTAGCAGAAGTTGAATCAATTCCATCTCTTTCTCTTCCTCCAGCCCAGTCTCTTCCTGTCGATGCAGAGCCTCTCGATCGGAGCTATCCTTAGCGCATAAACTTACGCGCCCAGATCCTTCGCAATTCATGGTTTGCTCGGACGACAGAATATCTTTATTTGGTAGCATCTCATTACAATATTGTTCTCCTGGCACGGAAATATTATTCACAGTCGGGGAATTCCCTGCTTGAGAAAGTTCGTTCAAGTGCCCTGACATCTTCTAATTATTTATCAGTTCCTCCCCGACGGAAAACGTTTCATGGTCCGGCAGCTCAAAGGTGTCGTCCATGGTTAGATAAGCTCAGGCCCATCTCACTCACAGGGTAAGGACATGAAGGAATAATCTGACATTGACCGGGGAGCAATTCCATTGACAGGGGATCCATTCCAAATACAACGAGATATGTACAAATTCAGCATAGATCGTAAATCGGTAGAAATAATTTTAAGATTCTTAAACTAAAAATTTTGATTTATAAAAAGTGTAAATTATTATTATACTTCTGATTGTGGAGAAGTTTGATATTACAGAAGAAAACTTAAAGTTATCACAAAGATTTCATCAAATGGTAATGCTTAGTGCATTATGGAAGCTAAACATAAAGTGACTCATGCATCATGTAATGTCACGTAAATATAACATTAATATCAATGAAAAGTAAACATTTGCATGTGTCACTACATTGTACAAGGAGTTCATTTTAGAAAAGTATGGGTACTAAAATTTAATTAAATTATTTATTTAAATGAAATAAATTTATCTATTCTATGTTTTCATTCTTTCATTTGGATAAAAGATTTTGTCATCCATATAATATTGTAAAATGATATGGGAAAATGATATTGATATGCCACAGTTTTCTAAGACATGGTCTTAGTTCCATATCTTATTTATTGTACATTCAAAGGATTCGATCTTTGGTGAATTGTATAAGTAGAGAACATAACATCGTCTTTACCTATTATATATAACTAATTATATTAATTTTTTTTGGCATCTATGATTTTTTAACATGACTTCTTTTAGTGGATGTGCAATCTAATACAAATATAATCTTTATATGCATATCTAAATAAAACATTTGAAATATATATTTCGGTTGAGCATTAAATTTTCATTTATAATTTATGCTTAGATTGATAATCTTTAAATATTAATATTATTAAAACATAGAATACTATCTAGTGTTATAATCAATCTTTTATGTACATTTTATGCAAGTAGATCTTTTAAATTTATTATAATGTTAAATTTTTAATAACTTTCATTTTATCTTTATAATTGGTCCACATTTTTTATCATGTTGCTTATAAGATAATGACTAGTTTATAAACCATATTTTGCATCCATTGTTTTAAAATAATATAAAGCTAATTAGTTTTCATTTGAACATATATTCAATAATTAATGTCTATACTTTGGTTCATCAATCTATTAGTTCAAATCCAGTATATTGTTGTGCAATTTTTCTAAGACCCTCTCATAGCCAAATAACTGATTTGTGAAGTTCTAAAAAATAAAATTTTGGAATATAGGTTGAACCAATTTCATAAATCTAATGTATTGAATAAAGATGAACATGAAGTTTCATAGTTGTATGTTCTACTGTATTGTATGTTAGTACAAATCCTACTTCATTATTAATAAGTAAAGACCTCCCACTTAAATAGCTTAAACATTGAATCATAACCTTACACTAACATCATAGTTCTCATTACATAATTTCTAAAAATAATTATTTGTTCTATATCCTATTAATTTATTTCTTAAGTATTTATAAATCTTAAAAAATAATTTATCTCATTTAAAATATCTATCCATGAATTGCTTCTTTAATTATTAACTTTTGAAGTTGAGAATGAAATAAAATATACTAAGCATTCCTTGAAGCTAGTTTATTAACATTGATATTTGGGGTACATATCTATTTTTCATTTTTGTTTTATGTTCTAATTAATAAAAAGTGGGTCAGGCCCAAATATTTACATAACCGCTAAACAACAACACCAAGGGAACATGAGGAATATGCACCCAATTAAAAAATAAAAATCACCAATGTCAGTGAGGCACCATTAGACAACCAGACAAAAACCAAAGACAAAACTAGAGAACAAAAAAAAAACTAGCCACCCACCAAGGAAACTAAGGGATGGTTTACTAGGTAGAGGCGTTACCCTCTTGCCAATCTTTACATAGTCCAATGACTTTGCTAGAAAAATATATTTTTTTGTTAGAATCCTTAATAGAGGTTTGAGTACAAAAATCTAGATTAACTTTGACCATTGAGGCATGGGGCTTCATCATAAGAAAGGGAGATATTCCATGTCTCTTTCAATTTTTTTTTGTATGATCAATTTCCTCCTTTATAGCCTATAAGGAGGTCGAATTCTCTCAGGCCATCTCCTAGATCAACATAGATATTTCCTTAATTTTTCACCTTAGGATCTCTTATCTTTCCTTTAGCTCGACCACTACCTTACTATCATCCTTTTGAGATAAATTTTCACTAAGGTCATTAAACATTCCATAGACCTTGTAGAACTTCTCTAATTTTCTAACCATATTGCTAGCAGCCTCCTAGACCCATTTATCAGTCCTAGCACATGCCTCTACTATTGCCTCAAGCCTATTAATATTTCTTATAACCACATAAAACTATGAGAAGAGTCACTTATTAACCATGTCCTACTACCTAATAATATCCTCTAGCCTCAACATCTTAGCATCCAACGTGAGGGGGCCAATATTGGGGTTGGATATATCCTGATTAGGAGGAAAGAGGGCAACCTCCTCAGAGGCCATAGGAGACAAGCCATATTTTAAGGTGACTAAGAAATCAGATTCCTTAGAAGCTTCCTACTCATCCTATTCTATCAACTCCAATTACTTAGAGGGAGAGTTAGGGGAGATTTTTTGTTTTACTGCTCTAATATTGTTGAAGTAGGAAGAAACTAGCTTGGACTTAGATGAAGAAGAAGAATTGGGGTTAGGTTTCACAATAGGGGCATGCAAGATCTCTACCACTAAACTAAAATCTGATAAGTGGTCAAGAAGAAATAACGGGGACCCACTACACAAGGATAAAACTAGATGGAAGTTGTAAAGTCTAAGAATCCGCCCCTGGTGAAGGGCAAGTGAATTTTTTAACTTTACCCTAGCAATTGATTGAGTAAAAGAAGAACAAACTGTGTAGGCAAAATTTATTTTTAGGCCATACCTAAGGTGGGATAACATAGGAAAGTGATAGATATGGAACCTTTTAAACGATCTATCCAAAGTGAAGTATTTCATAAGTAACAAAGTTGCATTGTCCCAAATCTTGGGGAGGTCCTCTCTATTATACCCTATCTGCAACCTTGAGACCCCTTCGTTGGGCTTGAAAAATATCTTAAATTCATCCTTATAAGACCATTTGGCTTCTTTTGAAATTTTACTCCCTCCTGCGAGAAACCAGTGATAGTAGTGATCATGTCAGGTGAGATTTTGAAAGAAACTAAACCCCAATGTTCACTTTACCCCTCTCCCATGACAACAATTTTTTTGGAGAGCTTGGGATTAAAGCTTTGCATGCTTTCCATATAGAAAGCTTCCTCTTGACTAATTTATACCACAAATTGACATTATTTTTGAAATCATCATAACTATAAGGTTTCATTTGTTTGAGGTCACCTCCCATCGTAATCACAAATAGTTTAGAAATAAAAACTAGATGGAAAGAACAAAAATCAGTGGTATGAACAAGACAACTCTTACAAGGATTGGGGAAAGTGACATTACTATTTGAAAGAGACGCTTGCCACCAATACAATAAATAAATAGGGGAAAGGGTGGCGAAATTAATAAGAAAGGTAATCCTTTGATTATACTTAATCATGAGTCTTTATATCCTCAAAGATAACAACATGAACCATGTTTGAGATATCATAAATACTCATCCATATTTTCAAATGATTGGAAAATAAGCCCAAAGAAGCTAGCCTATCTATAACTTTCTTTCCATTGCTCCTCGTTAGACAAACACATATGGGGCTCATCCTACAAATAATATACCATCACTTGGCAACATGGTGTTTACAATTCCAATCTGGTTTGGCTTCATTTCTGAGCTTTGAGATAGTGTTTTTTATATCATCTTCTATGAAAAATCAAATGTAGTTTCTATCATTCACAACAACTAATCCTTAGTAGATCAAGTCCACCTTCGACACACTAAAAGTTTGCATTCCCAATTTGATCACAAAAGCAAGGATCAGATTACCCTTGTGCTCACAAATGACCCCACCCACACCCTCCCAACCTATATTTCATTTAGAAGAACCGTCAAAATTCCATTTAAGCCAGTCAAAGTTGGGGGTGCATTCAATATAATTTTTAAATCTAATAGGTGAGGATCTGAATCTAGACATAAAATTAGTTAAGCACAAGCTTTTGGCGATTTGCCAGTCTAGGAATGAGAGAAGAATAAAATTCTTGCATCTTTCAAAACAACCCATATTTTCTTTCACCTTAACCATTAGTAAAATAGAAACAACATCTCAACTATTCTTCCTATCCCTAAGGATTTTGTTATTCTTTTTCCAAAGGTTTCATCTAGTATGAAAAAGGCCTATCACCTGAGTTTTCTAATAAGGGGATGATATGAAGGAGGACACCAATCTGACACACATACCTTAAAATCCCCTTTCCAAACCCACTCAATAAAGAACAAATGGTAAATTCTTTGTCTTACATTCTAAGGGTACTCGCAATGAATTATAATGTGATTAATACTTTCTTCTTTATTCTCACACATAACACGTCTATTCACAAATTGAAAACCACACCTTTTGATATTAAGGATCCTACCATGCCAAGCCTTGTAAAAAAAAAAAAAAACATTCAGAATCATATTTGTACTCCAAATGATGGACCATTTAAAGAGATGGGGAGGAGAGGGACATGCCAACTCAAACCCAATATGGACCAAGTATTTGCCATCTTTTGAAGAAGGTTAGATCAACCTATCCTCAACATCCAACCTAAAAGACCTAAAGTTGTTAAGGATTCTATCTTGTAATGGACTGCAGATATAATAACCTAGCCTCTGTATGGGATTCCCCAGCTGACAAGACAAATTTTGGCAATTGGTCACCAGTCCAGGAACGTGATCATATTTCCCCTCGCCTATCATTCGTGCAGACTCTAGCAGAAGTTGAACCAATTCCAGCCCCTTCTCTTCCTACCGCCCCCTCTCTTCCTCTCGATGCAGAGCTTCGTGATCGGAGCTATCCTTAGCACATACACTTACGCGCCCACGTCCTTCACAATTCAAGATTTGCTCCGACGACAGAATATCTTTATTTGGTAGCATCTCATTACTATATTGTGCTCCTGGAACGGAAATATTATTTGAAGTCTGGGAATTCCCTGCGTGAGAAGGTTCGTTCAAGTTCCCTGACGTCTTCTAATAATTTATCAGTTCCTCCCTGATGGAAAACGTTTCATGGTGCGGCAGCTCAAAGGTGTCGTCTATGGTTAGATAAGCTCAGGCCCATCTCACTCACAGGGTAAGGACATGAAGGAGTAATCTAACATTGACCGGGAAGCAATTCCATTGACAGGGGATCCATACCAAATACAACGAGATACGGACAAATTCAGCATAGATCGTTAATCGGTAGAAATAATTTTAAGATTCTTCGACTAAAAATTTTGATTATAGAAAAGTCTAAATTATTATTACACTTTTGATTGTGGAAAAGTTTGATATTACAGAAGAAAACATAAAGTAAGTTATTAGAAAGATTTCATCAAATCGTAGTGCTTAGTGCATCATGGAAGCTAAACATAAAGTGACTCATGCATCATGTAATGTCACGTAAAAATAATATCATTATGGATGAAATGTAAACATTTGCATGAGCTAGTATTGTACAACTCCATTATACAAGGACTTAATTTTAGAAAAGTAGGGTACTAAAATTTTATTAAATTATTTATTTAAATGGAGTAAATTTATCTATCTTATCTATTAATTTTTTTAATTAGAGAAAAGTTTTTTTCTGATCCATATGATATTGTAACATGATATAAGAAAAGGAATCTAAGTCAATACCTCTTTAGCTAAGAGCTAAGGATTGAGAGATATCAATATGCCAAAGTTTTCTAAGACAGAGTCTTACCTCCATCCCTTACCTACTCTACATCCAAAGGATTAGATCCCTCGTGAATTGTATAATTACGGAACATAACATTGTCGTCACCTATTATATAGAACTAATTATACCACAACATTTTTGGTATCTATGATTTTTTAACATGACTTCTTTTAGTGAATGTACAATCTAATACAAAGATAAACTTTAAATGCATATCTAAATAAAACATTTCAAATATATATTTTAGTTGAACATTAAATTTTCATTTATAGTTCATGCTTCCATTGATCATCTTTAAATATTAATATTTTTAAAACATAGAATACTATCTAGAGTTATACTCAAATTTTTATGTAAGTATCTTTTAAATTTACTATATTGTTAATTTTTTTACCTTTATAATTGGTCCACATTTTTTCTCATATTTTTTATAAGATAATGACTAGTTTCTAAACCATATTTTTCATGTATTTTTTTTAAAATAATATAAATCTAATTAGTTTTCATTTCAACATATCTTCAATAATTAATGTCTATACTTTGTTTCATCAATCTATTAGTTCAAATCCAATATACTCTTGTGCAATTTTTCTAGGATACTTTCATAGCCACATAACTAATTTGAGAAGTTCTAAAAAAAAAAAATTAAAATATAGGCTCAACCAATTTCATAAAGCTAGTGTCTTGAATAAAGATGAACATGAAGTTTCATAATTGTGTGTTCTAAGGTGTTGTATTTAAGTACAAATCCTACTTCATTATTAATCATTAAAGACCTCCCACTTAAATACCTTCAACATTGGATCATCAACTTACACGAACATCATAGATCTCATTACATAAATTATTATTTATAATTCTCAAATATTCTAAGCTAATTATTTGTTCTATTGATGTCTTATTAATTTATTTCATAAATATTTATAAATCTTAAAAAGAAATTTAGCTCATTTAAAATATCTATCGATGAACTGATTTTTAAATTATTAAATTTTGAAGTTGAGAATGAAATAAAATCCATTGATATTCCTTGAAGCTAGATTATGAACATTGATATTTGGGGTACATATCAATTTTTCATTTTGTTTTATGTTCTAATTAATAAAAATTGGGGTAGGTCAGAAACTTTACACAACCAATAAAAAACAACACCAAGGGAACATTAGGAATGTGCACCCATTTTAAAATTAAAAATCACGAACATCGGTGAGGCACCACTAGAAAACCGGTTAAAAATCAAAGATAGAACTAGAGAATTAAAACCAATCAGGGACCTGCCAATAAAACTAAGGGATGGTTTACTAGGTAGAGGCGTTACCCTCTTGCAAATCTTCACATAGTCTAATGACTTTGTTAGAAAAATAATTTTTTTGTTAGAATCCTTAGTAGAGGACGAAGTACCAAAATCTAGATTAACTTTGACCACTAAGGCATGGGGCTTCACCATAATAGAGGGATACATTCAATTTCTCTTTCACTTTTCTTTCCTATGATTAATTTTCATATTTATAGCCTATAAGGAGGCCAAATTCTTTAGGGTCATCTCCTGGCTCAACATAGACATTTCCTTAATTTTTCACCTTAGGATCTCTTGGATTTTATTTATCTCTACCACTACCTTACTCTCATCCCTCGAAGATAATTTTCAACTAAGGTCATTCAACATACCCTAGACCTTTTCCCACTTCTCTAATTTCCAACCATATTGCAAGAAGTCTCCTAGACCCATTCATCCTTTTCCTCCATTGCCCATTTATCAACCGTAGCACCCACCTCTACTATGGCCTCAAGCCTATTAATATTTATTATATCCACATCGAACTATGAGAAGAGTCACTTGATAACCAAGTCCTACTACCTAATAGTCTCCTCTAGCCTCGACACACAAGATTGGGGTTGGATATATTCGAATTAGGAGGAAAGGTGGTAACCTCTTCAAAGGCTATAGGAAACCAGTTAGATTTGAAGTCCAAGGAGAAATCAAATTCCTTAGAACCTTCCTCCTCATCTTATTCTATCAACTCCAATTATTTAGAGGGAGAGTTAGGGGATAATTTTTGTTTCACTCCTCTAATAGCATTGAAAGATTGCACTTAGATTAAGAAAAAGCATTGGGGTCAGGTTTCACAATAGGGGCATCCAAGAGCTCCACCACTAAATTAAAATATAATAAGATGCCAATAATAAATAATAGGTACCCACTACATAGGGATAAATCTAGATGGAATTTGTAAAGCCTAAGAATCAACCCTTGGTGAAGGGAAAGGGAAAT
Organism: Cryptomeria japonica; assembly: GCF_030272615.1. Taxonomy (NCBI): domain Eukaryota; kingdom Viridiplantae; phylum Streptophyta; class Pinopsida; order Cupressales; family Cupressaceae; genus Cryptomeria; species Cryptomeria japonica. The sequence continues at coordinate 229,190,918 of NC_081408.1, forward strand.
TTTGGACTTTTCCCTAGCAACCGATTGAGTCAATGAAGAACAAACCCACTAGATAAAATTCATTTTATTGTCATACCCAAGGTGGTTTAGTATATCAAAGTGCTAGATATGGAATGTTTTAAACCACCCATTCAAAGTGAAGTATTTCATAAGTAACAAGGCTTCATTCTCCCAAATTTTGGGGAGGTACTCTCTATTATACCCACTCTACAACCTTGAATCCCCTTCGTGAGGCATGAAAAATACTTTAAATTCAACCTTATAGGACCATTTTGTCTTCTTCGGAAAGGTTATTCACTCCTATAATAAACTATTAATAGTAGTGATAATGTCGGATGAGATTTTGAAAGGAATTTCCCCAATGTTCACCTCATCCCTCTCCCATGACAATAGTTTTTTAGGAGAGCTCAAGATCAAAGCCTTGCATTCCTTCCATGTAGCAAGGTTCCTCTTGACTACTTTTTACCACAACTTGACATTACTTTTTAAATCATCACAACTATCGAGTTTCATTTGTGTGAGGTCACCTCCCATTGTAATCAAAGAAAGCTTAAAAATAAAAACTATATGGGGAGAATAAAAATCAATAGTATGAACAAGACAACTCTTACAAGGGTTGAGGAAAGTGACACTATTATTACAAAAGAGGCATTTTCCACCATTACAATATAGGACTAATCGAAAGGGTGGTGAAAGTAAAAATAAATGTAATCCTTGGATTATACTCAATCATAGGTCACACTTTTATGGCACTACACTATATGTTAGAGGTCCTCTTTCTATAAATCTTGATGAAGAAATAGGTGAAAATGTTATTCATGATGGCAATACAACTCTTAATGCTTCTAATAGTGACTATGAATATGTTGATGTCGATAAACATTTATCTAAAGAATTTTCAAAAGCTTTAATCATAGCTCCTTGAAATGAAAAAAGTGACTTAGCAAATGATCATAGTCCTTGTTTGTATCTTGTGATAGTTCCTTCTACTGTGCTCAATGTCGCTCCCTTGGAATATTTCACACCTTCCAAAAATAGTGATCAATACTATTGGGAGGTGGACGTCGTGCTAGACTAGATACATTAGCACCGTAGATCCTCTACCACTCTCTCCTTTCTTGCTCTTTTGTGACTATCCTTCTATTTGTATTCCTGCTCTTCTATTTGTTTTCCCTAGTGATGTCTACTTGAGGATGATACAAAGCATTGAGATCTCTTTTGGTCTCTTTCATGTTGACTCAAAAGACACATGTGTTCTCTTTCTTCCAAGGTGGCATCGTTTCTTTGGGGAATGAGGACTATTTTATGCATATATATACATGATATAAATGAGGTATCATAAAACATACTGAGCCTAAGAAAACTGAAACTACCTTGTGCCTTGTGTTTTGTGTTCATTATCCCTGGGTTTATTCCTCGATTGGGGGATAAATCTTTGCGATAACGTGCTCTCTCTCTCCTCTCTCTCTCTCTCTCTCTCTCTCTCTCTCTCTCTCTCTCTCTCTCTCTCTCTCTCTCTCTCTCTCTCTCTCTCTCTCTCGTGTATCCTACCTTAAATAAATCACTCTCGATAAGGTGTGCATGATCGTTTTAACATGCGGGCATACATCCCGCTCATATTTTCCTTTTGGATACTTTGAGTTACTTAGTGGACTGGCTTTCCTTTCTTACTTTTGGCATCCTTTCTTTTCATGACTCATAGTGAGGGGAACCTTTCTACTTGCAGTCATAGTTCTCTCCCTCTTGATCTTCCCTTTTACTTTGTCAATCGAAGTCGTAAGATCCTTAGTTTACTAGGGTCTTAGTGTATCTTTCCTCCTTGACATGCTGAAAGTCTTACAATCTTGTATCCTTGCACTTTACCGTTAGTATTAGCATACACTTATACTCCTGCTAAAGTGGAGGCTAAATGTAGCATCATAAAATTGTGACCTTTCAATGTTTTACTGTATTTGGGACTTTACATTGGTGGATGAGTCCGTAAGCCTGATTGGAGACTCGAGGAATGTTAAAAACACCTAAAACTTCCACATTGCACTGCTTAATGTCACTGCCTATCCTGAATTAGGGCACACAAGAGTGTTCCCCCCCTATCCCTACCCTATTTTTGGGGCTCCCTTGATCAAATCCTACATTGGGCTTGTCAATTGTAAGCGGGAAAAGTTTTCCTATGTTGGCCTAAGATGGAAAATCAGTTAAAAACTTGTAATTGGCAAGTATATAGGGGGCATCTCCCATATTGGGGCAAGTCCAATAAGAAAAAATTAAGTTCATGAGGAAAGCGACGATAAGCGACAACAAGTTGATCATAAAGCACATTCAAGCATCCATTTAAGAATTGAACATTCCAAGTCTCCTTTCAAGGATAGGTGTTGCATTCAAGTCAAGGATTCAACCATTGAAGAGGAAATCTCTACGAAAATTCAAGACATTCTATTCTGCATATCCTTTCAATAAATTCTATCAACATTTCAATTGTATCCTCTCTTGAGGTGAATTTTACTCCCAGTATTTCCTTCCATTTACTTGCAAGTATTTTCAATCACTTGGTTGATTCCAAAATAGGGTTTGACTTGAAGGCAAACCCCCAATCCCAATAAAATTTTCTCTCTTTTCTGTGTGTAGGTTGCAAGTGCGCAATTGTAATTGCAAGTTTAGCCTTCATTTTTAGAGATGAAAAAATATTTTTCGGCGTGTGGATTTTTTTGAGGACCAAGCACACTTTCAAGTTGGTCTAGACAATTTTTCCTCAAATTTGCATGGGAGCTCCATCTCGACATCTTACTACTAATTCAAGGTGCACAACTTCATCCCACATCTTTATCTCAAGATATAATCGTTTCTTTGTCATCTTTACACTTAGTCTCAATTCATTTACCTAAACTTGTCTATTTTAAAAGAGGGTTACTTTGCTTTCCAAATCCATTGCCAATTTCTTACAATTCATTTAGTATTCAATCTATTTCCATTGGGATTGGATCTAGTGAATTCAATCCCCTCTTTTAAATGTAATGCACGTGACAAGATGAAGGGAATCCTTTGTGAAACTTCCATTCCTCTTTTGAGGGGAGTAAATCTTTCCACTTGATCTACCCTCATCAGTTTTCACCACATCACACTAGGTATCTATTATTCTTGTGAGAGTTTGCGAAGATCAATAGCTCAATAAAATATACAAAATAGAGAGAAAAAATATAGGAGAAGAATAAATTGTATTATTATTAATAGATAAATGATCAATAGTTGTTACATACAATGTAGATGAGCCTGGATATATAGGCAAGGCTATATGGATATGTGAGCACACAAACATGACATGTGGCTCAATAAGAAAAAAGGGTAGGTAGGAAATAGGTGTGGTAGGTAGGAGAAATAATAAAATATTTCACATGAGGTGGATCACCCACCAAAGGTGGAATTATCACTCCACAATAAGTGAATATGATAGAGTAGTAATAAGATCACACCATAACAGGTGGAAATTCTCCTATACACACTATCCCAATGTGGCACAAACACCCAAGTGTCTCATACCCAAACTACTATAAAATTTATTATCCTAAGTAAACTTAAGTAAGGTGTAATAATATCCAACATGAATAATTATTTACACCAACACCCCTTCTTAAGTGAAACTTAAGGGAATGCACTTAAGTCTTCAATGCAACTAAGCAATGCAAGATGGATCTTGACTATGTGGCCATATTATGTACCCATGTACAAATGCAAATGCATGCAAATCAATGCAATGAAATCTCTCACAAAGAAGGGAAAGAGGGAAAAACCCAATGGGAAAAATCCCTCCCCCAAAAGGAGAGATGAAAACTATACAAGAGAACTCTCATAGAAGTGTGTGAGGAACAAAACCCCATGTGAGGAAAAAGGCCCCCCCCATATGAGAGAAGAAGAGAAGCTAGGAAGCCCCCCCTCAATGTAGAATCTACACCAATGATAGAAGCTCAATGATGTATGAAGAAACTGCTCCATGAGCACTGAACAACATTCCTCCCCTTAGGAAGAAACCAAACAAAAGGTGTATCCATGAAGTCTCTCGAATCATTAAGGGAAGATGTATGAAAAAACTCATTATGAATGAAGTCTCTGAAAACTGCTCAAGTGTCCCCATGTCGATGCAGAAAGATACCCCCTCTAAAGGTGGTGATCTGCTCCACACTATTGAATAGGCACTGCAAGATCTAGTGGAGAAGAATGTAGAACAAGTCCCAAAGACTCACATGTCTCCTCAAAGGATAAAGAGACCTCAGCCAACTGTTGTACATAAGAATCCACAATCATATCAACCTCGAAAGATTGATCATGTAGAGAATGAACAAGAGGGTCAGAGTTTTCCCTTGCAACAATCGAAGAAGGATCATCTCCATCAAAGAGAAGATGAATTTTATCAATGATGTCTCCTAAATCTGCAATGTAGGACTCCACAAACAAACATATAATGTCTATCAAGTAGTCATCCCATGAATTTGAAGCTGGAAGATAATGAATATCGTGTTTCACTAAATCACAAGAAGGAAAAACTGTCGCACTAGCTACATCATTAGGTGCAATAGGTGATGTGATATCAAGAGGAGGAGATGAAACACAAAGCTCAAGAACAGGGTCACATGGGAGAATCCCCAAGTTCAAGTACCCAAAGTTCTCCTCAAAATCTGAATCATCACAAGAAGTGTGATCATCATGTGTAGAATAATCATATGTGAAATCATCCTCATCAACAAAATATGAAAATGAATATAACCGAGATGCATGATCAACCACCCCAGTCGCAATGATAGCTCTAGTCTCCAAGTCTCTAATAAAAACTGACTTAGGTGTGAGCTCCACAATTCTCTTAGTTTCCCCATGTGTGATTTGATAGATGTAAAGGAGATTGTTTGTCAAGTGGGGTACACACCACACATAATTGAAGGAGTTATCCCCAATAGCAATAGTTATTTTCCCAATTACATCCATGTATGTATGATTTCTCATCAAAATTTGCGGCATGGTGCAAGGCTCAAATGAAGAGAACATAGACTATGAAGATGCCAAATGGTGAGAAGCCCCTAAATCTAAAAGCCATCTCTCTAAATCATGACTTGTAGTAGCACAAAGAGATTTTCCTTTTCTTGTCTCAAAAGAGTGAGTCTTCCCACTTGTAGAAACCATGAATGCTTTCCCTTTTTCTTTTGAATGTGGAAGTGGAGGTTGATGAATCATCCTTCTTGTAGACATTAGGCAGATCCATGTTGTACCTTTTGAGGATGTGTGTGAGCTCATCAATCTTCTTAGAATGGAAATGACGCTCCTAATGACCAAATGTTTTACAAAAAGCACAAGTAGGTCTCTCTATCTTTGGTGAATTGTCCCTCTTGGAAGAGGATTAATCTCCTTGTTGTGGAGAAGGTGATGCTTTGTCCTTAGGCTTTGATTGCCATTTCTTCTTGTTTGAGTTGTCCTTTCCTTGATTTCCTTTGTTCCCTTGATTTGCTACTAATGCTTGAGACTTTGAAGTATTAATAATGCCCATGCTTATCAACTTAGTTTGTTCCATCATCAACATTTCAGCGAAAGTATCAAATGTAGGCATTGTGTAGCTTGAACCCATTGTCATCCTATGGGTTTGGAAACTAGAAACAAATGCTGCATATTCTTGTGGAAGCTTGCACATCAAATTGAAGATCAATTGAGTATCCTTCTTAACAATGCAACAATCGTTGAGTTGTACCCTCAACTCTTTTTCCTTAGTAACATAGTCTTATATAGTATCAAAGTTATTGGGATCTAACATGGTGATATCACTATCAATCTAATATCCCCTAATCTCATAAACTTGACCATACAAGTCTTGAAACTTTTTCCAAACATACTTGATTAGAGTACATTTCTCAATATGATAAATGAGATCTTTTGATACATACTTTCTTAAGGTACCAATTGCCATGATATTTTTAGTGAGCCAATCCAAGTGACCAACATGATTAGTTTTAGGATCAATGGGAGAAACTATAGTTCCATCAATATAACGAGTTAGTCCATTTTCCATAAGTTTACTCCATGCATCAATTTGACAAGTAGCATAATTATGAGGAGTTAAGAGAGGAAACTTAGGATAACTCATAGCAACAAAAAGGAATGAATACAAGAGCAAAAAGGAACAAGAGACACCCCCCCAAATTCAATCAATCAAAGTACCCCCCTAGAATGATGATTTTGGAACTTTATATGTAGTTCATGTATAATAGGCCACTTACAAACAATCGCAAAGCGGACTTATAATTTTATTTTAGAACTACCCAATAGGCTAATAACTAAAATCCAAAAGACAAGAAAGATAGGTCTATGCAATACAAGTGCCAAATTTGCCAAAAAAGACCATATGTTGAAAGTGCAACTTCTACCCAAAATCGATGCAAACTGACAGCATCTTATAAGAGTAGATTAAAAAGTTATGCACTTTCAAAAAAATGGCACCTGAAAAGGAGTTTGTATGAGCCCAAACGGAGTCCTGGAAGTTGCAGAAACATGGATTAAATAGGTACAGTCACTAAAAGTTGAGATTTCTAAAAAATCTATCCATCAAAATCAAAAAATAAGGCCACAAAAAGAAATTACACAAAACATTAGCCTATTTCAAAACAAAGTGCACCGAAAAAGTAACAAAAATGAGCAAGATATGGCCATTTGAAGTTGAACTGCAAAATCAAAAAGCTCAATGGAGGGGGCCTGCCAATTTTTTTAAAAAAAGATGACATCAATAAAACATGAGGTTAAATTTGATGGTCATTTAGGCGTCACAAAAACTTCACCTTCTTGCTGACTGGGTGGCCGTACTATACGAATTAACATATGGCAGAATCTGATTGGCTGAAAAAGATGATGTGGTACTACAGAATGATGACTGGGATGCCATGTGGCAATTACATGTACTCCAATTGGGTGTACGAAATCTCATGTGGTAGGGTTTGCATAGCAAGGTGGCCCACATGGCAGGAGACTGTGTGGCGGGGTCTTGCCAAGGCAGGGTCCACATGGCGCTGTCATGGCGGTCCTTGTGGTGCTGCGTGGCAGAGGCGTATGCATCAGGTGGGGTCGGGCCGACATAAAATTTGTCAATGAAAAATGCATGGGCCGGTGCCAGCAGGGAGCTGGGAGGAAAGGCCAGTGCCAGTAGGGAGCTGGGAGGCAGGGCCAGTGCTGGCAAGGAGGTAGGGGCCGGTGCTAGATGAAGTCGACAGCCTCGCGAGAATGTGGAACATGACTAAAAGGTCATCGGGAAGTGATGGATGGTGAAATCACTACTATCATCAGATTTTAGAGCAGGGTTGTTGTCGATAGTGGTCGGTCCGCATATGGAGGAGATAGGTCGCCTGGAGTACGGAGCACGACAGGCCTTGCAAAGCCATCCAAAAAGTTGCAGGCAGTTTGGTGACAGGGAGATGGGGTGTACCCATCGTAAAAATAGATTTTTTTAGCTTTTATTTTTTTAAACTAAATTTCAAAAAACTTTTTAATAAAAAACATTTTCTGCGAATTGGAATTTTTTTTTTTTTTTTGTAGAAAATTAAAAAAAAGTTAAATTTTTTTTTTGGGCAAAATTTTCCTCCAAGACCCAAATTTGACATTTACCCAATATAGGTGAATTTATAGTCAAATTTCATCGAAACGGCACCCGAACACAATGGCAAGGTCAGATCTAGTCTACGATGCCTCCAAAAGATGCTACTCCTAAGATCTGCCTCTTGATGACACAATAATTTCACTCAAAGATGAATCAATGACACTTTAATCGCTCCGATACCATGTGAGATTTTTCCAAGATGAAGAGATTAATGCAATGTCCAAAATAGAGAGACAAAATATAGGACAAGAATAAACTTTATTCTTATCAATAGATAAATGATCAATAGTTGTTACATACAATGTAGATCAGCCTGCATATATAGGCAAGGCTATATGGATATGTGAGCACACAAACATGGCATGTGGCTCAATAAGAAACAAGGGTAGGTAGGAAATAGGTGTGGTAGGTAGGAGAAATAGTAAAATATTCCACATGAGGTGGATCACCAACAAAATGTGGAATTATCTCTCCACAATAAGTGGATATGATATAGTAGTACCAAGGTCACACCCTAAAAGGTGGAAATTCTCCTACACACACTTTCTCAATGGGACACAAACAACCAAGTGTCTCATACTGAAACTACTATGAAATGGATTATCTTAAGTAAACTTAAGTAAGGTGTAATAATATCCAGCATGAATAATTATTTACACCAACAATTCTTATGAAAATTACATGTTTTTTTTTGGTTCCTTTATTTGAGAACATGTAAAGAAGGTCGTTCTTTTGAGATCTAGGAAAAAAAATTTGCAATGAGAAGTTCTATAGTATTTTTGATTAAGATAAGTGGGGGAAGGAGCCTTGACCCATACAAATTAGCACCAAAAAAGATAAAACATAACCATAGGCTTTGAGGCTAAGCCAACAAAAAATAACAAGACATAAATTTATAATATTAACTATAAGATCACCCTATTTATTGGAGTCTAAAGGCAACACAATGGAAACATTGGTTACAAAAAATATGGAAAATCATTAAAAATATAGAAGACTCTAGAAAATAGATAATTCCCAATCTTGAGTCATTTTCTCTAGATTTTCCTCCCATGCTATGACAATCATTGTCATCTTTCATTATTTCCTACTCTTCATTTTATGTTTTGGGCAAACTTGTACGCCCTTTTCTAAAATTGTGTCCCCATACTAACCACCTCAATCATAGTCTTCCATATGAGGAGCTATTGATTCTTATGAATTATTCTAAAACTCTCTTGAAGGTAGAAATTTTATCTTTATTTCTTTCACAAACCATACACTCTTGAGGATTATCCATATTTTTCTAACTTGGTAGCGAGGCCATCAAATTTAACTGAGAAGACTTGCCAATTTTGTCACTTACTCATGACCCCTTTATCTTCTTGTTCTTCTTCCTCCTCCTCACCATAAAATTTAAGAATATTAAGTCCTCCCAACAGATTCTTGTGAGTTAGTATAATAGGTTAGGGAGAGGGACAAAGAAAATTTAAAAATTAAGATATTCCTTTTCTCACTCGAGGGTATTTTTACCAAGTATGACAACAATCCTCAACAAAAGGTTTGCTAGTATCATATATCTCATTACTGTTGAGGGAGTCGTGATGCCCTCCTTAACACATTCTCCATATTATATATTAATGGCCAATAAAGAGGGTGTAGTGTAGAGTTTTCAAGGCCTAATTCAATTATTAAGGTGTTTTATAGCCAAGGCTTAGCTTTTATTTTTTAGGGTTATATAGAATGGATTTTTTCAATGAAATGGATTTTGATAAAGAGGGGATATCATAAATAATAGAAAATATTATTTTACTCCCTTCATTATAGTGAAGGTTATAATTTTGAAGGGGCCAACAAATTTTGGGTAGGGGTCAAATTCAATAGTGGGTAGTTTCCAAATAAAAATTTTAAATCACATAAATAAAGTATTCTAAGTAATCAAGGGAAGAATTTTTTAAATAGAATGATCAGAAAAATACTTCAAAATTTCATGATAGAAAACAATAAGAGTTTACCATATAATCTACAAGCTAATGGGGCAAGTGAAGCACTAAACAAAAAAATTAGCAAAGCATTAACAAATATATGCAATGGGAATAGAATAGATTGTGATCTAAAGGTTCCTATAGTACTTTGGGCGTACTACATTACATACCAGAGGACACATTAATTCATTAAATTTTATTTTGTGAATGGTATAATTGCAACAGTTCTTGTGAGATTGATTATATCTAACATACATACCACACTGACTTTGTGATTAGATAAAATCAATATTTGGCAAAAATGATGGAAGACATGGGAAAATTGGATGAATTCAAATACATTGAAAAGTTTAATAAGTAGTTGGAGTGATAGAGATAGATATAATAGCATGATAGGAAACTAAGATTGAAGACATTCAAAATAGAGAACTTGGTGTTGTTGTATGATAGTAAATTCAAAAAGTAACGAAACTTTAAGGTTTTCTTGTTAGGAACATACTACATTCAAGAGATCAATGAATTCAAAGCCATAAAGTTAAGATATCAATTGGAGAGTGATATGAGGAGCACTAGTTTCAATCTAATATGATCAGGCGCACCATGGTTGAGATGGTCCAACTCCCTAGTCTCACTGTAGGACTAAGATCATGCCATATCTAAATGAAAGACATCTCAAATACATCATCGGTATGATGATCTAATAACAAGGCATATTGATGGTGAACATATCAAGCACTGTAATTTTTTTCCACCCCAAAAGTAAGTCATTAAAAAAAATTATATAGTAGGTTTGGAAACCAAGAAAAATCCCCAAAAAATACTATAAATGACAAAAAGTAAAAATATACACTTAGGAATTGACAACTAGGATTAACCCACCAATAAAAACTAAATTTATTACCATCTACCCTCCATATATTTAACAACTCCACTCATTAACTTATTTTATTTGAAGTTATCCCTTGAGCACAAAGCACTAGGAAGATATGAAATTTATCTACAAACAACAAAATTATATCACCCTTTGCAAATTGCTCCATGGCCAATCACCATGTCATTAACAAACAAGGAAGGTACATTTTTTAATATTTTGCATAATATGGTCCACATGGATGATGTCTAGAAAAATACTCATGAACAATTTGTAGATATTTACTACACAAGGTTAAAGGAGATTAGTTGATAGTTGTTCAAAGATGATGGAAAAAAGTCTAAGGATGAATACACACAAATTGCATAGAAGAAGCTTGAAATTTGGAGGAACTACCCATATTTATGCTATGAATATGGTTGGGTCAAAATTGACCTGATTACAATATAAAATTATTTCATTTACCTATACAAGCCATACAGAATCATGAAGGAATAAATTCATTCAACCACTAGGTTACCCATGATGGGAGGCAAACTAATGAAGAAGTTTGTCAAGAAAATTTAAGTGAAGGACCTAAATGACATATTTTTGAAAGGAAAAAGTATGAGCATGTGGACAATAATTGATAATGTTGCTGAGTAAGTGATAATAGAAATCACATATAAAGTATATTATGCAACCCGAGAGGATTATGCCATGCGTATAACTATTTACATAGCCTGTTAAATGGTGGATGAGACAAAATATTACAAACTTTGTGAACTAATGCAGTGAGAACTAATGAAGAACCCAACCAAAATTAAGAGTGGCAAATTGTTAGAATCCAAAAACACTGAGAGGGGGGCTGAATTAGTGTTTTGCCAGTTAGAGTAATTGTAACCTTATTAACAAATCCATTTATTAACTAGTATGCATATAAGAAAGTAATAAAAAGTAATATCAATGCGATCACATGAATCAACACCATAACACAAATATTTATACATGGAAAACCTCAAAGAGGAAAAACCATGGTGGGATTTTTCATGCACAATATCTCTCCACTGGCCAAATGAATAAATATTACAAGTGGGGCCTGCACATGCATGAAGGAACACTACCTAGAGAACATTTCTCATCACAAAAGGAGCCTCACTAACTATAGATCCAAATACTAGATTACAAACAAATACTAAATGCAAAATGTGCATCTGTAATGCTAGATGAGTTCTGGTTAAAGCACTATCTATACTGGTTATACTATAGCCTCCCTTACCGGTATCTTAGATCGCTTCCCAATTCTCTAGAACAATAATGAAGACCGATTACAGATCTTTACATTCGCATTCTATCGATCAAGATAACATCACAAAACCTTTTGCATCACTTATATATCATATCTCCCATATATTCACATCATACAAAATGACCTAGCCCAGACTAACTTATATACCCATTTACATGAATAAACACAAATGCCTTATGTCGGCTTACAAACATATCACAAAAGATAAGACACATGTCAGCCAAGATAAAATATAAACATAAAATAAAATGACCATTGTTGCTTCCATGCTTGTCGGATCAATCTCATATATTGGCCTTAGAATACTGCTTCTATGTTTGTCGGTTCCCTGAATGTTGGTTCCCTGAATGCCCATGTAGTGAATGTCAGTTACATGATTTCTAGATCTCCCGTGAAGTGTGTTGCCATCAATGACAACACTTATAACCTAGATGAGTGTCAATTGCCAACAATTTCCCCCTTTGGCATTCATGGCAACACTCATGTGAAAAATGAATCGCTGAAGTGTTGTACCAATTCCCATCCAAAAATGATCTCCCAAAACTGATCTTAGAAGACTACTCCCCCTGAGCTATACATTACTTCTTATGTCCCTAGACATTTTTCACATCCACCTCTCCCCCTTTGACAACAATGCCAAAGGCTAGGGAAAAAATAATAAGAAATTAAATTATTTACAAGCCAACATATGATTATCTAGTCTAGATATACTTGGAAAATATCTGAATAACCACCCTTCAAAAATGCCAAATAAGTATCCCACCTAGATTTCAAAATTCCCAAAATAGATACAAACCATTAAGAATGTAAGCGTGCAATTATTCCTATGTTAGGATTGCCAGTGTGGGAAAACTCATCCATTTCATACATTCCCACTTATGAAGTAACAAAGTACTTAGCCAAGGACTTACCAAACCTCTCAACTCTCTGACCCATTGGATTAACTTGTCTTTTACCTTCTCCAGGGTTGAAATTTCAGACTCTAAAAGAAAAATCTAATCATCAACCATGCTGGTCAATGATTCAGTACTATCCAAACTGACTACAAGTTGTTCCAACTTGTCCTTATTCTCCTTAACTTTATTATCCAGGTCTTCTATTAGTTTTGTTGTGTTATTTCAAGACCGGTATATTTGACTTCATTGATGAAGATCCTCATAAATCCTTTTCATCTCATCTGTCAGCTTAGCCTTGTCGGATGTGATCATGTTATCATAGGTGACCTTCATATTTGTATTATGCCTTTCCACCAACTTTCAGTTTGATACGTGTTGAAGAGTTTTATACTCTTTGGTAATGTGCTCAGTCAAACCTTTCAACTTACCAAATGGACTAGCTACGTCATCAATCTTGTATTCTAGTGCTTAAGCTGCTGCAAAATAGGAATATCTTGCTCAATAACCTACTTATCTTCTGACCCTTCCTTCCTTAATTTTTGAGCTACAACAAACATCAATTCAAAATTTCTCAGCTACTCAATGTTCTTATTTCCAAGACGACCAAAATCTTCTTGACTGGATGAGTCAAGTGCCAATAATGAGGGACCAACAACTGGTGAAGGTGTTGATACCCAAACCTTAGTCTGATGAAATTGACCTTCTTCCTTCTAATCTACTTTATCCTTTACCTCCTCAACATTTGTGGCTTCACCGCTTGGTGCATTTATTTCCATTGCTTCAACCTCATAAACTTCAACTATATCAACATCAATTATTAGAGGATTGTCTACTAGTTTATTGATCTTAACATCTTGTACAAGTGTAACTGGCCGAGGAATGTCCTTAGATGTTTTCCATTCCAAAATCGATGGATCTCCACCTAGTATACCTTTACCTTTAGCATCAACAGGTATTTTTGGAATGTCAGACTTAGGTGGAATATCCTATTATGTAAAGAAACCTAGTTTATCCACAATTAATTTAACCCAAGCCTCATGAGTTTCCTTCACAATTTCATTTACTCTTCCCACCATAATACATATATGTTAGTGTCTACTACAGAATTATTTTTTATTGGCAAACTCTAGACACTGCCGCATCTCTTCATCAGTTATAACACCACCAAACGTTAGCACTTCTTGAATCCTAATATGCTTATCCTTCTCAATAGTTGATAAGCTCCTAGCATCTAACTTATTATACAAATTTGTCAATATTTGAGTCTCAGTTTCAGTTAAATCTCTCTTGAATATGTCTAAATATAACAAAAATGATTTCTCAATCTCTTTTTGTTCCTTATCATCCATATCACCATAATAGTGTTGTATGTTACTCAAAATACCATCCTTTTTTATCTGATCAATCAATCCAGCAATAGAAATAGGAGCAATAAACTTTACACTTTTACCAGATTCAAGAGCAATATCTACATCTGATCTCTTCTTGTTATCGGGGGTGGGAGCAGACTCCTTGGTCGGTTTCCTTTTCTTAGTAGGCTTCCTCTCCTTCAAAATTTTTTCTTCTAAGCTACCGGAGGAGTGACTATGGATTTGTAGAGCTTCCCTTCCTTGGGATTCTTCCTCTAAATTCTCATATAGATCTTAGGAATATTTGGAATTTCTTCCTTAGTTTGAGATCCAGATTCAACAGGAGAACTAAATGTTTCAGGTTTCTTCCTCTTAGATAAACCCTTACCGTTTCCTACTGCCATAGAAGTCTAAACAATTGCCAACAGAGATGTCTCTTCCAAACCAATGATTTCTTTGATTTCAGAGGACATATTTTGGACAACCTATCCAACCTTCTTGATATGACCTTCCCTTTTCTTCTTGCCAAAACCAATCTTCACCTCAGATTCCTTTTTCTTAGCTATTCCAAATATTTTCTCCTTCTCATCAACTTAGGCATCTATAAGCATCTTGGCATAAAAGTCCAAGATCTATGCATCAACCTCATATCCCATCTCAGTAACCTAGATAGTCCTAGGTTGCACTGCCTCCATCAAAGTTTCATCATTTTTCACCATGAAACATATGTCAGTAGAATATTTATCAACAATATTCTTAGGGATCCTTTCCCTCTTCTTTATATCTTTCTAAAATCCCTTGAAATAACTGTACAAAATGGAGTCTTTGTTCTATCCCAAATTTCTCAATCCATCCTTTATTTGTTTACCTACTAGTATATCAAAGGCCCATTACCTCTTACCGGATCTTGACATCTCATTCAAAAAGAAAACCATCAAACATACTATGAGATTTCCAAACGAGAATATACCTTTCTTATCTACCTTAATATTTCCCAAATTAGAAATCAGCTCATCACACATCCACTGACAAAGATCATAATTCTCGTTTTCTTTCACCATCTTGTGTGCACAAAAAATATAGGAACTGGAAACAGAGTTCAACCAGTTTGATTGAGTTACCTTGTATCCAATTTCTATGCTTACAAATTGATCAACTTTATCTATGATAGTGCTAATTCACATTGACTGGTTGTCAGAGGTGGCATCGATTAGCTTGTTCACCTCATTGTTCGAAATCTTCCTCTTACCCGATGTCTGTCCAATCTGGGGTAATCTGGTGGTAGCACAAATTGCCTCCTAGGTGATTTTATAGGGCTGGTCAAGCCACATGAACTCACCATGGAATTGGCTTAGCACATACCAAATCATCTCATCCTCGAACTCTGGCATCTCCGAAATATCAGTGATACCCCAATCCTTCAGAATTTGAAGTTTCTGTTTAATCAATCCTTCCTTGTTTAACAAAGTAGATAGATATATTGATTTAATCTATGATGAACCCAAATCCTCTAGAGTGTAATGAATATATGCTCTCACATCTTCCACATAAAGAACTTCATGAGGAACCCTAGAAAATGTGTCGATAGAGTCATGAACCTTTCCAATTTGAGGATATTATTTGAATTCCATAAGTGGATGATCCTTAATATCCACCACAATAGGGACAACCACATCTACCTGAGCGGGAGCATATCCAAAAGCCATTCTGATTTTAGAAAAAATAACATGAAAACAGAGAAACTACCTCACAACCAATGTCTGTGATAACCTTTGATAAATCCACATAGAGAATACTAGAAATCGCTAGAAAGTGCTCTTAATCACCTTGATTGCCCTAAACTTCCTCTACTTTGCTTTGAATATTGTGTGATCAAAAATGAAGCAACTTATCCCTTTTAATCTACGAAACCCTAATTTCCCATTGACATTAATGCATGCTAGCATATGATACCGGATACAAAATCCATTATCTCAACGTCGGTGAATCTCTAGACTGTCTTCACCAAGCTCTAAAACAAGCTTTCAGACCTCTATTGGGGGCAATGCAGCATCTATCATTACTTTTTCTCTCCCTAAGGATAAGGCCTTAGTTACCGAATAAGTTTCCTACCGATGTAGGAACATTCTACTCTACCAGTTGAGTAAATGAGGAATTTACCTTTTCTAATTGATCTTAAGACTTCCTAATATATTGTTTAGCATGATCTTGTTAGATCTCATCAACCTTTTTATTTTCTTTCTCATTTGATGCATCACTCCCTTCTGGTGTATTATTGCTTCTACAATATTTGGCAATATGTCCTATTTTGTTGCATGTGCATAGCAAGTAACATTGTTCTTCTGAATTACCTTGTTGAGTCCTTGACCATTCTTCAACCTACATTCATTAGCCCCATGTCCAAAATTTCCACATGCATGACATCATACCTTAATTCTTCAATCTTTTGTCCTATGATCATACTTATTACACTTTGAACATTGACTGGGAACAACATTATTATTCTGATTATCTCTACTTCTATATTGACTTTCTCTATGACCAAACTTATTACAAACAAAGTATCTACCATTAAATTTATGTGCATTGGGTTGCCTTACTAGTGATTTCTGATTTCAGTTGTCTGGTGGATTCCCCTGATTTGCAGTAGCGGAGCTTTCTCCATGTTCAAATCCAAGACCTCTAATGTCTCTAGTGTCTCTTTGATCCTTCAATAATTCATCAAGCCTTGCAGAACTGACCCTGAAGTTTTCTTTGTATTCATTTGTAGCATCTAGATCACTTCTTAGGATTGACATCATTCTTTCCAACTCTCTTTCATTGTTCTATGATTGCACCAACTCAATTCTCAACACATCATTCTCATGTGCCAACCTAATGCATTCCTCAGATCTATCTTTCAATGACATAGCAATATTTTCCTCATTCTTATTCCGATCTTCAATCTCCTTGGACATCCTAATATTCACGGCTTGCATTTCATTCTTCATGACACCATTCTCCTGAATCAAATTATGACTTTATTTCATAAGGGCTTTCTTCTCTTCATCATCCAAATTTTGTAAAAGTTCCTTCCTTTTAGCTTGAGGCAGATGTTAACCTCTCTTGTAGGGTAATAATGAATTCCTTTGCAGAATTCAACTCATCTTGCAACTTCAAGTTCTTCAACCTTTCAACATCATAGTCCTCAAGCGGTACTTCAAGTTCCTTCTGTAGATTCATCTCCATGGATTCTAGATTCAAGACCTTCCTGAAGCTCTTAGATTTATTCCAAGGCACAAGGCTCTGATACGAATTGTTGGAATCCAAGAACATTGAGGGGGCGGGGGGGGGTGAATCATTGTTATACTGGTTAGAGTAATTTTAACCTTATTAACAAATCCACTTATTAACCGACATGCATAAAAAAAATTAATAGCAAGTAATATCGATGCAACAACATGAATCAACACCATAACACATATATTTATACGTGGAAAACCTCAAAGAGGAAAAACCACAGTGGGATTGGTAACCCACAATATCTATCCACTGGCCAAATGAATAAATATTACAAGAGGGGCCTGCAAATGTAGGAAGGTACAGTTCCTAAAGCACACTTCTCATCACAAAAGGAGCCTCACTAACTACAGATCCAAATACTGGATTACAA
Organism: Cryptomeria japonica; assembly: GCF_030272615.1. Classification (NCBI taxonomy): domain Eukaryota; kingdom Viridiplantae; phylum Streptophyta; class Pinopsida; order Cupressales; family Cupressaceae; genus Cryptomeria; species Cryptomeria japonica. The sequence continues at coordinate 229,208,556 of NC_081408.1, forward strand.
ACAAATATTGAATGCAGAATGTGCATCTACAATACTGGATGAGTTCTGGTTAAAGTACTATAGATATCAGTTATACTATAACCTCCCTTACCGGTATCTTAGATCACTTCCCAATTATCTAGAGCAATAATCAAGACCAATTGCAGATCTTTACATTTGCATTCTATCGTTCAAGATAACATCACAAAGTGTTTCACATCACTTATCTGTTATATCTCCCATATATCCACATCATGCAAAGTGGCATAACCTAGACTGACTTATATACCCATTTGCATGAATAAACATAAATGCCTTATGTCAGCTTACAAACATATCACAAAAGATAAGACACATGTCAGCCCAGATAAAATATAAACATAAAATAATATGACCATTGCCGCTTCCACGCTTGCCAAATCAATCTCCTATGTCGGTTACCTAAATGTCAGTGTAGTGAATGCTAGTGACGTGAGTACCAGATCTCCAATAAAGTGTGTTTCCATCAATGACAACACTTATAACCCAGATGAGTCTCAATTGCCAACACAAATATCATTTCTAGTATTGAACATTGTTAATTATTTTTGCTTTTTTACTTTTTGAATTAGTTACATGAGTTCTAAGGTAAAGTATGGTATAGGGATCAATTAGTTATTTTCAAATTACTCATTGTGTTATACAAACAATTCATTATAGATATCATTTATAAGCAAACATAACATGTAACGTTAATGTAATTTCATAGATCTGACTATTTTCCTATAACTACTAAATTGTATTCAATATTAAAACTAATGCATTACCAAAATCTAAGGTGACTCCACAATACTGACATAATTATAGGGAAAATTGTCTAAAATTCATCCACTATAAAATCTTGTAAAGTACTAAAATTCAATCAAATTACACATTTAGATACATGACATGTTAGTTCATTAGATTGAGAAAAATTACATTTAAAGTGACATGATTGAAAATGGATCAGCACATAAAATGTAGCTATATACAATAAATTATTTAAATTTAATACTTCATTTGTGTTATATAAATAGCTATTACATTTCACTTATTCCTAATCTAACTTAGTTGCACCCATGATTTAATTATAATATCAAGAATATTGAACTCTAACCTAAATTACAATTGTTTTCATTGTAATTGATCTTTAATGGGAATTTAGATGAACATTACACACTAATAAATCCATGTTTAACAAAAGGCATGGATATAAATATCTTTTATTTATCTAGACATAAGTGGGTTAGTGCAGGATCATGGGGGACCAAAAAGTGGCAATGTGAAAAAAATATCCTTCTCCACTTGCCTAAAAACGTGAAAATCCATGTTGAATTTTTGCTTGGCCTAGGTGTCAGTACACCTTGGCATGGTAATTACCTATGCAAATTGGATATCCGATTTTTATTTGTAATTTTAAATTAAAAAATATATTATATAATATATAATGTAATATTATATATTACATATTATATAATATATAATATATAATATATTATTATATTATATATATTATATAATATATAATTATATTATATAATATAATTATTATACTATATAATATATTATTATATTATATAATATAACATTATTTTAAAATAATTTAAGTATTAAAATCGGATATCCAATTTTCTGAGACAAATATATTTCGACTGTGACATCCCATGAGTCATTTTTAACCAATGAGCTGCGCGATTTTATAAAAATCCGATATCCGATGTTCTGGCCAAAAATTGCTAAAAAATAGATTGAAAGGTAAGATTTTTATTGTTTTCAATCATTTTTTGATTCAAATTTATATATTTTTTGTTAATGTTTATATGATTTTTCATTGAAAATATGGTTTTTTCATGAAAACTATGTTTTTTAAAATCAAATAAAAAATTGTTTAAATTTGTTAACTAAATTCAATTGTTTACATTCAATTAGGTTAAAAATGGTGGATAACAATGAAAACATTGATGAACCACAACTTCAACAACCAAACCCTCCTTTGCCAAATCCCCCCTCAATTCATGATTTGATTGCACAAAATTAGAATGAATTGAGGGCGATTGTAGATGTATATCGTAGAATCCCTCGTCTAAACCCAATGTTTGATCATAAATATTATGGAAACCATGATTGAGGAGCAAAATGTCGCCCAATTGTGGCAAGATTCTATGAGGGAAAAATATGTGAATGGCTTATCGTATAAGGATATCAAGGATCTCGAGATATTGAAAGCTGATATCGCCTCATTGTTTGTGAATCCTCGCACTAGTCAACCCATAGACCCCCAAAAAATAAAACTTTCTATTAAATGGTACACAATGATGGTATTGTGAAAAATTTTGGGATCGTTGGTGGATGGTTTTCAACAAACCACCCAACAACAATCTTGATGTCCCCTTCTATTTCATAAAAAAATTGTATGCTAAGTTTGTTTTATACAAACATGTGAACTACTTTGACATCCAACCTTTCCATGGTGTAGGTTTAGGTATGCCCCAAAATAAACCTGGGGCAATCAGGTTAGTCCATGGCCCATATGTCCCCCTTCCTCCTCTTGATCCCCCACTTCCAGTGTAGCATCTAGATATCATTTGTGAGGTGGCTTCACGGACCATATCGGCTATTCACTCTTCAAGTAGCCTTTTGGTTTCTCAGGAGGGGTCAGTAGCTCAGCCTACTTTTGATGGTAGCAGTGCATCCGATAGCATTGACATGTCATCCTCAGATCTACACATGTGTTCCCCATAGTTGTATCATGTGTGGGCACGTATGCTTGGGTCCAGTTGGATAGCTCGTTGATCCTCCTACAAATAGTGCAGATTATGAGGTGCATGAGATGCATGATGCACCAAATGTTATGACACATACTGGAGGATACCCCAGGGAGTCCTCGCATGCTAGAGGCGAGGAGGCACCATCATCATACATTGATGATGTAGTTGTAAGATTTGTATTTTCATAGTTCATGTTATATTGTAAATGAATATTTATAATCTAGATAATATTAAGTACTAATTTTAATTTACATTGTCTATTTAATAGTTGATGACTAAGGAGTTGAGATAGATTCAGGAGGGCACCTTGTCGACCATTTTATTTGGCCTTGATAGCTTGACGGTACATATATTATTGCACCTAGTCATTTGTATTTTATTGTAGATACATGTTCATCATTTATATTGGTATTAATTAGATTATGCAGCAACTTGCTTGTATATCTTATTTTACTCTTGTAGGGCACAAGCAGCACGAGTGCGAGGTAGTGTGATTTAGGATCTCGTAGTGCAGTTGGAGACAAGGGAAAGGTAATTGAATGCAAATATGATTAAATGAATAATTTAAATAACTTATAGTGATTATACATGTCTAGATATAGATTGATAGTTTCATATACTTGTTGTGTATATGTAAAGAGAATTCTTGGCTTCACATCCTTGATGACTACACCTAGTACACCTGAAGATGATGAAGAAGAAGAGATGCCTTGAGTAGATGTGTGTTTATTTTATTTTGTGTTTAGTAGATATAATTTGTTATTATCAATGACAATTATATGCTAACTTGTATCAATGCCATGTTTCTAAACATATGTAGGTTGTGTATAAAAATATTGAAAACATACCTCCTCTACTGAGACATGCATCAAGAGTCTTGCAAAGCCAAAGAGAAAATGTGGAGATGAGGTAAACATGAATAGTTCAATTATAGTTCATTTTTATGTTAACTTTTGGAATGTGAATTATATAATATAACTAATATTAATCGTGGTTTGTTTTTCTTGTGTAGGATCCTTTAGAGCTGAGTAGTGTAGTGAAGAGGATCGATTTTGATGATCCATCAACAACTTAGGATGCTATAGATAGTTTTGGGATGCTTACATGTCTAGTGGGCATGTATATTTTGTATATGGACATACATTCATGTATTTAGATATACATTTTGTTTCAGTTGGCGTTTATGCCATATTTGTGTATGGACATACATTTGTAATCATTTGACATTTTTATATATACAGAAGTTGATATTTGATCATATAAATTGTTGCTCATCTGTGCGTGATGTTATCATGGAAATATTTAATCTTCATTCCAATAATTAATAATGGTTAATAATGGTTATTTAATGAACAATACAATTCATTTCACTTCATCACAAGTGTTGTTTGTATAATGAACAATATAATTAATTTAATGAACAATACAATTCATTTAATGAACAATACAATACAATTCATTTAATGAAGAATAAAATATAATTCATTTAATGAACAATACTTGATACAATTCATTATTACCCTATGCATGGTCTGATTTTGCACCCCACCTTGGTCGAACGCTTGAGGTTTTATTAGGACAGCAATATTTCGGTTGGCAAAAAAATCATCAGTCTCATTCAATTGAATGTTGTCGCGTGACCAATTTCTCATTCAGCTCATCGCAATGATGAACCGTCAGCTTCAACATGTCCAGTTAGCCATTATTACCCTATGCATGGTCCTATTTTTTCCCCCCATTCGGTCGAACGCTCAGGGTCATACCCTACCATTGTTATCCCTTGAGTGCCCTAAGTGCTAAAAATTGTCAAACTTTGACGGGCCCTAACTTGGAATTTGTGGCACCTACAAACAATCTGTTTGAACCTACGAGGCCATGAGAGGGGTCCCTACAAAAGCATATTTCAGTTTTTTAAGTTTCCCTAAGGTTTTATTAGGGCAGCAATTTTTGGGTTGGCAAAAAAATCGTCAGTCTCATTCAATCGAGTGTTGTCACGTGGCCAATTTCTCATTCAGCTCATTGCGATGATGAACCTTCAGCTCTGGCATGTCCAGTTAGGAATTTTTTCCCTATGCATGGTCCTTTCTTTCCCTGCCACTCAGTTAAATGCTCAGGGTCATACCCTATCGGCGTCGTCCCTTGAGCGCCCTAAGTGCTACAAATTTTCAAAATTTGACAAGCCCTAACTTGGAATTCATGGCACCTGTGAATGATATATTTGAACCTACAAGGCCATGATAGTGGTCCCTAGAAAATCCTATCTTAGTTTTTCAAGTTTCGCTATGGTTTTATTAGGGCAACAATTTTTCGGTTGGCAAAAAAATCATCAATCTCATTCAATCGAATGTTGTCGTGTGGCCAATTTCTTGTTTAGCTCATCAAGATGACAAACCATCAGCTCTGACATGTCTAGTTAGGCATTATTACCCTATGCATGGTCCTATTTTTCCCCCCCACTCCGTCGAATGCTCGGGGTCATACCCTACCGCTGTCGTTCCTTGAGCACCCTAAGTGCTAAAAATTGTCAAAATTTGATGGGCCCTAACTTAGAATCTGTAGCACCTGAAAATAATCCATTTAAACCTATGGGGCCAAGAGAGGAGTCCCTACAAAATCCTATCTTGGTTTTTCAATTTTCCCTATGGTTTTATTAGGGTAGCAATTTTTTATCTGACGAAAAATCGTCGGTCTCATTCAATCGAATGTTGTCGCGTGGCCAATTTCTCATTTTGCTCATTGTGATGATGAACCATCAGATCTAACATGTCTAGATATGCATGATTACCCTATGCATAGTACTATTTTCCCCCCACACTCAAATGAATGCTCGAGGTCATACCCTATCGACGTCGTCCCTTGAGCACCCTAAGTGCTAAAACTGTCAAACTTTGATGGGCCCTAACTCGAAATATGTGGCACCTACAAATGATCCATTTTAACCTATGGGTCCATGAGAGGGGTCCCTAAAAAGTCCTATCTCATTTTTTCAAGTTTCCATACGGTTTTATTAGGGCAGAAATTTTTCAGTTGGCAAAGAAATCATTAGTCTCATTCAATCTAATGTTATCGCATGGCCAATTTCTCATTCTACTCATTGCAATGAGGAACCATCAGCTCTGACGTGTCTAGTTAGGAATTATTATCCTATTCATGCTCCTATTTGTCCCCCCCCACTCAGATGAACGCTCAGGGTCATACCCTACTGACATTATCCCTTGAATGCCCTAAGTGCTAAAAATTGTCAAATTTTGATGAGCCCTAACTCAGAATCTGTAGCACCTGCAAACAATCCATTTGAACCTAAAGGGCCATGAGAGGGGTCCCTACAAAATCCTATCTTGGGTTTTCAATTTTCCTTACAGTTTTATTAGGGCAGCAATTTTCTGATTGGCAAAAAAGTCATCACTCATTCAATCGAATGTTGTGGCGTGGCCAATTTCTCGTTCTGCTCGTCACGATGATGAACCATCAAGTCCGATGTGTCTAAAGGAATTATTACCCTATGCATGGTCCTATTTCCCCCCCACTTGGTTGAACGCTCGATGTCATACCCTACCAGCGTCGTCCCTTGAGCGCCCTAAGTGCTAAAAATTGTCAAACTTTGACGGACCCTAACTTAGAATCTGTGGCACCTGTGAATGATTTGTTTGAACTGATGGTGCCATGAGAGGGGTTCCTACAAAATCATATCTCGGTTTTTCAAGTTTCCCTATGGTTTTATTAGGGCAGCAATTTTTTGGTTGCCAAAAAAATCATCAGTCTCATTCAATCGAATGTTGTCGTGTGGCCAATTTCTCATTTTTCTCATCGCGATGACTTACCGTCAACTCCAACATGTCCAGTTGGGCATTACTACCTTATGCATGGTCTTATTTTGTCCCCCACTCAGTCGAACGCTCGGGGTCATACCCTACCGGCGTCGTTCCTTGACTGCCCTAAGTGCTAAAATTTGTAAAACTTTGATTGGCCCTAACTTGAAATCCGTGACACCTGAAAAACAATCCCTTTGAACCTATGAGGCCACGAGAGGGGTCCCTACAAAATCCTATCTCAATTTTCCAATTTTCCCTACAGTTTTATAAGGCCATCAATTTTTTGGTTGGCCTAAAAATGGTCAGTCTCATTCAATCAAATGCTGTCGCATGGCCAATTTCTCATTCTTCTCATCGCGATGATGAACCATCATCTTTGACATGTCTAGTTAGGAATTATTACCCTATTCATGGTCCTATTTTTCCCCCCCAGTCAGTTGAATGCTCGGGGTCATACCCTACTAGCATCGTCCCTTGAGCATCCTAAGTGCTAAAAATATAGATAAAAAAGCATTACACTATAGACACATAATGATCATCAATATTTCCATGTATTGTATACACATAATTACCATTACACTTGCATGTGACATCCATGAAGGGATATGAAAACATGATTTATTTTTCATTATCAATACAACTACACCAATGTACTCATGTACATATACATTGTATATCAATATAACAAAACCAATTTTCTCATGGATATTGTATAGCATCATAACAATGTTACATCAATTCACATCCATATACAAATACAACATCCCATTTCATTTGCATCAGACAACCTTTGGCCTTCAAGATTCGTAATAATATTCTCATCGATTTAAAATAACCATTTTGGGGTTCCTGAAGGTCTTGGATTTGGAATTTGTCTTTCATCAATGAGAGGGTCTTCATTTCTAAAGTAATTAGGTGTTTCATATGGTTCACTTGGTTGAGCAATTCCATCTTCAATGTCAGAATTTTCCACATGTTGAGCATTTTCATTATCACTTTCAACATTTTCAACATTTTCACTTTCAAAATCTACATTTTCATTTTTGATAACTTGTGACACATTTTTAAATTCAATTTCCTCTTCATGTGAAGTAACATTAGCAATATTTAACATACCTTGTCTTCTCCTCCTATGACATTCTCTATCTGTTTCTCTATACACTTCAGTTTGATCATTTGAAAGTTTTCTTTTGCATTTAGACTTCCAATGACTACTACTCCCCATTTACCTCTACATAGATGCTCCTAAATGATTGACAATTAAGATTTGACTTTAAGAATCTCCCAAAAGCACAAATTTGTCTCAGCCTATTTGAAAACCTGTGATTGTCGACAAAAAATAGAATATGCAGACTATGCGCTGTTGGAATCCACAAAATGGCCCACAAGACTCTTTTTTATTTACAAAAATTGGATATCCAATAAAATCAGACATCCGATTTTAATGTATAAATTTGTGGTCCCAAATTATTTTTGCATTGCCACCTTTTTAACTGTTGCTACATTAATGGTAGTGGCAGGAATCAGATATCAAGTAAATCCGATATCTGATTTTATTAGTCATATTTTGGAGAGAGAGAGAGAGAGAGAGAGAGAGAGAGAGAGAGAGAGAGAGAGAGAGAGAGAGAGAGAGAGAGAGAGAGAGAGAGAGAGATTAGGGCAGAGGGAGAGGGAGAGAGAGATAGAGAGAGAGAAGGAGAGGGAGAGAGGGAGAGAGAGAGAGACATATAGAGAGAGGAAGAGAGGGAGAGGTAGAGGGAGAGGGAGAGAGAGAGAGATAAAGGGAGAGAGAGGAGGAGAGGGAGAGAGAGATATTAGCAGAGAGAGACATTAAGGAAGAGGGAGAGGGAGATCTAGAGAGAGTCAAAGAGGAGCAGAGAGAGAGATTAGGGGTCATATGGTGTCCTAAGGGGTCATATTTTGTCCTATGACCCCTTAGGACATGATATGACCCCTTAAGACACCATATTTGGTTTTTATGGGTCATATTGTGTCCTAATGGGTCATATTGTGTCATACAACCCCTTTAATACATCATATGACCCCTTAGGACACAATATGACCCCTTATGATACCATATTGGGTCGCTTTGGGTCATATAGTGTCCTACGACCCCTTTGGACACCATATGACCCATAAGGGGTAATATTATCTCTCTCTCTCTCCCTGATATCATATACTAATTTATTTATAAATTAATTTATTAAAATATTATATATTAATAAACATTAGATTAATTATGTGCAAATTAAGTTAGAGAATTTACTAATTTAACTGAGATATCCAATTGGCAATTTGTGTTGTAAAATTTTTAAAATTTCAAATTTCAGCTCAGGAAGGCTTTGGTATTTGGCTTGGAAGTGACAAGCCTGGAAAGTCAACTGAAAAAACATGTTTTTTAGTATTCCTTGATTTTCCAGACTTTACACTAGTGGCTGATGACTTTTTTTGTAGACAAAATTGATAAAACAAAAAGGGTTTTTTAAGGACGTTCCCAAGTTTCCAGCAATATAAGGCTTGTCCTATTTAAACTTTAATAAATAATTATTATTTATTTTTTAATTGAATTTTGACAATAGTCCTGATTGATAGACTGATTGAAAAACACTCATAACTTTCAAACGATATAACATTTTTTGAATCCGAAACATGTATCACATCCTATGCTTCGTCTACTATAGGGAAAAATTAAAAAAAAATTCATAAGGTTTTGACCAAGTCAAGGTGGTCAGACGTAGGAGTTTCTGAATTTCAGAAAAGCGGTAGTAAAAAATTCATAAATAATTATTTACTTTATATAAAAAAAAAAATGTGTCACATCCAGACATGAGTCTAATACTTATATTATAAATATTATGATTTTATTGTGATTAGGGTGGTCAGACATACGTCTACTTCTTATTTTTTTCCTGAAATTTTAGTACCACTACATTGAAATTTGAAATTTTCATCAAATAGGATTTTTTTTTCCCAAAAAACAACTAGTAGCTTAGAAACTACATTCAATTTTCTATATATTCTCTTCTTACATATTTTAAAAATAATGTTCACAACTTATTCAAATTTTCATGTCAAGTTGCAACATTCTGATTTTTTGAAATTTCATTGCCACTGAAGGCCTTGTTTTGGCACACCCTAATCCTGCACATACACAAGTGTCTACTTGATGGTAAACAAATTTGACATTGTGATTGATTATTCAAATTTGACCATACTCATCTAAAGAGTAGTGACAACCATGCCAATAGTTGGAGAGATCCCTATAAAGCCAGAATCTTCCTCTGCATTTGAGAGGGGCAACTCCTTTGTATGATGGGGGTATTTATTTTTTTGTGTACTTTTAACCTGAAAGTACACAAAGGTGAAAACATAAAATAAGATGTATAATAGTAAGCCTAATGATAGACATATAAACACTAAATAGGATTTCAAAATAAATAACAATTACAAAGGGGGTTTAAGCACATAATAAGTTATGGTATGCAATGTTTATGAAAGAAGGGAAACATATTTTGACATATGAAGAAATAGGTTACCTAAGCACATTCAAACCAAGGTATGATTATATTTTATCAATTACATATATCTTTGAGCTGAAAATTAATGGATTGTACAAACACACAAAGGTATTATCAATTTAAGATGCAATAAATTCATAACAGTAACTCATATGAACCATTTGACAGGTCCTAATGGGGTTGAAAAGAGTTCTTTTGTTAACATGGTGATCGATTTGTACCATAATACTCTTGGAATACACCAATAGATTCCAAATATACAATCTCCTATGAAGTTTTCCTTGTCCAAGAGTATTGAAATGGAAAAGGGATTGGGTCCTTATTTATTATGACAGAGCATATTCTGATGATCTGAAGGCTGCCTAATAAAATGACTATTTATATAAACATGGGTTTAAGGATATTAATGGAAATATTGAGGCTTGATTCATAAAACATAACCTACACCTTTTGGGGTTCTCTTCAACCCCACACTATAGTAAATTAGGAAAAACCTTAAATATGAAAGAATTAGACATGGACTGGATGTAGGTCAGAGATAAAAAAAAGAACAAAAAGAAGCTGGATGTTTGAGGAGATGTTATATTGTCCAAACCTTGTCAGAGAGACACAAGAACTAGAGATGTTGCAAGATATATTGATATTGGGAAGAAAAGGAATCTGGACTGCCTCTCAAAATCTAAGAAGAAGAAGAAGAAGTAAGGTGTTGAAATCCTTTACTGAGGCTTCCATTGGATTGTTCAAGGCTAAGTAGTTTCTATGGTTGTAGTTTAAGATGAAGATTATGTCCTGGAATATGAGGGGTTTAAATAGCCCTCTAAAACAACATATCCTCAAGTGAATGTTACTTGAATAGAGGATTGACATCCTCTTGTTACAAGAAACTAAAATGAGATATGAGGCTTTTCATAACACTATGTAGCTTTTTTGGCCTGCTACAATGTTTTTAGTTAGTGATATTGAAGGAGTTTCAGGTAGCATTTCTACCTTTTGGAATTTGGCATCCTTCACTGGTACTCTAATTCACGCTTCAAAAAAATAATCTTATTATTAGAATATATAATTTACAATCTTAGTAATGGTGGAATCTTGTTGATCACAATGTACCACTTGCAGGGGGGGGAATCAGTGGTTCCTAAATTTTTTTATTTATAAACAACCTTGGAATACTGGTTATCACCCTAAGGTCTAAACAATCAAATCTGGTAAGACGAATGTGGATATCAAAAGAGGAAAACACACAAATGCAACCCACAACACCAGATGTATGAGGAAAACCCAATATGGGAAACAGCTCAGTGAGAAATGCTACTGGAGTCTACTGCTTCAATCCATCCTCACAATGAAATAATGGATTACAATGATTTAGGGCACCAACCCAAGGAGAAAAATCACCTACACCAAGCTCCAACTCGGTGTTGCATAATGTAATACAATTTAGATATAGTTATAGCACCTAGTTGCGAATGAGTTCTGCAACACCTGATCAATGGATTTCTGTTGGTTAACAACCTCCTCTTCTTCACTGGTTCTCATACTTTTGGTTATCACATTACCCTCTCTGATCACTCACTAGCTAGTCATAGCCTCTCTTCTTTCTCCCTTAGCCTCACACAACACTATGTCACTCTCAGATGCCTTCTTGACCAGCCACACCTTACCGGTTAGTTTAACTGTTAGACCTACAATAGTTTACTAGTTACATTGTCTCTATTGGTTAGACCCTCTCACTAGTTCGGTTGCTAAATCACTCTACAACTTTCCCAGTGCACACTCTAAGGAAGATGATCTTTCTCCTTTCTCAAATTCTCTTCTCTCTCACTCTTCGCATCAAGCATCAACTAAATTCAGTCTCAAGCTGACATATTAACCTTCTAGGGCTCCCACCAAAACAACATTCAAATAGTGTCATGTTCGGTTTTTCCTTCACCAACTTGATCCGTATTGGATTTGATCTGATTTTCTTTTCGAGAGAGATTATTTGCATGTCATCGATCACCACTACCAACACCTCACATTCCAATGTGCATTTTCTATACCTGGAGGTTTGCACCATGCTTTTCTTCATTTCTTTGTCTCATGCCATTAATGGCTTAGCTATTTCCTTCAGCAAATGGGTATGAAGATCAAATCTTCTTGCAGGATTAGTTCAATCGCTTGCCAACTTTTCTTCCTTGAGGCACAATCTTCTGCCATCCTCCCATGACTTGTAGGTTCATCATAAAAGTTATCCTAGTTGCTAACTACTACGTTGATGCACACTTCACTAACCTATGCATGATCACCACCTGGCTTCCATTTGCCATGTTTGTTGACATCCACCTCTCTTTGGTTTTCTATGTTGGTTTGACATTATTCATTGACCAAGATTGACTACCAGTTCAACTCACCTTACCGGTGTAACCTAATGCCATCGATGGGCCTTCATACCTACATACCTCTTCTCTTTCGATGCATTAAATTGGCCTTCCATCAAACATGATGGTCCTACTACTCAGTCCATTTACCAGAAACATTAATCTTTTCTGAGTATACCAGTTTACATCCTCCAATTCTTCTCATTCTTGCTTGTTTTGTCTTGCCGGTGGTCCTGCTTTACCAGTAGATGATGTATTTCATGTATACTAGTAACTTACCTTCAATATGCTTACATACATATGGATTGACATTATCATGTCTTACTTCTCTTATATTGGTCACTAATTCTTACACACTGGTGACCATGCCAAACCAGTCGACATCAATGACAACTTTATGCCAATAATGCCAACAATCTCCCCCTTTGGCATTAATGTCAACTTAATACAAGACTTTACACCAATAGATTTATCCCCCTTTGACACAATGACAAAGTGTCAGGGTACTTTATATGCCCCCTTTGATTCACACCTATCTCCCCCTAAACCATATAGCTCCTTACTAATTTAAGTGCATAAGGCAGGTGACACAACTTTCAACTTGTGTCTTAAGTACTCAAAAGTGCTTACCAGCAATGGTTTGGTGAAAATGTCCATCACTTTCTCTCTTGTAGGGACATAGTCCATCTTTACTTCCTATCCTTCAACCTTCTCTCAAAGAAAATGATACCTGATAGCTATATGCTCTGCCTTAGAATGCATCACCAGATTCTTTCATATGTTGATGGCACTTGAATTATCACACAAGATGGGAATATGATTAGCGATTTCCACCTGTATGTCCTTGAGGGTTTTCTTCATCCAAAGCACCTAAGAGTAGCATGTAGAAGTAGCAATGTATTCCTCTTTAGTAGTTGATAGGGAGACTGAATCCTTCTTCTTGCTATTTTATGAGACCAACTGGTCACTTAGGAAGAATTCACCATAGCTTGTGCTCTTTCGGTCATCAATGCAACCTACCCAATCAGTATCAATGTATGCTTCCAAGATGAATTCCCCTTATTTAGGAAACCACAAACCATAATTGAGTGTTCCTCACAAGTACCTAAAAATTCTACTTACAACATTCATATATGACTGCTTAGGTGTATCTTGAAATCTATCCACCGTGCACACTACTTGCACTATATTCAATCTAGAAGTAGTAAGATACAATAAGCTGTGTATCATAGATCTATAAAATGTCTGATCCACCACTAGTGATTCATCATTCTTTCTTAATTTTCTTCTGGTCACCATGGGGGTACTCACTGGTTTGCAGTCCTCCATTTCAAATTTCTTCAACATATCCTTTGCATACTTGGTTTGTGAGATAAAGATTCCCTTATCTTGTTGTGATATCTACAAACCAAGGAAGTGTGTCAATTCTTGAAACATTAACATCTCAAATTCTGACTACCTATGATCAACAAATTCTTTTCAAAGGGTGTCCTTGTTGCCTCCAAAAATAATTTCACCTACATACACAACCATAATGATCATGTGCTTTCCATCTTTCTTGATGTATAAACTGCTATCAATACTCCCTTTTTTGAATCCTTTCTCCCTTAGGTACCGATCTAGCCTAGAATACCATGCTCTAGTAGCTTTCTTTAAACCATACAGGGCTTTCTTCAATTAGTACACAAAGGTTTCATCATCATGTAATATAAACCCTTCCCATTTCTCCATGTACACTTCTTCCAAATTTCCATTGTGGAAGGTTGATTTTACATCCATTTGATATACTTTATAACCCTTGTAGGTAGAAAAGGATAGAAACATTCTAATTTCTTCTAATCTAGCTACCAGTGCAAATGTTTCTTCAAAATCAATGCTCGCTACTTGAGATTAACCCTTGCACACAAGTCTAGCTTTATGCCTAACAATTATACTTTCTTCATTCATTTTATTCTGGTAGACCCATTTGTTGCCAATGATGTTCTTGTCTTCCAGTATAGGGACTAATTCCCAAGTCTTGTTCTTCTCAATCTATTGCAACTCTTCTTCCATGGCATCCATCCATTTCTGACTTTTGTTGGCCTCATTGAATGTTTTAGGTTCTACCTTAGTCATGAGGTAGAAGTTGACTTGTTCATCATTTCGAGAAAGTCTTCTCTTAGTTTGCACACCATCACTCTTATTACCTTAAATCTTCTCTTCTATGTGGTTCATCTACACATACCAGTTAGGATCCTTTTTGGAAGCTTCTTCTAGTTTATTGTCTAACTGAGCTTCCTCACCTTCATTATGGAATCATCATATCGATTTACCTGCAATTATCTTCCTTTGTGCATATCATCATCAAATCTTACATGCAGACTTTCAATGACTCTTCTTAGTCTTTTGTTGTAGCATTTATAGACCTTTCTATTAGATGCGTAAACAAGGAAGATTCCTTCATCACTCTTGGAATAAAAAATAAGCTAGACCATCCATATCTCTCTTGATAAAACATTTTCTTCCAAATACCTTGAAGTATTTGACTGATGGTTTTCGGTCATACCACAACTCATATGGTGTCATTCTTCTATTTGTTCTTAGTTGAACCTGGTTCAAGGTATATGCAATAGTATGAACCGCTTCATTCCAATATATGTTTGGCTAAATAGCCCCATTTAACATAGTTCACATCATCTCCTTGATTGTCTTGTTCTTCCTTTCTACCACACCATTTTGTTGTGGCATCCTAGGGGCTAAGTATTGCCTTCTAATTCCATGTATATGGTAGTAATCTTCAAAATCATTTGATGTGAACTCTCCACCCCAGTTTGATCTTAGACATTTCACCTTGAACCCACTTTCCTTCTCCACCATTTTCCTAAAGATCTTGGATCTGTCAAATTCTTGTGATTTATCTTGTAGGAAAGTGACCCATGTCATTATTGAATAGTCATCAATGAAGAGCATAAAATATCTTTCATCGACAAGAGCTCTTGTCCTAGTTGGACCACACAGATCTGTATGTACAATTTCAAGTGGTCTTGAGGTGTTGTGTTTTTTTGTTCTAAAGATTACCTTATTCTCCTTCCCTTTCATACATTCATCACAAAATGTGCTTACCAGTTTGATGATGGGTGGAATATTTCTTACACACCCATTTTTTCTTATTACAACTAAGTTATCAAAATTAATGGGCCTAATCTTCTATGCCACAACCAATTTTCATCCACTTGTCCCAACATACATTGGGATTAAAAACATTCTTTTAGATTATATAAATTACCATCTGTCATCTTTCCTTCGACTACAATCTGACCGGTACTCTCTTTCTTTATTTGGCAGCTGGTAGAATCAAAGGTGAATTTATAACCTTTGTCACACATCTGACTCACACTCAACAAGTTGTGCTTTAGGCCTTCCACATAATACACATCATGTGATTTCAGTTTTCCATCAATGTTTAGAGTACCTTTTCCCTTTATTTTGATGGATGACTTGTCTTTCAATCTCACTGAACCACCATTCTAATCTTCAAGCTTGATAAATTTCCTTTTATCACTGGTCATGTGGTTGGAACAACCATTGTCTATAACCCATAGATTTTTCCTTTAGCATGTAGGACAATCTACACTATCATACTTGATTCTGCCTTTTCCTTTTCTTTCTCAACCCATACCCGTTTATTTTCCTCCTTGTCAGCTGTAATTTTGTGCTCTAGTTTTACTACCAGTTCTTGATTAGGATCTGTCCTCTTCTTCTTGATTTTCTTGTTCTTACATAACTTTTCTATTTGTCCAAACTCCTGACACTTATAGAATTTCACATTTTCATTAAAGGATGAATATTTAAAACTATTGTAGGACACTGATTTACTCATCCTACATTCAAAAATCCTATGACCAAATCCATTGCAATGATAATAGACAACATTCATATACCAGAGTGCATTAAATGGTTTTTCTACTTTCATAACCCATAGTGAGGTTATTGGTTAATCTATAGTCAGCTAACCTATGTCCAAATTTGTTACACCTGTAACAATAACCATGAAAGTTTGGAACATACTGGTTAGGTTGCCTTGGTCCTGCAATAGTCTACCTCACTGGGGGTCTTCCTTTCTTGTTGTTGACTTTGGTCAATCCTTCATGATCGACTCTTTCATTTCTCCTAGGATCTGCATGTCAGTACATTGAGTGTGGCTTCTAGTTCATTGATCGTGTATACCATTTTGTGTGGCGGTTTCTAATAACATCTGCATAAGTCTTCTTATCAGTATCCTTCTTTATTGCGAATGTCTTCTTCTATTTACCTTCACTTGAAGAAGTGAACTGTATCTCCTTACTAGATGTTTCCTTATCGTTTGAAATTTATCTTTCTTCAAATCATAAGCCACTGGTATCTTTAGATGGCTTCTATTTGCTTAATATCTTGTCCAAGGCTTCGGTGTTGCCTTCATATTTGCTTCTCACTTTCATTTCTTCCTTACATTTTTCAAGATCCTTTCCAAGCTTCACTATTTCTACTTCCAGATCTTGATGCTCCTTTTCCTTCTTCATCAAACTAGAGGATGTAACTTCACATATCCTCTTGGCTTCTTCCATCTGGAGTTTCAAGTTAGATATAACTTGATTGGACTCATCCAAGGATTACTTCAACAAACCTTGTTCATCTAATATAGAAAGCTTGAACTTCTTGAGTTCTCTTCTTGTTCATCTTCTTTCTCATCTTCACCAACCGGTTCATCAAGTTCCATAAAGAGATTAACTTCTCTTTCATTCTCATGGTAGTCATCTTCTGATGGACTTTCTTCGTATGTGGCATCATCCTCAATAGTATATAGGTTGTTCTTCTTCCGATAGCCTCTTCTTCCTTGCCGGTAGACATTTCTTTCTTTGTCTTTAATAGCAGATCTGCTAAAACTTCTTTTCCCATCTCCACTGGTTTCATTATAAGGGTATTTTATAGTAAAGTGGCCAACTTTACCACAGTTGAAATATTGAGTTCAAATTTTTCTTTATACTTGCTGGATCCTCTCTTGAGCTTTCTAACAAAGTTTTCTACTTCTGCATCCAAGTCTTCACTAGATCCATTATGAGCAACCTCTTCCTTGTCCTTTTTGTTGGAGTTGAATGCTACCTCTTTCATTGAGGATGCTTCACTGATTGTTCTCATTTTATAGGCTATTAGAGAGCCAAATGGCTCATCCATTGTGAAAGCCTTCAGATCCTTGGATTTCTCTATGGTAGAAACTTGTGTATCATACTTATATGTGAGAAATCTAAGTACCTCCTTGACAATAATCTCATCTACAATTTTTTCTCCAAGTCCTCTGATGGTGTCCACATTTTCATCTATTCTGTGAAAGTAGTTTGCAATCTTTTCTTCATCCTTCATCTTGATGCCTTCAAGTTGACTACTTAGTGATTGTAGCTTGGCCTCTTTCACTTTTGCATTTCCTTCAAATAACCTCTACATTTTATCCCAAGTCTCCTTGGTAAATGCATAGTGCATGACCTTAACAAACTCATTATCAAACAACCTACTTAAGATAGCATGTTTAGCCTTTGCATTATTCTCATACTCCTTCTTAGCATACAAATTAGTGGGAGGAACACTAGGGATAGTATACCCATTCTTGACAGACATCCACACATCAAAACCAAGGGAAGAAATATAGGTCTCCATTCTTCTACTCCAGAAGGTATAGTAATATCCATCAAACATGGGATATTTTGAGGAGGCAGACTCATTTCTTTCCATTGTGTTCTAAGAGCAGAATATACCCAAGCTTTAATCAAGTGGGAACCTAGGATCTAATACCAATTGTTAAACATAATGTACGACTAAGAGGGGGGTGAACCAATGGTTACTAAATTCTTTTCTTTTTAAACATCCTTGGAATACCGATTATCACCCTAAGCACTAAACAATCAAACCTGGTAAGACCAATGTGGATATCAAAAGAGGCAAACACGCAAATGCAAACCACAACACCAGATGTATGAGGAAAACCCAATATGGGAAAAACCTCGATGAGAAATTTGTTGTTGGAGTCTACGGCTCCAATCCAGCCTCATAATGAAACAATGGATTAAATTATTTAGGGAACCAACCCAAGGAGCACCAACACCTGCACCAAGCTCCAACTCGGTGTTGTATAATGAAATACAATCTAGATACAGTTATAGCACCTAGTTGTAAATGAGTTCTGCAACACCCGCTCAATGGATTTCTGCTAGTTAACAACCTCCTCTTCTTCACTGTTTCTCACACTATCAGTTATCGGATTACTCTCTATGATCAGTAACCAGTTACTCCTAGCCTCTCTTCTTTCTCCCTAGTCTCACACCACACTATGTCACTCTCGGATGCCTTCTTCACCAGCCACACCTCACCGGTTAGCTTAACTATTAGACCTACAACAATTTAGTGGTTACTTTGTCTCTATTGGTTAGACCCTCTCACCGGTTCACCTGCTAACTCACTCTACAACTTTCCCATAGGACACTCTAAGGAAGATGATCTTTCTCCTTGCTCAAACTCTCTTCTCTCTCACTCTTTGCATGAAGCATCAGCTGATTTCAGTCCTGAGCTCACATACTTATCTTCTAGGGTTCCCACCAGAACATCATTCAAACATTGTTGTGTTAGGTTTTCCCTTCACCAACTCAGTTCATATTGGATTTGATCCAATATTATTTTCCAGAGAGATGATTTCCATGTCATCGATCAACACCCCCAACACCTCACATTCCAATGTATTTTTTCTATATCTGGAGGTCTACACCATGCTTTTATGTGTTTCTCTATCACACACCATTAATGGCTCGATTGTTTCCTTCAATTAACATGTACGAAGATTAGATCTTCTTGCAAGATTATTTCAATTACTTGCCAACTTGTCTTCCTCAAGCCACAATATTTTACCATCCTCCCATGACTTGCGGGTTCTTCATAAAAGTCATCTATCTTGCTGAATATTACATCGATGCACACTTCACCAACCTATGCATGATCACCTCCTAGCTTCCAACTGCCATCTTTGTCACCATCCACCTCTTCTTCGTTTGCTATGTTGGTTTGACATTCTTCATTAACCAAGATTGACTACCGATTCAACTCACCTAACCGGTACAATCTAACTCCATTGGTTGGCCTTC
The DNA here is from genome assembly GCF_030272615.1 of Cryptomeria japonica. Lineage (NCBI taxonomy): Eukaryota > Viridiplantae > Streptophyta > Pinopsida > Cupressales > Cupressaceae > Cryptomeria > Cryptomeria japonica. The sequence goes on from NC_081408.1 coordinate 229,228,150, forward strand.
ATACCTGCATACCTCTTCTCTATCAGTGGATTAACTTGGCCTTTTATTAAACATATTGGTCCTACTACTTAGTCCATTTATGGGCAGCATTAATATTTTTTGAGTATACGAGTTTACATCCTTCATTTCTTGTCTTGCTTGCTTTCTTTATCTTGTCAGTGGTTTTACTTTTACCAGTAGATGATGAATTTTATATGTACCAGTAACTTACCTTCAATTTGCTTACATACATATGAAATTACATCATCATGTCTGACTTCTCCTATACGGATCACCACTTCTTACTCACCGATAACCATGCCAAACCAGTTGATATCAATGACAACTTAATGCCAATAATGCCAGCAAATCTTATAAATTTTTATGCTCCCAATGCGAGATCTCATAGAGATGCTCTTTAGAAATCCTTGGTTTCCCTTATTTTAAATAGTGCCACTAATATGTGGATGTTGGGAAGCGACATCAACTCTCCTTTGTTTTCTTTAGAGAATTCTGGTGGCTCTAAGTAGTTGTTTGAAAGTATAAATTATCTTGTTGACTTTATTGTGATTTTGGTCTCATGGACATTAGCCTATAGGGATCTCCATACACTTTTCCTAATGGGAAGCAAGGTCACCATTTAATCTAGGTTAGACTTGACAATTTCTTGATTTCTATAAATTGGTTGAATGTTCACAATCTTTTCCTTAATTTCCCCCCCAAGACTAGATTGGACCATAATACTATTAGTCCTACCTGGGAAGATGTTCTTAAGAGAGGACCCTATCTATTTAGAAATGAAATTATGTGGACTTTTCATCCTAAATTCAGAGTTCTGAAGGAACAATGGTGGAGTATTCAAGTGAACATGACTCTTATGTTCTATGTGGTTCAAAAACTAAATATCCTCAAAGATTGAGTGAAGGGATGGAACAAATTCTCCTTTGGTAACATTTTTTAATAGAAAAAAACCATTTATTATAAGATAAAATTTATTCAAGACAAAATTGAAAGAGGCTAGGATATTTAGGAGGTCTTCTTGGAGGAGATATCTCTAATAGACCAACAGATTAGACTAAAAAAAAGTAAGAGGTGTTTTGGAAACAAAAGTCTTGAATTGAATGGCTTATAGAGGGTGACAAAAATACAAATTTCTTTCATCAATTGTCTATGAAACATAGAAGAGGAAATAAGATAAGGTAGCTTCGAAGAGAAGATGGATCTCTTGCTAAGCATTTTGCTGAGATTGTTAGGATGACAACTTCATTTTTTGAGAATCAAAATAATAATGATTGGAATACTTTTAGTGACCCTAATGGCTTGTTGGAGGTCATATTTTTGGTTATTACTGACATGGATCTTCTTCATCTCACTTTTAGAGTCTCGTTTCACAAGGTTAAGGATTTTTTTCTCTTTAGGAGATTACAAATCCCTAGCCCCAAATGGGTTCCCCCCAGCTTTCTTTCAAGAATTCTGAGATGTTTTAGGGATGAATGTTTTTAATGTTGTCATTGAATTCTTCAGAACAAGTAAATTTCTTAAATAAATCAATTCTACTTTAATTTATTTTATTCCTAAATTTGATAATGTATCTTCCTTAAAACATTTTAGGCCCATTAGCCTATACCACATAATGTATAAGTTTTCTCTAAGGTAATGGTTAATAGACTCAAAAAATGTGCTAAATAAGATGATTTCTGAGAATCAAAAAGGCTTTGTAAAGGGAAGACACATCTTGGATGTTGTTATTACTACCCGTGAATTACCAGCCCACTCTATGGATCATAACAAGAAATATGGTATGGCATTTAACCTAGATATTTCTATAGCGTATGCTAGGGTTTCCGAACATTTCCTCTTTGAAATCTTAAGAAATCTTTTTTTCAATGGAAAATTTCTCAAGATGATAGTGGAATGTGCTACCACTCTAATGTATTTTATTCTAGTAAATATCTCACCAAAATTTTATTTCTCTTGTGATAGAGGGCTTCATCATGGTGACCCCATATCTAACATATTTGTTGAACAAATTTAACACATTTGTTGAATTTGAAATTTTCATTTCTATTCTAAGTCACCCTAATTTTGTACTCACTTTCCTTATGACCAAATTTTTTACACTAATGATTTCTTCCATTAAAACATTGATATTTGATTTGATTTCTACATTCACTAGCTCTATGCCCAAATTTATTACATGAAAAATAGTTACCACTGAAGGATGAATACCTGGAAGGTACAAAAAGGGGTCTCTAAACATTCCTTGAATTTCTAAAGCTTCATTGTGGAATGAAGTTTTTTTAATTATTGCTAGACTTCTCATTGATCTTGTCTTTTCCTTTGTCCTTTTAACATTCACACTTTTCAAAGCTAATTCCACTTTTCCTTGAGTTTTCCAATTTCTTTTTCAAGCCCTGAACATTATCTAGTCTTATTTTCAAGCTTTGTTTCAAATTGATTAATGACCTTATTTTCTTTATCAAGTAGATTTCTTAGAAAATAAATCCTCTTAACTACATTTTTCACATTTTTCTTTGCTATCATCAAGGTCTACCAATCTAGATCTTAGTCCATATCATTCCAATAATTTTGGTCCATATCATTCAATTCTTTTTCAAACATAGTGTTCAAAAATCAAAGATCTTCCTCAATGGTTAAGATAACTCTTTAAGAGCCAACACTCTTATACCAATTGTTGAACACATGGTAGGACTAAGAGGGGGGCTGAATCAATCTAGAACATGAAAATAGGTTAGGTATAAGAAACACTAACTAAATTGTCATTAACACTTTAATCATTAGCACACAAGCATCAAACATCAACACATGAACATAATATTTACATGGAAAAACTAAACCGGGAAAATCTTGTTTGTAATATGGATATGTTGCATTGGTTTTGTCATTGATGTCAACACTTATCAACAATTATCCTTCTGGAGATCTTTGGCTATGTTCATCGGCAAGTTCAATGACTTATGCATAGTCACCAATATTTGGTTCACCGACAAGTTATATTGTTCACCGACACTGACGATGACTTGTTATCATTTAAAGATCACTTGGTTATGTCGAAGACATGGTTTGGATAATTGGTTTTGGTGATTTGGCTATTGGTCTAATCGGGCTGACATATTTGTTGTTACCGGAAAATTGGTCTAGGTTATGGATCGACATGTGTTATCTATTCCACATCAGTACGACACGTTATGGAGTTGATTTAAATAATTGGACATTATTGTAATTACATTGAGCCACCATGATGCATCGCATCTTGACTCACTTAATTGATTTTATTATACTATTCTTAATTAGCTGAGCTACACATTTGGTCTTAGGTTTTGGTATATATGTAAGATCTCAATTGTGAGATGTAATAAGATGACATGTAAGGTTATGGTATTGTAACATGGTATGTGCGAATATTTAAGATCATATGAGAAGACCATAGAGAAGGTTCAAGGAAGGTTTGAAGGAGATTATCAGAACTAAATTGGTACTGAATCCAACATTGGAGATGCTACTTTGAGTAGTACATTATCATTGAATTTAATCATCCAATTATAGTTAGTGTGAATCCTATTTTGTGATTGAGTAGTGAGCTCAAGTTAGCTAGCCTTTCTGCATGTGCAGACCCCATTTGTACACACATACTATCTGCAGTAGTATCATCTAATTGTAGGTAAGGTGTCCCACTATGGTTTTTCCCCTTACAAGTTTTACATATACAAATCTCTATCATGTGCTATGGATGTTGTTTCTCTTTTTGTTTCATGCATTAAGTTTCAATGGTATTGATATTAATTATTAATCTATTAACCGACATTAAGTTTGGTTTATCGATATTATGTATCAAGTTTTATTAATTTAAAATTGGGTTGCAATTAGTTGACAACTGATTCCCCCCCCCCCACCCCTCTTAGTGGCCTCTAGGTCCTAACAAATCCATGGTGAGAATCCAACTCACAATATATAATAACTATTTATAATGAATATAACTTCTTGCCAAAGAGAATATTATTATGGACTTGAAGACAAAGGTGCACAACCTTTGATAAGATACAAAAGAGGACATGCACAACCAAACATTAGTCCTTCATTTCAAGATACAAACTATGGTTTAGATACAATAGAAATAATGCATTAAATTGTTTATAAAATAATATCTATATGAATGTCGATAATAGTTCACAATTGGTAGTCATCTATCTACTCTACGGAACCACTAAAACTTAGATAAACTTCTCACATCCTTCATATCATACACCATTTTATTCTATAATCTTATATCACACCTCAAACAAAATTGATCTACATAATATATACAAATCAGATCAAAATAAACTCTAATAGGCTAGCCAAAAGAGAATGCAATGTGTACATAACATCAACCTAAAAATATATCATTGAAAAGTTAAAGAAGATGTGGGAGGGTTCACACCAAGTTGGCACACCCTCAAAACATCATAACAAATATTTATGCTCAACTGCTCAGACAAATATGCATAAGCTAGTACAAACTGATTTGCTAAATAAAAAATCTCAAGTAATCCAGACCAAAAAATAAAATAAGTGGTCCACCATAAAGGAAGTACACCACCTTAAGAATAGTAACATCATCTAAAGAAAAAATAGAAGAAGCATATATTCGAGAATGCTAGAGAAGACACTAAGGATAAGAGAATTACTTTTCGACTAGGTAAGGAATGCCAAAATTTTGGAAGCATACTAAATCATCATTCCATATCCTTTAATCAATCTTGTAGAGACATATCATAGACACAGACATTGATACCATCAACTAGATGCACCATATTACCACTGAACATATACATATCTAGAATGCCAAAAACAACTAGACCATACAAACAACACATCAAAAACAACACACAAGAGCTTATTCTATAAAGAAAAACGTGTCTTAAAACACACATGATTGTAAGAACAAGGACAAATATAAGTGTAAAAAAAAGTCTTACGTTGAATAGGAAAGGCTTTGGTTTTATTTTCATTATAAAACTTTCCTTCATAGGAGTGAGATAAAATGTTCAAGAATTTCTCAAAGCACAAGCTCCATACACCCCACACAATTTTCCCCTACAACGGGTTACTAATAGGATATGATAAAAAAAAGCAATATTTTATTAATTAAATATTTAGGAAATTTTCTTTGAGAAAGTTTAATTCAAATAAGAGGTAGATAATTGTAAGAATTAAATAAATATTTTAAGTACACACCACCATGAAGGGAAACTATTATTTAATTTATCTTAAAATATAAAGTAAACACCATAAAACTTTAAATTTTATATTATGTTATTTATAAGAATATATATAAGTGAGATACAAGAAATTCAACATATTTTGTGTTTTTAATGAGTTGATTTCTTACATAGGGATAGTGGTAATTACTTAGTGGCAAGTTAACAAAATATCTGAGTATTTTGCAACCTATTTATCATGTTATTGGTAGTGACAAACCAAAGGCTCATTTGGATTTATAAAAATAATAACCACATGATTGGCCAACAAAATAAAAAGGCCAGCCATAGTATGAATTGGTGCTTTGATATTGGTTGTTCACACGTATGATTTAGATATATTTGCCAGCATACATCATTTTTTTTATTTATTCAAGCTTTCTATTTTCCTAATGTCACTATCAACTATAGGATAAATGGTTAACAAGATGCTCATGCAATTGTTTAACTTACCACTAAGAAGTAGCTTTTTTGTTTAAAGGTTCACCTAGAAAGTAGAACAATGCACAAATTTTAATTATTGTTTTGATTTCATGATAGTGACCAAGGTATTCTTACATCTACCTATATTTGATGATATATTGTATTGTTGTTCCATCTATTATGATACATGTTTTAATTTTGAAATTTTCACATGTCATAGCACAATTGTAATCATACAATTATCATTTTTTCAGTTGTAAAAATTATAACCAATAAATTTTAAACATTGTTTCCATATTATTTGCATTATCTAGGTAATTTTACATCGATGAATACTTTAACTAGTATATTTATTCTTTCATAATTTACATATTGTTCAATGGTTGCTTCTTTAAAATATTATACTTGAATATAAAATAGTTTTCCATATGCCACAATAAACCATGTAAATCATATTGTATATTGGCGAATGATTTATTGATTAATAATTCTATATATATATCATAAGCAGTTCATTATATTTGTTTGGAAAATGACCTCATCCTCAACCCAAACAAGGGTCTATTCTAAAAACAAGATAACATCTCCCTATGTACAAGATCATTAAAACAAGGACAAATGTAATAGTAATAACACATTTTGCTCAATACAACACATTTAGAATCTCTAATTGCTCATAAACATTTCCTTAATAGGTGTAACAAGAATTTTAAATCATTACATAAGTCATTTTTCAATCATGATATATTCTTAAACCCATACAAGGGTTTATCTGGCAGAGAGAAAATATCTTCTTACACACAATATGATTAAAACAAGGACAAATGCATGTGTAACAACACATCTTGTGTTAAAAAAAAGGGTTTTAATTTTTAATTCATCATAAAACTTTCCTTGATAGGTTTGACTTGTAGAATGTTCAAGGATATCAGAAAGCACAAGCTACACCGAAGGTGAAAATAAGAATTGTCTTCTGCATTGGGTAGAATTTCTTGCTCCCCTTTTTCTCAAGTACAACATCTCAAAGGCTCAAAAAATTTAATTTTAGACTTCCACTCAATAGAATTTAACAAAAGAAATATGATAAGGTCCAAGACAATTGTTCTTGGCCATAATATTTAACATAACAATGTTAAAAACATTTATAAGGATGATTGAATACCCCTCCTAAAAAAGGCTTATGCAAGAAAGAGGTGTTATGACCTTAGACCATCAGTTCTTAGAAATTTTAATCATTTTTATGCAAATCCAAGGTTTTCTCAATTAACTAGATGCATCGATTATAATAATCAAGAATAATATCATGTCTCTAATGAAGTTTGGATGGAGCCAACCTCATTTCCCTTTTCTATAGACTACAGGACCCTTTTGGAACACAATGGACATCTCTGGCTAAGAACTATATGTAGAGGAACACAACAAGAGGAGGAAATTTTACCACACCTCCACTACCATGGACAACTATTCATAATTCAATTTTCTTTTGAATCAAATACTAAGTGGAGGAGACAATTAGTATAGCATTAATAACCACAAGGATTTTTCCTCACTCTACCCTTTCAATAATGAATACCCAAAATTTCTTGAGGAGAACTCCAAACTTGGACACAAAGTATTTGCCAATTATATCCACAAGGGAATCAAGAAACAAACACCTAGTACCTACAAGAATGAATCTTTTAAAGGCTTTACTGGTTTGCTATCCTCAACCCTACTCCTAGAGATCTATCTCTATCATTAATATCAATTATTCCTATGTCAAATACATATGATTCTCATGCCGGTTGAGACGAGACTCTATTATGATTGACACCTTTCTAGACTATGAGATGATTGTTTTAGAGGATTCTCCATGTGCAACAACTCTTTGTGTTGAGGTAAGCCACACTCCCATTGCGAGCTTCCTCAATGATTTATGTCATTGTTATGTCATGCATTTTTCTATTAGAAAGCTTTTGTATACAAACAAAACCCATGAAATGACCAATAACATGGAAAAGCTCGATATAGTGACAAAATTAGTAACTTTTGTCATGCGTTTTTTATGGCACAATTTCTGCTATGTTCCAAAATTCCTCCTTATACATACATATATGTCATGTACATATGGATAGTGGTAATTAGTTAGTGGCTAGTTAATGAATTGTGTGAGTCATTTTCAATCAATTATTTTGAAGATTCTATATTTATATCTATGCATATTTTATACTACATATTTCTACTTTCACATTTTATATGCAATTTGACTATTGCTTCTTTGACATATTGAACTTGTTCTCACAACACATTTATTGTTGAATAATACAAATACTGAGAGGGGGTGTGAATCAGTATTCCCTTTTCAAAATCAAAACTGAACTTCTAAAACATAGGTTATTATCAATTAAATTTAGCACAAAAGTAATGCATGCAACATAATTGACATGCAAGAGATACAAAACCATGAGAGACATCAAATTTTTATACGTAGAAAACCCAAATGAGAAAATCCATGAAGAGGTTTAACTTTATACAAATTATAATGAGTTATATGAGATTAAAAGGGTCATTGTAAAAGAGCTTACTACGTGGATTGCAATGGCTTACTACTAGAAGGCTCATTGCCAAGAGATAGATAGAAAAATGAATTGAAAAAATTGTATGTACATATGCATAGGTTCAGTTCAAGATAATCTTAGATATCTAAACAACAATTTGTAGTAGTTCTGATCAAGAATCTCTGCAACTCTATTATAATTCACTTTCTCCAATCCATTGTCGCACTAATTTTGTCTTTCTTCTTCACACACTCTATTAGCATTATGTCATATGTTGTCATTGTTGTCAAATCATGTGGTTTGGTTTAGGTCTGGACATGATGTCTTGAGTAACAGTATTTGTATTTGTTGTGTTGAGGATTTGGAGGTTTCTTGGATGTCTTGGTTTCTTGAAAGATATGTTAATGATACTACTCAAAGCTATTTTGGGTTTGGATTTGTCCGGTAGTCAAGGTTTTTTGGTCCCAACATTGAAGTTATGTAATGAAAGTTTTATAGCATGTGGATACTATTTTTAGGTCTATCTTTGCTGATGTACGTAATGTGTTGATGTGTTCGATGAGGAACATTTTAATGAGGTCTACTTCCCACTCCTTCTCACGACTAGAATGTTTAGTAGAGACCTATTTTAGATCTTTATCTTGGTCGACATTTATGATTATGTTTTTCTAGAGATTGTATATGAAGGAGTATAATTTGGATGGGTTGACGTATGACTTTTTGTGTTGAATACATGTGGGATTGAAATAATCCAATTGGTGTGTTAGAGTTGTGTTGCAGATCGTTATAAGAAGTAGTTTTGGGTTTGCAAATTATGTTCAGTGCTGGATTATCTTTATCTTTCTTTCTTCTTCTATAGTGAGCCTTTATTGGGTAGTGAACCCTCTAGTAGTGAGCATTTCTAAGTAGTGAGCATCTTGGGAGTGACCCACCCTCTATAAAAATCACCTAAACTAGTGTCACCTTATCCTATATTTATATATTTAGAATTATCATTCCCTGTAGTTTTTCCCTTCTTGGGTTTTTCACATAAATTCTAATGTTTCTTGTGTCTGATCTATTATGTTCTTATGCTTTCATATTTATCTACTTTATTCATTCTGCTAATAGTTATAGATTTATGAATAAAGTTTAAAAGAGGATTTTTACTATCAATTGATTCGCCCCCCTTCTCCATTGCTTGGATATTCAACAATTGGTATTAGAGCTTTAGTTCCTTGATTCAGAGCTTAACTCCTTGAGGTAAAACCTAATCCAATGGAATACAAATTATCTATTCCTATCTTTGAAGGATTTGATTATAGTCTTTGAAAACTGAAGATGAGAGGTTATATAGTATCTCTAGGCTACACCACTTTGAAGGCTATAGAGACTAAGTATGTTCAACTGGTGAATGGTCTTACTAATCAGGATGAGATTTAGGCCTATGAAGAAAATAAGAAGGAAAGGTATGCTATTTTAGTTCATTATAAAAGCCTAAATTGACAAAGGTTATTTCTTTGAATACTGCTTATGAGGTTTGGAAGAAGCTCAAAGATATCTATGAATGAAATGAGAGAATTAAGTTCACAAAGAGGGTAACAGCTAAGAAAAGATATGAAAACTTGAAGATGGAAGAAGGAGAACACATTGAAAGTTATTTTGAGAAAGTTGACAACACTGTGAATAAAATTAGAGATCTCAGAGGTACCTTGAATGATGAATATGTGATAAAAAAATATTGATGACTTTACCGGTAAACTACACTGATAAGATCTCAGTTATAGGAGAAACCTATGATCCAAACAAATCCATTAGAGAGCAGCTACCTAGTACCTTGATGAAATTCAAAGTAAGAAAGTTTGGAAAGGACAAACACATATCAAAGACAACATTCAAAGAAACTAAAGATGACCTAAATGAAGAAGAAATCCTGGATAATATAGATGGAAATTTTGTGAGGAAACTAAAGAAAGTACTGACAAGTACAAAGGTATGTTACCCTTTAAATATTTCAAATGTGAAAAAAGGTCACATAGTCACTAGATGTTTGGAAAAGGGAGCTAGACAAAAATTTATTGAAAACAAAAGAAAATTCAACAAGAAAGCCTATTGTGTTAAGGATGATGTTGGTATTTTAGATGATGAATCAGAGTATGAAGAATGTGATTGTTTATTTTTGGTAGAATAGGATGTTCCTCAGTTTGATATTTTTCTAAGACTGTTGTTAATGCATTTCTTGGTATAAGAGATTTGAATGAGTGGTTGATTGATAGAGGATGTTCAAATCATATGAGTGGTGATAAGAGTAAGTTGACAAAACTTGAAAAGTATGATGGAGGTTTTGTTAGGTTTGGAGATGATTAGACAACACAATATGTTATGATTGGTTCATTTAATTTTGATGGAAAACATGAAACTGACAATGTTTACTATGTGAAAGGTTTGCATCATAATCTTTTGAGTGTTGGACATATGTGCAAAAATGGATACAATATTGTTTTTCAAGATAATGGATGTGAAATCTAGAAGGAGACCATAATGGTTTTTGCATCTAGAAGAAGAAAAAAGGAAATATGTATGAGTGGGAAGGAGCTATGAGATATTGTTTAATATATCAACTTGATGATAGCTAGTTATGGCATTGGAGGATGTGTCATGACAACCTAGTTCAGATCAGTTCAAGGAGTGCACTGGGTGATTTACTAAGATTGAATAAATTGGAGAAAAACATCTACAAGGAATGTCAAGTAGGAAAATAGACAAGGAGAACATTTAAACTAAAAGAATACTCATCCACTGAGTTATTGGATTTAGTTCACATAGATCTCTATGGTCCAACTTGGACATGGAGCCTACAAGGTGAGAGGTATTTCATGTTGCCGATTAATGATTATTCTAAGATGACTTGGGTTGCATTCCTAAGAGACAAGTATGAGGCATTGGAGAAGTTCAAGATATTTAACGAAAAGTTGAGAATGAGGTTGATAGAAAAATCAAGTGTCTAAGATCTAGCAGAGGTGGAGAATTCATTTTTTATAAGCTCAACAACTTTTGTGAGAAACATGGCATTAGAAGATAGTTATCTACACCTAAGATTGTTATCAATATTTTTGATGGTGTTGAAATATTCTTGATATCCCTAAATTTTTACATAAATTTTCAGATTGTTCCTTGTTTGCAGGTCCATGGTTTCTAAGGGTTTTGGGTTTAATAATTCCAAAAACATTTGATAGAAAACCTTTATGTCTTATTGTCTGTAAAGAAAATCTATTTGTCCTTTACCTTTTTCACCACTTAATCAGAAGGGTCTCTACATCGTTAAAAGTGGGCCATTTGAGTTTTAGGCTTAGGCGGGTTTTATTTCATTAAGATTGGAACACTTTAAATTTTCCCTAAATTCCTAAGTATGTTTCTTAATGTATGCATCAAGTTCTTAAAGGTCAGGTAAGTCTTATTTGATCCTATGGTTGTCATGATACTCTGATGGGAGGTTGCATGTTGAATACCCATCGCAACTCAATGACAATCCGCTAGTGGCGAGGCTGGTCAAGGATCTAGCAATGGCAGTTAAGTGGTGCAGGGATCTTAAAGATCAAGCGACAAGGATTTGCTCTGATGGTTGTCGCTAGACAACGATGAAGAGTTCTGAGTCCTTTACTCTTCTCAGATTAGTGACTAATCGGTGGGCCCGGCCAATGTGAGTGGCTAAGGTGTTTTAAACTATGGTCAGGTCCAAGAAAAATCAATAGTGGTCATGAGACCATGATGGGAATATGCAAGTTCTTTTACACATCATGACTCAACAACAAATGGCAAGCGGATGAAGAATGGTGGGCCCTCTTCAAAAGCTTACATGATTAACTAGTGTGCTAAATCTGCATGATCTAATGGTTGTTGCTAGACCGTGATGGAAAGTTTCTAGAGTTTTACTCCTCGTGAGTCAGTGACTGAAGGGAAAAGCACACTGAAGAAACCCTTTTGGTCCATTTGAGTTGAAATTTTGAAATTCAAATGAATTAATTGCAAAGCATGTGGCTCCATTGATGGTAATTAATGCTCATTTTCCATTAGGGTTACCTCATAAGACCTTGTTTTAAAATTTTAATTATAAAAGGCATTCACGAAGGTTGGCAGAGACAAAGTGTGCAGCTTCTGTGAGTTCTCAGGTGATAAGTAAGTTGTTATGTGACTATGATTTGCAATTTCTGCTTCTATTGATATTGTCTGGTTCTAGGAATTCTGAAGGGTTGCTTAAGTAAAAGTTGAAGTAGGATAAATCTTAGATTGTTAAAATGGCACCATGATGGGAATTTAAAGGAAAAGTAGACTATCAAGAAAGGGCTATTTGTGATGATTTTTTGGAACAATTGGTTTAGTCCAAGAATAGTGCTGCCAAAATAAAGGAACTTGTTCTCAAGTCTTCTCGCCTGCAGATTGGTGATGGTTTGTATGACAAAGGATGTTGGCCAAGAGATCCCTAGATAGGCATGTCTGGTCTAGTTCTGTTCAGGGTAGGGTTTAGTCAATGAAATGCACTTGCTTCTACAAACAACCTATGGGAATTAGATGTAGGGAAATTGTTGGTCAATGGAGTCTTTATGGATATTGACTTGCTGACCCAAATTGCGAAGAACTATGACCCTATCACTAGGATTGTGAGGAATATAAGTGGAGGCCCTCTGATTGAAATTACAGCTGAAGAGGTTAGAAAGGTATTCTTGCTAAATGAATCCTCAAGGTTTATAGAGCCTATTGTTTTTGAAATGCTAAAAAAGGTTTATGTTGCTCAGAAGGACCATCTTAGAAGGGAACCCATGAGGGAATTCTTTGCAAAGATAGGAGGGCTAACATTGGTAGGGATTAGTACAACAGAACCTTTCCCTATGAATTTCTTCACTTTGAGGGCTAAAGGAGTATATTGGTCTCTGTGTCATATTTTTGGAGAAGATACAGAAAATGCTATGCCTACTCACTGCATGCTCACTGCATGCTCATGATGGCATAAATTATTAATCCATCTATAGAAATAGCTTATGACTTTGTACCCTATCTTGAAAATTTCATCCATGAGGGTTTGATTGGGATCAATAATGCCAAAGTGGATAGACCTCTCGAGTGGTATTCTCTGTTAATGTACATATTCTTGTTCAAGGGTGCAAAATATTTTGGAAATGATATGGACCTATTGAGAGTAAAGGATGGTGAAGAGATGCCCATGAAATTATGGAGTGTAGATCTATCTTGGGATAGAGAAGATGCTAGTTATCTAAAATTTAACAAATGTTTTGCATCAACGCTAAGAATTATTTTGTGTCAAGAGAACCCCAGGATCCCAAAACGTCTCCTTCAATTTATCAAACCCAAGGAGTTTGTAGAGGACATTTAAATTGTTCATAATTGGGGTGATATAATTCTATATCCTGGTTCTACTATTTTTAAGGTATATGGCTTTAGAGGAACTCCTTACTTGCTCCCTTATCAGGTCCCCTTGAAAATAGGTATTGTCAAGATCATTAGGCAAATTAGGGGTCTACAGGAAGCAGAATTGACAAATAAGGGCAGAGGAACAATTTTTCCAACCATTACTATGGCACACAAATTTGTTATTACCAAATGGGGTTGGCTACATTTTGAGAAATTCTTCAAGACATACAGATTGCCAACAACAGTTGTAAGTTTTGTTGACCCTAAAGATTTCTTCAATGGTATGTTTAGAAAGAAGGTCTAGTGTGGGGCCAAAGTTCATCAATTCCACTTTCCCGAGGACTTAATAAGAAATAAGTTTAATCTGGCAGAGCAAGAGGTGAGAAAATAAAAATGGTTAGTATTTAAGAAAACTCTTGACTTTGTCCAACATTTTGATTAAAACTATGATCCATTGAAGAGTTTCCACCCATTTGGAGAAAAGGTAAAATTTTTGATAGATTATTTTGAGGATGCAATGCAAACTTTGAATGAGAAGAAAGGTGTTGTGATAAAGGAAGATTTTGAAAATGCCAAGTTCATCTTCACCAAAACCATTTTTGCTAAGACCATTCCCCCTGGAGAGTATGTAATGTACAAGAAATCGACCTATAATGTGGTGGTACCTAGGAGGGATGAACCTTCCACAACAAAGGGAAAAAGGGCAATAGAGGATTCTCCTGAGTCCAAACCTCCCAAAAGAGGTAGAGATTGGAGGAAGAGGCACAACCAAGTGAAGCCATGTATTCACCTTCCTAATCCCCATTACCTATAGGTGATGAGCAGGCTATTGTTGAGCAACTAATGCAATTAGGAAGCCTGGGGGAAGTTTCTTTTACTCATGGAAAGTTGGACGAAGGAATGCCATAAGAGCTAACAGGTGCTAAGATGTATTTGACTGCTGAGGAATTTTCTAGAATGGAATTGGATCCTATTATAAAACAGGCCAATAATTAATTTTTGGTCGATGATAATTTTGTGAAGTCAGGAGCCTTTTTACAATTTGTTTGGAGAAAGCATATGAATCAATTCAAGGAGAGATGTGAAAAAAAAAAATGAATAATCAAATAAAGATCCATCTGCTATTGAGGTAGAAATAAAGCAAGAAATGCTAAAGGAATTTGAGGTGATTACCCTAGAGGAGAGAAGGAAATTTATTGAAGATGCTGGAGTACTAATTCTCCCAGAATGGGATATAGCAAATGCTATAATTTTTGATGCAGTGAGAAAAGAAACAAAACCCTTGGAGGGAATAACTTATAGTAATGACCATGCACCTCTGGTAATGTTGTAACTTAAAAGAGAATAGAATAGAAGAAGGGGAGAATCCTCAGGATTTGACTACTTAGGGGGCATGATAGTAAAGAGCATCAGAGATACATGGCTAATTGAAGCTACTAGCATGACTTTAGAGTCTACTAAATTTGAAATGGAAATGGCCATGAAGGTGGCAAAAGAGAAAGTCGATCTTCAAGTTAAACTAGAAGTAGTCCTCAAGGCCTATAATGAAGCAAAGCTTGAAATAGCTTCTAAAGACAACACCATTGCAGATATGAAAGGTAAATTAGAGGGACAACAACAAAAGGGCGAGTCTTCTCAACTAATGATTGCTTCTTCTCCTACTAGGCCCCCTCCTTCTAGTCCTATTATTGAATTTCCTTCTTCCCCCATGACTCCTAGCTACCATTCAAAAAAAAGTGTTCAAGATGAGATTAAAAATTTGAAGCAGGCTCACTCAACTTTTGCAAATAAATATGAAGAAAAGGTCAGAGGCACCATTGTGAAGTTTGTTGATATTGTTGGGGCAGCGATTTTTTATATAAACATGAAAAGAATAATAAATCTTTTTGTTTCTTTGAAGGAGGATAAGGATACTTTGAAGCCAGTTTGGGAAAAATGGATTTACAGAGAAGTGGACTTAGAGTTCATATATTTATTATCCCAAAAAGAAGCAGTTGTTGATGATACAATCAAATCTACTTATGAACTAGTAAAATAGTTGTCCAGGTTTGTAGTAGAAATAGTAAACATTGAAAGAAGGGCAAACCTATTCCGAAAGGAATATGCAAATGAAAAGTTTGAATTGTATTCCAAAGGCTTCTTAAGTGAAAATAAAATTAAAGACAAGGAAGTGTGGATTGAGGAGCTAGGTCATAGGATGTCTCAAAGAATTAATAATATTATAAACATGGATGATACTTCTTTGTTTCTTCAAACTATTGAAGAAATTGAAAAGGTAAAATAACATTTTGGCTTTTTAGAGAAGGAGGTTAAACAACTAAGGGTGACATGGAAAGGTTTAAATAAACATAAGCTTAAAATTATTATTTTTCCTTGGCCAAGTGATGATAGATTCAATTTATAGGAGAGAAAGTATGTTTTGAAAGAGATAGGAGAGCAAGAAGATCCCACTAATGCTCCAGCATGTGGCAGTTCATAGGCATCCTGAAGCAGTTGGTTTTTTGCAACATATTTTTGGGTAACTAGAACCTCGAAGGATTGAAAACATTTGGTGCGTGATCTATAATTATAATTAGGTTATTTGGCCATTTTCCAGCTAGACAACTAATTAGTCATAGAAAAGTACATTCCAAAATCATTTATGTGCCTACCTCAGTCGCAGTTTTGGAGTTGGTGTAACTTTTGGATGAAATTTTTGTTAGGATAGGAATATTGTTCTAGGAAATTCTGAATCTTGTTGCAATCAAATTTTCATAAATGGATACCAGGACTACTTAGAGAGGGACGATAAATATTTTGTATCAAAGCTCTGGTGAAATATATGTAGGCTTTATTTTGGCATTTTGAGTCATTCTTGTGTCTATGTAAAATTTTGATGAGAGAATAAGTTAATATACAATCAAAATATTTTTTGAGCCCAGATTTGTGTTGTCTTGAGCAAGGAAATTGATGGGAATGTTTTAGGTTTTTTCCTCAAGGAGGAGAATTAAATATACTTAATTCATCTTCATTGATAATTAGTACATTCACATGAATTTAATGACTTGATCTAGCACATGTTTAAAGTTTGTATATGTCAGGCATATACGGATTCCGTAGATCGAAGTGGTGATATGTATATGACTTCTATTGTCAAATTTTAACTTGATTTTGATAACTCTAAGGCCCAGATAAGGTACTAGTTTAAGTTGCTAGTATTCATGACATTCTTTGTGATCCTTTACAATTAACAAAAATCTTTCATTTATGTTTGGTTGCACTAAAATGAAAAAGTTTGCAGAAATTCATACTGGTTTTCCATAAATCATCTACTAAGTTGTGAGAAAGTAGTCACAATTAGGTATACCTGCCTATGCTTTGTCAAGCTTGAAGTGTAGAAGGTTTCCTTGTAAACTTTGTTAATTGTTGTCTTGTTTCCTATTCTTGTTGTTCTCTTCTTTTGTAAACAAAGGCAAAAGAATTTGAAGAGAAAAAAAAGTAGTCAGAAATTGAGACCAACACGGACATCACAACAAAATGGTGTAGTGGAAAGGATGAACCAAACTATACAAAGGAAGCTAGGACTATGACAAAAGGAGCATAGTTATCAGAAGTCTACTGGAGAGAAGCAGTTCATACAATAGCATACACTCTTAATAGAATTTTTAGCAAGAAAAAATATGGGAAGACATCCAATGAAATTTGGTAAGGTAGAACTCCTAGAGTGAAATATTTTAAAGTATTTAGAAGAAATTGCTATATCCAGAGAGCTGAAGATAATCTTGAAAAGTTTGATAGTAGAGAAAATGAAGGCAAATTCTTAGGTTATTCAAAATAGAGCAAGGCACATTGGTCTTACAAAAAAAGGATGAATAAGATTGTTAAAAGTGCAAGTGTGAAGGTTGATAAAAATACTTCAAGAGATTAAAAAAAATAGTAAGATATGAATCTGATGAGCCTGGAGAAGAGAAAAAGGAAGAACAAAACAAAAGTGAAGAAAAGAATGATCAAGATGCTCTGACATCTACATGAAAGACTCCAAGGTATGTTTAGAAGAATCATTCAGAAGACCAGATTATTAGAGATAAGATAAAAGGTGTTATCACAAGAAGCAAAGAAAATCAAGAACAAGAATGAGAAAAATCAGACATGGGAATTAGTCAACATACCAGAAGACAAGAATGTGATTTTAACTAAGTAGGTATTCCAAAACAAGATGGATGAAGATGGAAAGGTTGTGAGAAAAAAGACAAGGTTGTTTGCAAAGGATACACTCATATTGAAGGCATTGACTTTGGTGAAATTTATGCCCTGGTTGCTTGGATGGAGGCATTTCAGGATGTTCCTGGTGTTTTTAGCATTTAAGGACTTCAAGGTTTATTAGATGGATGTGAAATAACAATTGTTGAATGGAGAATTCAAAGAAGAAGTTTACATTGAACAATTAGAATGTTTCAAGTTGAGAGATGATCCAAACATTGTTTTCATATTGAAAAAGACTTAATATGGACTGAAACAAGCCCCTGAGGCCTAGTATGGAAGATTACACAAGTACTTGACTGATCAAGTAGTTTAGAAAGGTTTGGTAGACCTCAATTTATATTTCAAGCCTGATTCAGGTAAAATCCCAATTGTGGTAGTGTATGTTGATTATATAATTTTTGGAGGAAATGAAGGTATGTGAAAAAAATTTGCTAATGAGATGCATAAATAATTTGAGATGTCCATGATTGGTGAGTTAAATTTCTTCCTCAACTTACAACTTAATCAGAATGACAAAGGAGTTTTCATTTCTCAGTCTAAGTACATCAAACAGTTGTTGAAGAAGTCAAGGTTGGAGAATTCCAAATTGGTGTGTACACCTATGACCATCGAATGCAAGTTAACCAAAGATGGTAAATATCTTAAGGTAGAAGCAAGTTATTTTAGATCAATGATTGGATGACTCTTATATTTGACTTCTAACAAACCAGATATCATGCATGTTGTATGTTTGGCAACCAGATTTCAGCAAGAACCAAAAGAATTACATGTTGTGACCTAGTAAAAACGATTTTCAGATATCTTAAAGGAAAAAAATATTTTGATTTGTGGTATCTTAGGAGCTTAGATTTTACATTGACAACTTATACAAATGTAGACCGGGCCAGAAGTGTTGATGATAGGAAAAGTACAAGTGGAGGAGAATTCTTCCTTGGCTCCCAGTTGGTTGCTTGATCAAGTAAGAAGCAACATTTTGTGTCTCTATCTACAACAAAAGTAGAATACATTGTAGCATCTTCATGTTGCAAATAAATCTTGTGTTTGAAGAAGACTTTGAAGGACATTGGTGTAAAGTTTGATGATCCTATCGTAATCATCTATGATAATAATAGTGCAATAAATATTTAAAAGAGTCTATTACAACATTCCAGAACAAAGCATATATCTATCAGTTACCACTTCTTGAGAAAAGAAGTGTTAGATAATGAAGTCGGACATGAGTATGTACCCACAAAAGAGTAGATTATAGATATATTCACTAAGGCATTGTGCAAAGATACTTTTAAGTATCTCTTGAAAAGGTTAGGGGTATTACCCCTTTCAAGTTTGAACTAATATGCATCTTGTTGTGCATTGGTCTAGTGAGAAGCATTTATATTATTTTTCAGATTGATGCTTGTATGATTCCTCTCAAGGGAAGCATGACTGAGTTTCTTAGGGGGAGTTTTGTTAGCCTTTCTCATTGTTGTTAGAGGGGGAGAGATAGTAATTTTACATGATGAATTTTTTATGTCGTTGATGGATGTTGCCATGAATGACGAAGGGAGAGATTGTTAGCATTATGTCATATATTCTCATTGATGTCAAATTGTTTTGTCCAAATTAGGTCCGGATGTGGTGCGTTCAGCAATAGTGTTTGTATGAGTTGCATTGAGAATTTGGAGGTTTCCCAAATTTATCAGATGTCTTGGTTTCTCAGAGGATATGTTGATACTTCTCAGAGATATTTTGGGTCTGGTTTGGTCCAATAGTTCAATTTTTTGGTCCAAACATTGAAGTTGTTTAATGATAGTTGTATAGCGTGTGAATAATATTTTTAGGTCAGGCTTTGGCGATGTATGTAACATGTTCATGTGTTTGATGAGAAACATTGTAATGAGGTCTACTTCTCATTCCTTCCCACCACTAAAATGTTTAGTGGAGGCCTATTTTAGATCTTTGTCTTAGTCGACATTGAGGATTATGTTTTTCTAGAGACATTCTATGAGGACTATGATTTGGATGAGTTGAGGTATGGATTTTTTGTTTTCAAGACATGCAAAATTGAAAGAATCTAGTAGGTTTGTTAAAGTTGTGTTGTAGATCATTATTGGGAGAAATTTTGCCTATGAATATTGTGTTCATTGGTGTATTCTCTTTATTTTTCTTTCTTCTTTAGTAGTGAGCCTTTTTTGGGTAATGAAAACTTTGGTAGTGAGCCTTTCTATGTAGTGAGCCCACTTACACCAATAATTTTGGCACTGAGCCACACTTTGTCAAAATGAACATCACCAGTGTCACCTTAACCAATGTTTATATATTGATAATTATCATTATCCATGGTTTTTCCCTTCTTGGATTATCCACGTAAATTCTAGTGTTTCTTGTCTCTGATATGTTCTGTGCTTATGATTTCATATTTACCTACTTTATTAGTTCTACTAGTAGTTTTGGATGTATGAGTAAAGTTTGAAAGAAGATTTTTACTGTTAGCTAAATCACCCACCCTCTTAATTGCTTGGATATTAAACAAACTCAACACACTCAACAACTACAATAGAGAAACATTGTTTTCAAAATACTCTCACCATAACAGACACACACACACATATTTACATACATACATACATACATACATACATACATACATACATAGATGTATATGTATATGTATAGTTATATGTATATGTATATATGTATATATATATTGTTGGAAATTTGGAGGCATTGATATTGTGTTGCATTGAT
This sequence comes from Cryptomeria japonica, assembly GCF_030272615.1. Taxonomy (NCBI): domain Eukaryota; kingdom Viridiplantae; phylum Streptophyta; class Pinopsida; order Cupressales; family Cupressaceae; genus Cryptomeria; species Cryptomeria japonica. The sequence goes on from NC_081408.1 coordinate 229,248,725, forward strand.
GTCAACACTATCTTCTTTGGTTGTCTACCCAGTTTCAGTAGAGTGGATGGATTGTGATGTTGATCTAGAGATCATCTTTGGTATTCTCTGGCATGTTCAGTGTTGGCATTTCAATAGAAGGAGATTGTTGATATTCATTAAGGATATTGAGAAGGTTGTTGAAGATTATTGATATAACTAAAGAAGGATTATAACTATCTTTATAACATTATTTTGTCATTGATGTCATGAAATTGATATTTTGATTTAGTATGGTGTTGCCATATCTTAAGAAGATTGACTTGAAGATAATTAAGATATTGGTAAAAGACACAAAAAGAATGTGATGAATAAGGAGAGAAATAAGTTATTCAATGGGCAACTATTACCAAGTTAGACAATGATGAGATCATGATGTTTAGATTGTTTTGATGTCCTACATATGTTGTTGATTGTAAGCTTAATACTATACTATGTCACCGAGCAAAGAACCTAGTCGGTAAACCCTAAGAAACCTAGTTGGTAAACCCTAAGGTTATCGATATCAGTTAATGAAGGCAGAATGTCTACTAAGTGAAGTTTATCATTTATTGAGTTGCAACCGAGTTATGACAGACAACTTTGAAGGAATGAAAGTGTTATTTAATGAAGGAAGTTGATTAGCTGGAGTTGATTAAATGATTGATATGATGTGCGAGAAATTTGTTAAGGATCTACAACTTTGAAAATTTAGGAGCTAGATCTACAGCACAGATTGAACCACTTAACCTAGCACAAGTTCCAAGAATGGAATGCAAGTTCCTAGGCGAAGTAAGACGTTTTTCACATCGAAGGATACATTGAACCTAGTCAAGATTGAAGATCTAATGGCAATGATTGATCATAGGAAATGTGATCAAGGAGATTCAACGGTTAGCAAATTGTTTATAAATAAGAAATTATTGATGAACAATGTATGCAGGCAAGTGTAAGCACAAGGATGCTACATAGTGATTACCGAGCATAGAAGCTTGAAGACTTGTTTGAATAACAAAGTAGGGAGCCCAGCAGAGGGACAAGATAAGTCCTATGACTAGACTGTTTTCAGCAAATAAGAATCTGCTTTAGCATTTTAGATGTGAAGTTGCAGATATATTTTTATTACAATTATTTTGTAAAGTGACAGAAAATGTCTTAACCGAGTGGACCTAATAGTCTTATTTGTAAATCCTCTAGCAAGGTAACATTCTAATTGAATGTTTGAAATCCTTTGACAAGGTCACTTCTAACAAAGTGAAGATCCTAACAGATCTGAGCGAAATCCTTTAACCGGGTCACATCTCACAATGTGTCTGTAATATTTAAGAGGATTTGCTTTTAAGCGAGCATACTCTAGAAGAGTATATTTCTTAGTGGGTCTGAAATCCCACAATGGTTTTTCCCTATTAGGGTTTCCACATTAAATCTGGTGTTATATGTGTCATGATGATTATCTATTTATGAGTTAGCATGTTTCTTAGTTTTTGGTTATATTGCTGAAGTATAAGTTACTGAGGTTGAATTTGTTGATTTTATGGAAGATTAAGTTTATATGATTCATGCCCCCCCCCTCTCATCTTGTTAGCTATTGGCATTAGAACTTTACAATTGGTATCAGAGCTTTATAATTGGTATCAAAGCTTTGGACTCCGGAAGAAAAGTTTGAAGGTACTTGAGTTAAGATCTGAAGATGTATAAGAGGGATGCCCCAAAGTTGGACAAGTCAAGTTTTTCCACATGGCAGAAAAGGATGAAGTTGCACCTATCAGGAATTGAAGAATATGCTACATACTATAGGGAGAATAATTATGTTGCACCGATCACCTACCCGATGACTATGGAAGAGATAAGAGCGAAGCAAGAACACACTCAAGAAATGATTGAAATATCATTAGCATTGACAGACTTAGAGTTTAATGATCTAGAAGGTTGTATTGATACAAAGGCAATGTGGTCTAAGCTTATATCTATTTATGGTGGTGATGAACATGTACAAAGAGAAAAAGTGTAGTTTAGCAGGAGAACTTGAATCTATGAGGACGAATGAAGGAGAGAACATAACCCAGTATAGTACAAGACTAAAGGAAATTGTCAATCAAATCAAAGGAGTAGGAGGAACTATTGAAGAGAAGGATGTCACAAGCAAGTTATTGAGAACCCTTCTACCTTCTTATGCAATTCGAGTCTTTGCAATCAATGAATTGAGGTCGGTACCTAACATGCCAATTTCTTTAAATGCTACTATCAGTAAGCTACATGCATTTGAGTTAAGTAATTTTGATAACAGTGGGTCTTTGGTAAATAAAGTTGAATCTACATTCAGTTCTTTTCATCTTCGTGAATCTAATGATTACAATGATAGAATGAGTAAGTATTCTAAAGGGAATCACAGTGGAGCAAGTGAAAGATTTCGTAAGAACATGGAAGAAGTGCAAAAACTATATGAGGAAATCATAAAACAAGAAGAGAAAGTTTGAAGCATTGTTGGCTAGGAGGTTACTGAGAGGCAAAGGTAAGTATAAAGGAAAGCTACCTTTGAAATGTTTTAGTTGTGATAAAATAGGACATATGGCCTCTAACTACCCTAACAAAGAATCTAGTGAAAAGAGAGAATACTGAGATGAGAGATAGAAAGAAAATCACTATAGAGGATACCGAGATTTTAGAAGAAGAGATAGAAAGACATGCCTAATTGCCAATGAGGAATCCAATGATGATAAATCTAATGAAACAGACACAAAGGAAGTTGTTTATGTGGCCATTAAGGATGGATCTGATGAAGAAAGGTATGAAGAAAAAGCCTTAATATCTCACATAAATAATAATGATTCTTGGATCATAGATAGTGGATGCTCACATCACATGACAGGTGATAAACAAAAATTGAAAAATTAGAAGATTATGATGGAGGCTATGTAAGATTTGGTAATGATGCACCATGTCCGGTAAAAGGTAAAGGCTCTATCACACTTCTTGATAATGCAAAATGTGGTGATGTTTATTGGGTTGAAGGTTTGAAATACAATTTGTTGAGTGCAGTACAACTAAACAACATAGGTTACCGAATACAATTTCAGAAAGGAATTGTCAAGGTTCATGACAAGCATGGAATGTTAGTAGCTATGGGGACTCAAACAAAAGGTAACACATTTCACCTTGACTTTGTTGTTCTCAAATTTTGATTCCCTTTAAAAACCATTACAATAAAATAATAAACTATGTCTGCAGAAGAGAAATCAAAGAGAAGGAAACTACAGAACAACATATGACAAGGTTCTATAAACCTTCTACACTTCAAACTTATCCAAATTTCAGGCGGGTATACCTTATGTGAATGGACTTCACACTTTTAAAAAGATAGATCCACAGTAAACCAGTCCAAAAACCAATGAATCCTATCATGTCAAAACTAACTAAAACAAAGAAAGAAAGCTTATACACATGTTTAGTGTTGACCTACAAGATATGTAAAAGATAACCATAATTGATACTAGTGCCTTATCTAAGGCACAAAGTCATCTAAATTTAAACAATATTCCCACAATCAAATATCTCCACACATCCCATCACCTTGGTGATAGTTCTGATACTTGATGTAAAGTACAGATGCCAATAGTTAACAAGATGAGAGGGGGGGATGAATCATACAAACTTAAACTTCCATAAAATCAATAAATTCAACCTCAGTAAGATATACTTCAGCAACTTAACCAAAAACTGCTAAACGTGCAAACTTATGAACACATAATCATAATAACACTCATAACACTAGATTTAATGTGAAAACCCAAATAGGGAAAAACCAGTGTGGGATTTTGGACCCACTAAGAAATATACTCTTCTAGAGTATGCTCGGTTAAAAGCAAATCATGTTAAAGATTACAAACACATTGCTAGATGTGACCCAGTTAAGGGATTTCCCTCAGATCTATTAGGATCTTCACTTTGTTAGAAGTGACCTTGTTAAAGGATTTCAAACACTCATTTAGAATGTTACCTTGCTAGAGGGTTTACATATAAGACGTTTAAGTCCACTTGGTTAAGATATTTTCTGTCACTTAAAAAATAACAGTAATAAAAATCTATCTGCAACTTCACATCTAAAATGCTAAAGCAGATTCTTATTTGCTCAAAACAATTTATTCATAGGACTTATCTTGTCCCTCTGCTGGGCTCTCTACACTGTTAATCAAATAGCTCGTCAAGCTTTTGTGCTCAGTAATCACTATGTAGCATCCCTGTGCTTACACTTGCCTGCATACATTGTTTATCAACAATTCCTTATTTATAAGCAATTGCTAACCACTTAATCTCCTTGATCACATTTCCCATGATCAATCTTAGCCATCAGATCTTCAAGCTTGACTAGGTTCAATGTATCCTTTTGATCTGAAAATGTTTTACCTTGATTCGGGACTTGCAGTCCTTTCTTGGAACTTGCACAAGGTTATTGTGGTTCAATCTGCATTGTAGATCTTCTTGCCGATTTTCCTTTGCCATAGATCCTTAGCAAACTTCATTCACAACATTACAATCATTTATACATCTCCAGCTAATCATTGTCCTTTGCTAAATAATGCTTTTATCCATCCAATGCATACAGTCATAACTCGGTTGCAACTCAGTAAATACTAAATGTTACTCAGTAGACATTCCACCTTCATTAACCGATATCGATAACCTTAGGGTTTACTGACTAGGTTCCTTTGGGTTTATTGACTAGGTTCTTTGCTCAGTGACATAGTATAGTATAAACCTTACAATCAATCAACATATGTAGGATATAAAAACAATCTAAACATCATGATCTCATCATTGTCTAACTCGGTAATAGTTGCCCATTGAATAACTTATTTCTCCCCTTATTCATCACATTCTTTCTGTGTCTTTTACCGACATCTTAATTCTCTTCAAATCAATCTTCTTAAGATATGGTAACATCATACTGAATCAGATAATCAATTTCTTGACATCAATGATAAAATAATGTTATAAAGATAGTAATCATCCTTCTTTAGTTATATAAAATAATCTTCAACAACCTTCTCAATATCCTTACTGAATATCAACAATCTTTCTTGTTGTAATGCCAACAATCTCCCCCTTTGGCATTGATGGCAACAACAACAATTAAATGGTTGTACCAACAAGATATTCAAATTGATTCAGATTCAAATTGCTGTAAGACTTCTCCTATTATCCTTGAGTTGTTAAAATCTTCTGATGTTCGATCTTCTCCTCCTGTCCTTAGTCTTCCAACCAAACCATTTATAGTCTTCTCCCCCTTTGACAACAATGCCAAAAAGTAAAAGAACTAAATCATGATTTCTTCCTCTGTGAAGTGATTTGCCTTGCTGTGTAACATCTCAGTTTCGGTCAGAGCAACTTGTCTCTATTCATAATTTCCTACACAACTCTAGAAAACCTTCTAAAGTGTGTAAATCAGCATCAATCCACACATAATATTCTGTAGATTCATTGAATTGAAGTTTTCACCGAACTCGGTCAGTGAGTAGAAGATAGGGGTAGGACCCCTAACTTGCTTCTAAGATACTCAAACATGTCCCTTGGCAACGACTTAGTGAAGATGTCTACTAATTGCTCCTTTGAACTGATATATTCTAGCACAACTTTCTTCTCTTGAAGTTCTTCTCTGAGATAATGATACTTTATAGATATATGCTTTGTCTTGGAGTACATTACTAGATTCTTTTTATTATTATCACAGAATATAGTTACTAGCTCGGTAACTTTCTCATTTATACCTTCCAATAGTTGTTTGATCCATGCTATATTGGTACAATTCAATGCTGCAACAACATATTCAGCTTCTGTTGTTGACTATGAGATACATCCTTGTTTCTTGCTAAGCCAACTCACTAGTCTTTCTACCAAAAAGAAAGCTCCACCACTTGGGCTTTTCTTGTAATCTATGTTACCTACCCAATCAACATCAGTATAAACTTTTAAATCAAAATTATTCCTCTTTTCATATACTAAGCCACAATCTTCAGTGCCTCTTATGTATCTAAAAATTCTCTTGATTGTTGTCATATGTGTCTCCTTGGGATCTGCAGAGAATCTTGCTACAATACCTACTACATGTGCTATATTCGGTCTACTATGCACAACATATTGCAATTTTCTAATCATAGATCAGTAAAGTATCTCATCAACAGATGCAGATTCATCATTCTTTGATAATTTACAGTTAGTAGTCATAGGACTACTTACTGGTTTAGAATCCTCCATTCCAAATTTCTTCAAGATTTCCTTTATGTACTTGGATTGAGTAATGAAAATCTCATCTTTCATTTGCAATATCTGTAAACCTATTAAATACTTTATCTCACCAATTAGTGACATCTCAAATTATTTGCACATTCCATTTCCAAATTTCTTGCATAAGGAGTCATTACCATAAAATATAATGTCATCCACAAATATGGCTGAGATCAATATTCCATTGTCCTCATCTTTCTTAATGTACATATTGCTTTTTTCACTTGTCCTTATAAAACCAATCTTGATAAAATAAGAGTGCAATCTTTCATAACATGCTCTAGGTGCTTGTTTTAAACCTATAAAGATTTGTTCAGTTTCCATACATGATCTTTACTCTTGTCTTCAAAAAATCCTTTAGGTTGTTCAATGTAAACTTCTTCTTCTAGCATACCATTCAAAAATGCAGATTTAACATCCATTTGATATACCTTGAAATTTTTGAAAGTAGCATATGCCAACAATGTTCTTACTCCTTCAAGTCTAGCCACAGGTGCAAAAGTCTCACCATAATCTATTCCTTCTTTTTTAGCATAACCTTTGCAAACTAGTCTTGCTTTGTTGCAAATAACCTCACCTTTTTTATTTAGCTTGTTTCTAAAAATCCACTTTGTACTGATTATATTGTTGTCCTTTGGTCTTGGGATCAGTGTCCATGTGTCATTCTTCTTGATTTGATCAATCTCTTCTGTCATAGCATTTACCCAATCTTCACAGTTAAATGCCTCTTTCACTATTCTCAGTTCAAATTCAGAAATCAGACATGTGTTTTGTCTCAGTTTGTTCCTTCTCATCACTAGATCATCCTTATCTCCTATAATCTGACTTGATGCATGATGTCTTCTGACATACTTGTCTAATATAGGGTCGGTAGGTTCTGTATGAACTTCTTCATCACTCGGTAACTGGACATTAGCTTCATTTTCTTCAGCAGCTTTCTCGGTAGGGCTTCTTGGTTGAACATAAATGAACTCTTCATAACCTTCTGGTTCTTTGGAATTTCCTTCATCATTTCTTTTTGCAAATTCATCAATTTTTACATTTCCACTTTCCATTATTTTGTTAGATGATTTGATCAGACATTTAAATGCTTTACTTCTAGAAGAATAACCAAGAAATGTTCCTTCTTCACTTTTCTGATCAAACTTTCCATTTTTGTCATCGTTGTGAACATAGCACCTACTTCCAAAGATTTTAAAGTAACTTACATTATGTTTCTTGTCATACCAGATCTCATATGGTGTCTTGATAGTTCCTTTCTTTAGTTGAACTCGGTTCAGGGTATAAACTGCAATGCTGATTGCTTCTCTCCAAAATGTTTGAGGTGCCCTCTTTTCTATCATCAAGGTTTTGGCACAATCCACAATTGATCTGTTTCTTCTCTCGGCTATCCCATTTTGCTGAGGTGTTCTCGGTGCACATACTTGCCTCTTTATACCATGATCATTTCAAAATAAGTTAAATTCATCAGAAGTGAATTCTCCTCCTCTATCAGATCTAAGACATTTCAGTTGTCTTCCTGTTTCATTTTCAACTCTTTCCTTGTACCATTTAAACATTTGAAAAGCTTCTGATTTTTCTTTTAGAAACATGAATGACATCATCCTTGAGTAATCATCCACAAATAATATGAAATATTTATCACCATAATAGCTTTGAACTTTCATAGGACCACAAAGATTAGTATGTACTAGATCTAAAATTCCTTTAGAAGTGTAGGACCTACTTGTAAAGCTTGATCTTGTCATGTTGTCCATCTATAATCCTTGACACATAGCATTCTCAGGTTTTTCCAAACTCAGTAGACCTCTTACTCAGTGCTTCTTACTTATTTTGATCAGATTATCAAAATTTACATGACAAAACCTTTTATGCCATAACCAGGTATCATCTATCTTTGCATAAAGACACTTGTTTCGAGTTGAGTCAAGATGAAATATGTTACCTTTTTTTGTGTCCTGGTAGCAGCTAACTTTCCATGCTTGTCATGAACTTTGACAATTCCTTTCTGAAATTCTATTCGGTATCCTATATTGTTTAGTTGCGCTACACTCAACAAATTGTATTTCAAACCTTCAACCCAGTATACATCATCACATTTAGCATTAAGTGTTATAGATCCTTTACCTTTTACTGGACATGGTGCATCTGTACCAAATATTACATAGCCTCCATCATAGTCTTCTAATTTAACAAACTTGTGTTTATCACCTGTCATATGATGTGAGCATCCACTATCTATGATCCAAGAATCATTATTATTTATGTGAGATATTAGAGCTTTTTCTTCATACCTTTCCTCATTAGATTCATCCTTAATAGCCACATAAACAACTTCCTCAGTATCAGTTTCATTAGATTCATCATTGTTGGATTCCTCATCAGCTACTAGACATGTCTTTCTATCTCTCCTTCTGAAGTCTCGGTGTCGCTTGTATTGGTTATCTTTCTGCCTGTTATCTCGATATTCTCTCTTTTCACTAGATTCTTTGTCAGGGCAGTTAGAAGCCATATGTCCTATTTTATCACAATTCAAACATTTTAAAGATAGCTTTCCTTTATACTTACCTTTTCCCCTCAGTAACCTTCTGGCTAATAATGCTTCAAATTCTTCTTGCTTCTTGATTTCCTCATACAGTTTGTGCACTTTTTCCATGTTCTTGCAAAATCTTTCACTTGCTCCATTGTGATCTCCTTCAGAGTACTTACTCATTCTATCATCGTAATCATCAGATTCACCAATATGAAAAGAACTAAATGCAAATTCTACTTTATTTACTGAAGACCCACTGTTATCAAAATTACTTAACTCAAATGCATGTAGCTTACCAATAGTACCATCCAAATATACTGGCATGTTAGGTACAGACCTCAATTCATTGATTGCAGAGACTCGAATAGCATAAGCAGGTAGAAGGGTTCTCAACAACTTACTTGTTATATCCTTTTCTTCAATAGTTCCACCTGCTCCTTTAATTTGATTGATAATCTCCTTTAGTCTTGTACTATATTGGGTTATGTTCTCACCTTCATTCATTTTCATGGATTCAATTTGTCCTCTTAGACTATCTACTTTTGCTCTCTGAACATGTTCATCACCTCCATACACAGATATTAGCTTAGTCCACATTGCTTTTGCATCATTACAGCCTTCTAGATCATTAAACTTTGAGTCGGTCAATGCTGATGTTATTTCAATCATAGCTTGAATATGTTCTTGTTTTGCCTTAATCTCTTCCAAGGTCATAGGTTTGGTGCTCGGTGCAATGTAATCATTCTCTAGATAATATATTGCATATTCTCCAATTCCTGATAAATGCAGCTTCATCCTTTTTTTCCATGTGGAGAAACTTGACTTGTTCAGCTTCGGTACATCCCTTTTATACATCTTCAGATCTTTGCCTCAAGTACCTTTAAAATTTTCTTCCGGAGTCCAAAGATCTAATACCAATTGATAGTTCTGATACTTGATGTAAAGTATAGATGCCAATAGTTAACAAGGTGAGTGGGGGGATGAATCATATAAACTTAAACTTCCATAAAATCAACAGATTCAACCTCGGTAACATATACTTCAGCAACTTAGCCAAAAACTACTAAACATGCAAACTTATGAACACATAATCATAATAACACTCATAACACCAGATTTAATGTGGAAACCCAAATAGGGAAAAACCACTGTGGGATTTCAGACCCACTAAGAAATATACTCTTCTAGAGTATGCTCGGTTAAAAGCAAATCATGTTAAAGATTACAAACACATTGCTAGATGTGACCCGGTTAGGGGATTTCCCTCAAATTTTTTAGGATCTTCACTTTTTTAGAAGTGACCTTGTCAAAGGGTTTCAAACACTCATTTAGAATGTTACCTTGCTAGAGGGTTTACATATAAGACTGTTAAGTCCACTCGATTAAGACATTTTCTATCACTTAGAAAATAATAGTAATAAAAATCTATCTGCAACTTCACATATAAAATGCTAAAGCAGATTCTTATTTGTTCAGAACAATTTAGTCATAGGAATTATCTTGTCCCTCTGCTAGGCTCTCTACACTATTAATCAAATAGGTCTTCAAGCTTATGTGCTCAGTAATCACTATGTAGCATCCCTGTGCTTACACTTGCCCGCATACATTGTTTATCAACAATTCCTTATTTATAAACAACTTCTAATCGCTTAATCTTCTTGATCACATTTCCCATGATCAATCTTAGCCATCAGATCTTCAAAATTGACTAGGTTCAATGTATCCTTTCGATCTAAAAATGTTTTACCTTGCCTCACGACTTGCAGACCTTACTTGGAACTTGCACAAGGTTATTGCGGTTCAATCTGTGCTGTAGATCTTCCTGCTGATTTTCCTTTGCCATAGATCCTTAACAAACTTCATTCATGGTATACCAATCATTTATACATCTCTAGCTAATCATTGTCCTTAATTAAATAATGCTTTTATCCATCCAATGCATATAGTCATAACTCGGTTGCAACTCAGTAAATACTAAATGTTACTCGATAGACATTCTACCTTCATTAACCGATATCGATAACCTTAGGGTTTCCCGACTAGGTTCCTTAGGGTTTAGCAACTAGGTTCTTTGCTCGGTGACATAGTATAGTATAAACCTTACAATCAATCAACATATGTAGGATATCAAAATAATCTTAAAATCACAATCTCATCATTGTCTAACTCGATAATAGTTGCCCATTCAATAACTTATTTCTCCCCTTATTCATCACATTCTTTCTATGTCTTTTACCAACACCTTAATTCTCTTCAAATGAATCTTCTCAAGATATGGAAACATCATACTAAATCAAATAATCAATTTCTTGACATCAATGATAAAATAATGTTATAAAGATAGTTATCATCCTTCTTCAATTATATAAAATAATCTTCAACAACCTTCTCAATATCCTTACTGAATATCAATAATCTCCTTCTATAATGCCAACACTCGGCTTCTATAAAACCCCACATATGCCTGACATACATAAGAGTTTATCCTTATCAAACTAGACTGCATTCATCAAATTCAAAATCTCCCACAAGGAATTCACTGATAGAAATGCTTCATGCGTATTTAATTTCCCTCCTAGAGAGAAAACCTAAGAAATGCCTCTATTTAGACTGCCTTACAATCCAATCCTCAAATGAATAACCCTAGATTACTCATATTGAAAATAGTAAATATTTGCAAGTAGACCAGAAGACAACACAAAATTTAGGCTCGAAAGTTGATAGTCTGTATATTGATATTAATTTTGAGAAAATATTACAAAACTTAGAGTCTTCTCCATAAGACTAGAAAATCCTAGATATATTTCTGCAGAGTTTTCTTACAAATTCTTGTGATTCCTTTTTTTAGAAGTCCTAGTATCCATTTATAATATCATAGATGCATACAAGCTTCAGAACTTTCACAAGAAAGTTTGTTACAAACAAGAGTTCCTTTCCAAGAAGCAGTTATAAGTCCTTTTCAGCATTTGTGGCTTCCTCTGCTTGTTGTTCTATTGAAACCTCTTGTAACTGCTCCCGAGCATCTTCTTTCTATCCCATATAATTATCTTTCCACTCGTGATACACATCATTACTAGGCCATGTAAAACTAGCAACCTTTTGTTTCATATCTTCTAGCCACTTCCAAGTGACTCGTATATGCCCAATCTCTGTTTCTATGAAACCATAATGAGATTTCACTTTTTCAATTTCCTCAATTGTTTGGACAAATAAGGATGTTTCATCAGTATTAATAATCTGATTGATCCTTAGGGACAAATTGTGGTGCACCTCCTTTAACCATGTCTTCTCTTCCTCTAGTTGAACAGGACCAATGAAACCTCCTAGAAATATTTCAAATTTATGATCTGAATATTCTTTTCTATAAAGTTGGGGCTTTTCTTTTTATACCTATTCTTTCCACTGAAAGAATATTCATTTCTTTTATAAACACACATGTGGACCTAAGATTGTCATTCTCTTCTACATCTGCATGGGAGGAACACATGAGCTCTAACTCCTTACCTCTACGCACCTACTTATTCAGGATTGGTTCCAAAGTGGCTTCTTCTTCTTTGAATTTGACCAAAATCTCAAGAATCCTCTTCATATTTATGTATACATTGGAGGTTTTGACTAAGTCAACAAACTTCAAAATGGTGGCCTTCACCTTCTCTTCATATTTGTTTGCATACAAGGTCTAAGCTTGTTTCAACTTTTCCAACTCATGTTGGACATTTTCAGGTAATTGGGAACTAGAAGGCATAGGAGAAGGGGGGTATTCAATGATGGGACTAGTAGGAGAGGGTCTTGCTAGAGAGGAGGCTATCATGAGTGTAGAAGATTCACCTGGATAATGTTGACCTGCCTATTGACTCTAGAGTCTGGCAATTATGTTGTCTTTGTTGGCTATTCCTTCTTTAACATCATTGTAAGATTTTAAAATAGTCTCCAACTTCAATTGGAGATTGGCCTTTTCATGTGCCTCTTTCTCTGCTACTGCCACATTAAACTTTGTTGTCTCTAGTAGTATGCCAGCAGCTTCCACTGCCCTTATGTCTTGGACTGTTTTAACTATCATGCCTCCTAAGAGGCTACAATTTGATGCATTCTCCCTTCTTTTGTTGTCATTCTTCTTTAATGACCACAAGACAAGAGCAGCATTATCCTTGCTGAATGTCACTCCTTCCATAGGCTTTGTTTCTTTCCTCACTGCACCAAGAACTAAGGCATCAGCTACATCCCATTCAGGGAGAATCAACACACCAGCCTTTGCTACCATCTCTCTTCCTTTCTAAGGGGTGATTGTTTTGAATTCTTCCATCATTTCTTGGTTTATTTCTTCTTCTACCTGAGTTGTATTTTTGAGAGACTATTCACTTTTCCTCTGTTCAAATCTGACCTTGAAGTGCTCCATGTTTTGCTTCCATACAAACTGCATAAATTCTTCTGATGTGACAAAATTACTGTCAGCTAGGAATTCTTCACTAGCTTGCTTAATAGTAAGGTCCAATTCTTGGCCCTTTAACTCAACATCAGTCAAATCCATTTCAGCAGTAGGTGGCTCTTCAGGCATCCCCTCTTGGGTCTCCTCATAGGTATAGGCAATCTCACCAAGACTCCCTAGCTGCAATAATTGTTCAGCCACAGCTTGTTCATCTCCAATGTAGATAGGAGACTAAGATGGAGAATATTGAGGCTCATCAATTTCAATTTCCTTTCCCACTCTTTGCCTCTTAGGGGAATCATGAATATCAATGACATCTTCATTTTTCTTCTTTCCTTTTAAAGTGGAAACCTCACCTATCACTGGCATCATCACAATGTACTTTGACCTTTTGTGCATTACACAGTCACTAGGTGGGATATCTGTAGCAAAGGTAGGATTAGCCAATACCATCTTAGCCTTATCGAGATTATTTTGCATTATGCCCTCCCTCTTTTCTTTTAATGTCTGCATCAGGTCTTCAAAATAAAGAATCAGGAACTTTATTTTCTCCTCAAATGGGTTGAATCTAGAGAGAGGATCATAGCTAGTGTCAAATTGATGGATAAAATCAAGGGCTTTCTTATATGCAACCCACTTCTCCTTCCTCAATTTCAGCTCATCTAAGCTAAATTCATTTCTAATCAAATCTTCTGGGAACTGAAATTGATGAGGCCTACCTCTACACACTGCTCTTTTTTCTGAACATGTCATTGAAGAAGTCTTCGGGGTCTGCACATCTTGATATTGCAATGGACAACCTATATGCCTTAAAGAATTCTTCAAAAAAATTCCATCCACTCTTAGTGATCACAAAATGGTGAGATATGGTAATAGATGGGAAAATAGTCCCTTTACCTCTATTGGTTAGCTTTGCTTCTTGCACTCCCCCAATTTGTCTCAGGACTTCTGTAATCCCTATCTTCAATGTGACTTGATAGGGTAGTAAATAGGGGGTGCCTCTAAATCCAAACACTCTAAAAATAGTAGACACGGGGTACAAATATATGTCTCCCCAATTGTGAAGAATCTTGATATCCTCTACAAATTCCTTTGGTCTAAGAAACTCCAAAAGAGCCTTAGGAATTCTAGGGTTTTCTCTGCATAGAAGACTCCTAATTTTAGATGCAAAGCATCTATCAAAATTTAGATAACTTGCATCCTCTCTATTCCAAGATAGAATAGTACTCCACAATTGCACTGGCATCTCCTCTTTATCCTTGACCTTAACCAGGTCCATCTCTTTTCCAAAATAATTAGCCCCTTTGAATAGAAACATATGCATTAACATGGAGTACCATCCAAATGGCCTATCCACCTTACCATTTTTTATCCCAACTAGCCCTTTATGAATTGCATCAACAAGGTATGAGGCATAATCAAATGTTATTGCTAGGGAAGGGTTTAGAATTTGTGCAATCATTAACATATAATGGGTTGGCATATTCTTTTTAGCATCCTCTCCAAAGATATGGCATAATATGCAATACATACCCTTAGCTCTTAGAGTAAATAAATTGACAGAGAATGGTTCCATTGTGTTGGGGTCTACAACTGTTAACCCCCCTATCTTTAAAAAGAATTCTTTTAATGGGCCACTTCTAAGATTATCCCTTTGTGTGTTGTCAACCTGGGCTAGCGACTCAAAATAAATATGGTCTAACAAATTGGAGGACTCACTAAGTTTAAACACTTTCCTAAATTCATCTTCGTTTATCTCAATCAAGACTGATCCCTTTATGTTCTTGATGCATCTTGCCATAGGGACATAATTATGTGCAATCAGGGTTAATAGATCTACATCTATAAAAATAGCTGGGACCTCAAGCTTTCCTGCATCCTGTTCCCATATGCCATTCAAAGGAGCTGGGGAATTCCTCTGCCCAAAATCAACTTTGAATAGTACTAAGCCTGACAATCCTATTTCAGTGTCCCTCAACCAATTACCCTTATCATAGAGGCCATCTCCAATTTTTAGATGAGGGTTCTTGGGTACTAGCTCTTTGGCCTTAGCCCTACCATTGGTGGACATGGTTAATTGCTCTAAAAAATCATCACAGATATTTCGGTCCTGGTAATTCACCTTCCTTGTTAATTCTCTTTTGGGTGCCATTCCAGTCAAAAAATTATACCACTAGAAGCTAGCACAGACCTCCAATGAAGTAATTCACATAGCAGTATTGGAGAAAAAACCAAGAGTTATCAAGAATAGCACAAAAAACATGATTATTCGCCTGAAGAAAATCGCCCTACAACAATTCACTTTCCAACAAACTTCAATGAAACAATACTTAGTGATCAAGTTGATGCAGAATCAACAAGACAAGTTGGCATTTAAGTTTTAGAAATTAACTCCGCATGCTTCGACTTTCTTTTCAGAATTGAATTTTCCAAATTGAATTCAAAACTGGCTCCAACGGGTCATAATTTCTCTAAGTCTTTCCTCTATTTAACTGTTTCGTTATTTCGTAAAACATAAAACCTGTGCTTTTTTCTTTCGTGAAACAATGCTAGTCATTGCATCACAAGAACTTACATCGCCTTTATCTCTGTTTGATCTCTTTGCTTTAATGTTAGGCCCTACCTCCTTTTCGCCACTTCGCGGACTTTAACAATTGTGCACTTTTCCTTCGTGAGGCCGTGTCAAGCGTTAGATCAAACTCAAATCACCCAGCCTTTAACTTCAACTGGGACAGTCAATACTTTTAACTAACCGCGCCTCATCTTGACGGCTAATGGTTTTCACCATTTTGCTGAAGTTAAGCTATGTGCATGTTTGGGCCACGAAACAACGAGAAGTATTGGATCAATCTTGATATAAATGACTTTTAAGTGGGCCCTTTATCTAGGGATTACTTACCCCACTTGTTCTCTGGTTAATAAATGCCACATGGCAGTGGGCCATTATCCTTGGAAACTTCTCTGGGTTCCACCTTTAAATTGCCACATGTTATCTTTATTATTCCCACATAACTATTGGTTACACCTAGGCGGGCCCTCAACCACCTTTTAAAACCACGTGTCACATGACACATCACTGTCAAGCTCTACAAAAAGTGACAACTATTATGCCACGTCACGCCTTTGTGTGATTTCCACCTGTCTTTCGTGACTTTGCAAACATTATCCTTCATTTGGCTTGCAGCCATGAAACAATGAGAATTGTTAGATCAAAACAAACTTGGTCTGCTTTTAGCTTCATGCCCTACCTGTCCCTTTGGCCCACCGGCCTTTTCGCCATTTCGCAAAGACTAACTTGCTAGAATCATATCTTCGTGAATTCAGGCGAGTCATTAGATCTCAAAAACGTGCTCATTTTTTACTTCTTTTTATGGCAACCTTGCTTGGGCCCACTATAGACCACCAACTGAGTGCCTCGTTACTACTCTATCATCACTAGCTAGACCAATCGCCTTCACTGCCACCTTTAGCGGGACCCACCACCTTTTCACTATTTCGCTAAAGGTAGAACTTGTGCATCTCCCTGCCGCAAATCAACGCAAGCCATTGATCCTTTTCCAACCCAATCACTCTTTAACCAAAGAAGACCGCTTGTCTATGGGACGCACCAAACCCTTTCACCATTTTGTGAAGGTTAAAACACATTTCACTTGATCTCATGAAACCACGCTGTCCGTCCGATCAGATGAAACTTGATCGGTGTTTAGCTTCGGTCCAAACCTATATGTCGGGTCCACTTTCACCTTTCATTACTTCACACAAGCTAACTTTCGAGCACATTTTGGTCCTAAATCAACGCAGGCCATCAGATCAACAGAAAGTTGCATGATGCTTACAAGGCCCGATGGACATTAGAAAAGGCAGACTTAAAAGTGAATAAAAATTAAAACATTTAAAGGGACCGCCTAGGAAAATGACAAAGGGGAAACACTTTTTATGATAAAAGGACCCATCACTTAAGTGAATAAAGTAATGCGAAATTAGAAACCAAAAGGGTTTTTCTCAAATATTGAAGTGACTCAAAACCTAAACCCTGAACCCCTTAGGTTTTAAAACAATTTAGAAGAACATGGGCGTACTAGACACAAAATTTTCAAAAACCTAGCAAATTATTGATTGAGAACATCCATTTTTAAAATAGTGATAATAGCGGCTCTGACTAGGGATGGCTGATCACAAGATCAACACAAGAAACTCATAAAACTCTGGAAAAATAGACCTAAACACAAGCCCAAAAACAACCACTAAAGCACACCTAAATATATACAAACAAGGACCTACTATGCATGAACTTTAAGAAAAGTAATTCTTCAGGAATTGTCCATACACTTGAAATTCCTGTACTTCATCATTCATATTTTTTAGAAATTATGAGTCTTTTCCATTCACATCACAGACCACAGACTGGCCAATCCATAATGACTCAAACTTCTTATGCTTTCCCTTGTCCTGTCCTTTTGCATTCCACTGAAGAACAACATCACCGATTTGAAACTTTCTCAATGATGTCCTTTTGTCAAACAGATACTTAGACTACAATTGGATCTTCAAATTTCTCTTATGGGCCAAAGTTCTGATTTGTTCCACTTCCACCATCTGAATCATTCGGTCCTCCATAGGCTCTGACAACTCCATGTCTTTAGCTTGCAGGAATTTATATACTGGGAGAACATTGTTTATTGGCACTCTAACTTGTGTACCATAAACTAGTTCAAAAGGAGATATTCCAATCGCCTTCTTGACAGTAATTTCATCAGCCCACAAAGCTATCTTCAACTTTTGATCCCATGACCTCTTGTTCTCTTCTAAGATTTTCTTAATAATATTCAAGAGGCTTTTATTACTGGATTCAGCTTGTCCATTCCCTTGAGGATGAAAGGGTGAAGAGTAGGACATAATTATCCCATGACTAGTGCAAAATGTGACAAAATCTTTAGACCTAAAACTCATAGCATTATCCATTACTAATTTTGTAGGGACTCCAAACCTAGTTATAACATTATCTATCAGGAAATCGATGACAACTTTACTTTTAGCTCTCCTGGTGTGTATGGCTTCGATCCATTTAGTAAAATAGTCAGTTGCTACTATGATCCACATGTGGCCTCTCCCTGACCTTTCAACAATTTCTCCAATAAAATCAATACCCCACTGGACAAAAGGGGCTTCCACTGTGACCAGATCTAAAGGTAAAGCTCCCTCACATTTTAGCCTGTATGAAAACCTTTGGCATGGGTCACATTTCCTAACATGTTCATGAGCATCTTTAAATAAGGTAGGCTAATAATACCCAACCTTGACTATCTTTCCACCAGTTGTCTTAGCAGAGTAATGACCTCTACATACTCCATCACGCATTTGAATAAACACTTTCTTGGCCTGGAATTCATCCAAACACATTAAAAATTCTCCATCTCTATTTCTCGTAAAAGGTCACCTTGAATGAGAACATATTTTTGTGACTTAAGCTTTAATGTCCTTTTTTGATTATGAGTCATCCCCTCTAAAAATGTAGCATCTCTCAAGAAATGTACTACTTGTGAATACTAGGATTGTTGTTCAATGCTATTGACTACAATGTTTTCAACCTCAACATTGTTTATTTCAACACCAAGAAGATTGGATTCAGCCATAAGCTTGGCCAGGCCTAAGCCTCTAACCAATTTGGTGATTTTTATTTCCAAACCAAACTCTTGGATTCTTTTAATCCATCTGCACCTTTTGCCCGTAACCTCAGATTGGGACAAAATGTCCTTGACTGCGGCATGTGGAACATAAGAAACTACTTGTGCATTCACAACATATGGCCTAAAAGCCTTAATAGCTTTAACCAAAGCATATGCCTATTTTTCCATGATCTCATACCTTAATTCTACTACTTGTAATGACTTGCTATAGAAAGCTATGGGATGTTCAAATCCCTCATTATCCTTTTGCAACAACACTGTAGCTACTATATGATATGAAGCAAAAGAAAACAAAGAAAAAGGCTTACTATAATCTGGGGATTTCAACATAGGTGCTTCCTGAATAGCTCTTTTAATCTCAGCAAAGGCTTTTGAAGCTTCTTGATCCCAGCAAAATTTTGTATCCTTCTTGAGTAGTCTAACAATGGGCTGTACCACTTCTGCAAAGTTTACAATGAATCTTCTAACAAAATTAACTTTGCCTAAAAAAGATTGAATACCTTTAACACTCTTTGGTTCAGGCACATTGTTTATTGCTTCAATTCTTTCAGGGTCTATTCTTACCCCTTCCTTAGAGACAATATGCCCTAGTAACTTCCCTTCAGTAACAACAAAATGACATTTCTTGGGGTTTAACGACACACCAAACTCCAAAGCCTTACTAAACACTTGTTCCAAATGTCCATAGTGGTCATCACCCTTTTTAGAAAAACATGTTAAATCATCTTGGTACACAACTATGGTGATGTTGATAAATTCTTTCAAGGCTACATCCATTTCTCTCTGAAATGTAGCTCCAGCAATTTTTAATCCAAATGACATCCTTACATAAACATGTGTTCCCCAAGGGGTGGTGAAAGCGGTTTTGAATTGCTCAGATTCCTTCACTAGCACCTAGTTATACCCTGAGAAACCATCCATTATTGACAAAAGATCACAACCAGTTACTCTTTGTAGCATGGCTTCCATATTGGGAAAAGAATAATTATCCTTTAGGGAAGCAACATTAAAATTTCGAAAATCAATACACAATCTTATGTCCCCATTTTTAATTCTAACTAGGACCAAATTGGAGACCCATGAAGAATGTCTTATAGGTTTAGTAATCCCCCCTTCGCTTAGCTTAGTCAATTCTTGCTCCATCTTGGTTTCTAGCAGGGGATTAATAGGTCTTTGCTTTTGTCTGAAAGGCTTAGCATCTGGAAGTAAAGGAAATTCATGCTAAAAGAGGTCTTGTCTATATGCCTTTAGATCTTCATAGGACCAAGAAAAAACATGCTTGTATCTCTTCAATAAATTAATAATATTAGTTCTAACATGAGGAGGCAAGTTTTTTCCAATGTAAACCAACTTAGAGGATAATTTTGTCCCTAAGTTTACTTCCTCCAACTCTTCTAATTTGGTAGTAGATTGCTGGTGCAGGTGACTGTCATTATAGCTAAACATGCCCTCAAGCTCTACTAACCCTTTCGATATCTCATTTGTTTCCAACTGAACCAAGTCATTGCCGAATATTGTCTCTCTATTGTCAATCACCTCTACTAATGCATTGCAGTCAATTTTTTATCCATCATAATCATCAATGCAATTTATGAACCTAAGAATATCTTCATCATTAGCAAAAACTTGCTAATTATAAACATTATCAGGGATGGCAGGCCTAGATTTTATTTCCACAGTGGATCTACCATGATATTCTTAGATCTCTCTATCCAATTAATAGAAAAAGCACTGAAATGCTCAATAATATCCCAAACTGCATGCTTATAACTTTTCAATCTATCATTTTTTTATGCATTATTGGATCTTACCTGAGAGACAACCGATTTTGAATCTCCTAAAACTTTCAACAGTTGTATCCCATGCCTCTTTGCAACTTCAATCCCCAATAACAGAACTTCTTGTTCTGTAGTGTTATTTGTGCACTGAAAGCCTAATAAAAAGGAATATTTAAAAGTTATACTTGATGGGGATACAAAAAGAACTCATGCTCTAGACCCTTCTTTGGAGCAGGCTCCATCAAAATACATTTGCCATAGACCATACTGTTGTGATTCTAATTCAATCACAATGGAGTTAGTATTTTTTAACTGAGGTAAAATTTGTTGCATCCTAAAGTTATCAAGATTGACATCAATCATGTAATTGAGCATGCTAGGATGGCTCATGTAGTACTGATCTCTTTTGACCCCTTCATGACTGTTCAGGTAACCCCTCTTGCAACATCTCACGAGGATGTTTCTTCATGAAGGAACTAGTGTTCTTTCCTCCTTGCATTATGCTTGTTTCCTTTTCAGAATTTTCTTATTTTAAAGGACTAGTTGAACTAACATAATTGCCACCCATAGATCTGTGGGAAATATGAAAACAAGCTTTGAACAAAATACTCCAAATCTTTAGACCAACATCATGTATTAAATATCGGGCAAATTTATTTAAATGAATATATCAAGAAAACACTGATATTTTATTAAAACACCAATCTACATTTGGATTCATAGTATGACTCTCCCTAGCAGAGTCACCACTCTTGTTGTTCTCAAATTCTGATTCCCTTTAAAAACCCTTACAATAAAATAATAAACTCTGTCTACAGAAGAGAAATCAAAGAGAATGAAACTTCAGAGCAACATATGACAAGGTTCTATAAACCTTCTACACTTTGAACTTATCCAAAGTTCAGGTAGGTATACCTTATGTGAATGGTCTTCACACTTTTAAAAAGATAGATCCATAGTAAACCAATCCGAAAACCAATGAATCCTATTGCCTCAAAACTAACTGAAACAAAGAAAGAAAGGTTATACTCATGTTCAGTGTTGACCTACAAGATATGTAAAAGATAACCACAATTGATACTAGTGCCTTATCTAGGCCACAGAGTCATCTAAGTTTAAACAATATTCCCAAAATCAAATATCTCCACACATCTAATCACCTCGGCTTCTATAAAACCCCACATATGCCTGACATACATAAGAGTTTATCCTTATCAAACTAGACTGCACTCATCAAATTCAAAATCTCCCACAAGGAATTCACTAATACAAATGCTTCATGCGTATTTAATTTCCCTCCTGGAGAGAAAAGCTAAGAAACTCTTTTATTTAGACTGCCTTACAATCCAATCCTCAAATGAATAACCCTAGATTACTCATATTGAAAATAGTAAATATTTGCAAGTAAACCAGAAGACAACACAAAATTTAGGCTCGAAAGTTGATAGTCTGTATATTGATATTAATTTTGAGAAAATATTACAAAACTTAGAGTATTCTCCATAAGACTAGAAAATCCCAGATATATTTGTGCAGAGTTTTCTTACAAATTCTTGCGATCCCCTTTTTTAGATTTACTGGTATCCATTTATAATATCATGGATGCATAAAGGCTTTGGACCTTTCAAAAGAAAGTTTGTTACAAACAAGAGTTCTTTTCCAAGAAGCAGTTATAAGTCCTTTTCAACATCTACAGCTTCCTCTGCTTGTTGTTCTATTGCAACCTCTTGTAACTGCTCCCGAGCATCTTCTTTCTATCCTGTATAATTATCTTTCCACTCCTGATACACATCATCACTAGGCCAAGTAAAACTAGCAACCTTCTGTTCCATATCTTCTGGTCACTTCCAAGTGACTCGTATATGCCCAATCTCTATTTCTATGAAACCATAATGAGATTTCACTTTTTCAATTTCCTCAATTGTTTGGACAAATAAGGATGTGGCATCAGTATTAATAATCTGATTGATCCTTAGGGACAAATTGTGGTCCACCTCCTTTAGCCATGTCTTCTCTTCCTTTAGATAAACAGGACCAATGAAGCCTCCTGGAAATATTTCAAATTTATGATCTGAATATTCTTTTCTATAAAGTTGGGCTTTTCTTTTTATACCTATTCTTTCCACTGAAAGAATATTCATCTCTTTTATAAACTCACATATGGACCTAAGATTATCATTCTCTTTTGACTCTGCATGGGAGGAACACATGAGCTATAAATCCATACCTCTAGGCACCCACTTATTCAAGACTGGTTCCAAATTGGCTTCTTCTTCTTTGAATTTGATCAAAATCTCAAGAATCCTCTTCATATTTATGTATACATTGGAGGTTTTGACTAAGTCAACAAACTTAAAAATGGTGGCCTTCACCTTCTCCTCATATTTTTTTGCTTACAAGGTCTAAAGCTTGTTTCAACTTTTCCAACTCATGTTGGACATTTTCAGGTAATTGGGAACTAGAAGGCATAGGAGAAGGGGGGTATTCAATGATGGGACTAGTAGGAGGGGGTCTTGCTAGAGAGGAGGCTATCATGAGTGTAGAAGATTCACCTAGATAATGTTGAACTACCTGTTGACTCTGGAGTCTGGCAATAATGCTGTCTCTGTTGGCTATTCCTTCTTTAGCATCATTGTAAGCTTTTAAAATAGTCTCCAACTTCAATTAGAGATTAGCCTTTTCTTGTGCCTCTTTCTCTACTACTGCCACATTACACTTTGCTATCTCTAGTATTGTGCTAGCTACTTCAACTACCCTGTGTCTTGGACTCTTTTAACTATCATGCCTCCTAAGAGGCTAGAATCTGATGCATTCTTCCTTCTTTTGTTGTCATTCTTCTTTAATGACCACATGACAAGAGTAGAGATATCCTTGCTAAATGTCACTCCTTCCATAGGCTTTGTTTCTTTCCTCACTGCATCAAGCACTAAGGCATCAGCTATATCCCATTCAGGGAGAATCAACACACCAGCCTTTGCTACCATCTCTCTTCCTTTCTCAGGGGTGATTATCTTGAATTCTTCCATCATTTCTTGCTTTATTTCTTCTTCTACCTGAGTTGTATTTTTGAGAGCCTATTCACTCTTCCTCTATTCACATCTAACCTTGAAGTGCTCCATGTTTTGTTTCCATACAAACTGTATAAATGCTTCTGATGTGACAAAATTGATGTCAGCTAGGAATTCTTCACTAGCTTGCTTAATAGTAAGGTCCAATTCTTGGCCCTTTAACTCACCATCAGTCAAATCCATTTTAGTAGTAGGTGGCTCTTTAGGCATCTCCTCTTAGGTCTCCTCATAGGTATAGGCAATCTCACCAAGACTCCCTAGCTACAATAATTGTTCAGCCACAGCTTGTTCATCTCCAATGTGGATAGGAGACTGAGATGGAGAATATTGAGGCTCATTAGTTTCAATTTCCTTTCCCACTCTTTGCCTCTTAGGGGAATCCTGAATATCAATGACATCTTCAATTTTCCTCTTCCCTTTTGAAGTGGAAGGCTCAGCTATGACTGGCATCATCATAGTGTACTTTGACATTTTGTGCACTACATAGTCACTAGGTGGGATATCTGTAGCAAAGGCAGGCTTAGCCAATACCATCTTAGCCTTATCAGGATCATTTTGCATTATGGCCTCCCTCTTTTCTTTTAAGGTCTGCATGAGGTCTTCAAATAAAGAATCGGGAACTTTATTATATCCTCAAATGGGTTGAAGCTAGAGAGAGGATCATAGCTAGTGTCAAATTGATGGATAAAATCAAGGGATTTCTTATATGCAACCTACTTCTCTTTCCTCAATTCCTGCTCATCTAAGCTAAATTCATTTCTAATAAAATCTTTTGGGAACTGAAATTGATGAGGCCTACCTCTACACACTACTCTTTTTCTGAACATGTCATTGAAGAAGTCTTCGAGGTCTACACATCTTGACACTGTAGTGGACAACCTACATGGCTTAAAGAATTCTTTAAAAAAATTCCATCCACCCTTAGTGATCAAAAAATGGTGAGCTATGGTAACAGTTGGGGAAATAGTCCCTTTACCTCTATTGGTTAGCTCTGCTTCTTGCACTCCCCCAATTTGTCTCGGGACTTTTGCAATCCCTATCTTCAGTGGGACCTAATAGGGTAGTAAATAGGGGGTGCCTCTAAATACAAACACTCTAAAAATATTAGACACATGGTACCAATATATGTCTCCCCAATTGCGAACAATCTTGATATCCTCTCCAAATTCCTTTGGTTTGAGAAACTCCAAAAGAGCCTTAGGAATAATACAGTTTTCTCTGCATAGAAGAATCTTAATTTTAGATGCAAAACATCTATCAAACTTTAGATAACTTGCATCCTGTCTATCCCAAGATAGAATAGTACTTCATAATTGCACTACTATCTCATCTTTATCCTTGATAGGTCCATCTCTTTTCCAAAATAATCAGCCCCTCTGAATAGAAACATATGCATTAACATGGAGTACCATCCAAATGGCCTATCCACCTTACCATTTTTTATCCCAACTAGCCCTTTATGAATTGCATCAGCAAGGTATGAGGCATAATCAAATGTTATTGCTAGGGAGGGGTTTAGAATTTGTGCAATCATTAACATATAATGGGTTGGCATATTCTTTTCAGCATCCTCTCCAAAGATCTGGCATAATATCCAATACATACGCTTAGCTCTCAGAGTAAATAAGTTGACAGAGAATGATTCCATTGTCTTGAGGCCTACAACTGTTAACCCCCTACCTTTACAAAGAATTCGTTCAATGGGCCACTTCTAAGATGATCCCTTTATGTGTTGTAAACCTAGGCTAGCGACTCAAAATCAATATGCTCTAACTAATTGGAGGACTCACTAAGTTTAAACACTTTCCTAAATTCATCTTTGTTTATCTCAATCAAGACTGATCCCTTTATGTTCTTGATGCATCTTGCCACAGGGTCATAATTATGTGCAATCAGGGCTAATAGATCTACATCCATAAAAACACCTGGGACCACAAGCTTTCCTACATCCTATTCCCATATGCCATTCAAAGGGGTTGGGGAATTCCTCTGCCCAAAACCGACTTTGAATAGTCCTAAGCCTGACAATCCTATTTCAAGGTCCCTCAAACAATTACCCTTATCATAGAGGCCATCTCCAATTTTTAGATGAGGGTTCTTGGGTACTAGCTCTTTGGCCTTAGCCCTAGCATTGGTGGACATGGTTAATTGCTCTAAAAAATCATCACAGATATTTTGGTCTTGGTAATTCACCTTCCCTATTAATTCTCTTCTGGGTGCCAATCTGGTCAAACAATTATACCACTAGAAGCTAGCACAGAACTCCAATGAAGTAATTCACATAGCAGTATTTGAGAACAAACCAAGAGTTATCAAGAATGGCACAAGAAACCCGATTATTTGCCTTAAGAAAATTGCCCTACAACAATTCACTCTGCAACAATTCACTCTGCAACAAACTTCGATGAAGCAATACTTAGCGATCAAGTTGATGGGGACTCGACAGGACAAGTTGGCATTTAAGTTTTAGAAATTAACTCCGCATGCTTCGGATTTCTTTTTAGAATTGAATTTGCCAAATTGAATTCAAAACTGGCTCCGACGGGTCATAATTTCTCTAAGTCTTTCCTTTGTTTCACTCTTTCGCTATTTCACTGAACATAAAACTTGTTCTTTTTTGTTTCACAAAACAATGCTAGCCGTTGGATTATGAGAACTTACATTGCTTTTGTCTCCATTTGATCTCTTTGCTTTAGGGTTGGGCCCTACCTCCTTTCCGCCACTTCATGGACTTTAACAGTCATGCACTTTTCCTTCACGAGGCCATGCCAAGCATTAGATCAAACTCAAATCACCTGGCCTTTAACTTCAACCAGGACCGTCAATCCTTTTAACTAACCACGCCTCATCTTGATGGCTAATAGTTTTCACCATTTTGCTAAAGTTAAGCTACGGACATCTTTGGGCCATGAAACAACGAGAAGCGTTGGATCAATCTTGAGATGAATGCCTTTTAAGTGGGCTCTTTATCCAGGGATTACTTAACCCACTTGTTCTCCTGTTAATAAATGCCACATGGCATTCAACCATTAGCCCTGGAAATTTCTCTGGGTTCCACCTTTAATCCGCCACGTGTTATCTTTATTATTCCCACATAACTGCTGGTTACACCTAGGCGAGCCCTCAACCACCTTTTAAAACCACGTGTCACATGACACATCACTATCGAGCTCTACAAAAAGAGGTAGTTGTTATGCCATGTCATGCCTCCATGTGATTTCCACCTATCTTTCATGACTTTGCAAACATTATTCTTCATTTGGCTTGCAGCCACAAAACCATGAGAATCGTTAGATTAAAATAGACTTGATCTGCTTTTAGCTTCATGCCCTGCCTGTCCCTTGGGCCCACCAACCTTTTCGCCATTTCATAATGACTAACTTGCTAGCATATTATCTTCACGAATTCATGCAAGTTGTTAGATCTCAAAAATTTGCTCGTTATTTACTTCTTTCTATGCCAACCTTGCTCGAGCCCACTACAGACCGCCAATCGAGTGTCTCGTCACTGCGCTGTCATCACCAGCTAGACCAATCATCTTCACTGCCACCTTTAGCGGGACCCACCACCTTTTCACTATTTCATTGAAGGTAGAACTCATGCATCTCCTGGCCAAAAATCAACGCGAGCCATTGATCCTTTTCTAACTCGATCACTCTTTAACTAAAGAAGACCACTTGTCTATGGGACCCGCCAAACCCTTTCACCATTTTGAGAAGGTTAAAACACGTTCAGCTTGATCTCATGAAACCATGTTGTCTGTCTGATCAGATGAAACTTGATCGAGGTTTAGCTTCTGTCCAAACCTATATGTTGGGTCCACTTTTGCCTTTCGCTACTTCACGGAAGCTAACTTTCAAGCACTTTTTGGTTGTGAATCAATGCGGGCCATTACATAAACAAATAGTTGCATGATGCTTACAAGGCCCAACGGACATTAGAAAAGGCAAATTTAAAAGCGAATAACAATTAAAATATTTAAAGGGACCGCCTAGGAAAATGACAAAGGGGGAACAATTTTTATGATAAAAGGACCCATCACTTAAGTGAATAAAGTAACACCAAATTAGAAACCAAAAGGGTTTTTCTCAGATATTGAAGTGACTTAAAACCTAGACCTTGAACGCCTTAGGATTTAAAATAATTTGAAAGAACATGGGCATACTAGACACAAAATTTTCAAAAACCTAGCCAATTATGGACTGAGAACATCCATTTTTAAAATAGTGATAACAATGGCTCTGACTGGGGATGGTTGATCGCAAGATCAAGACAAGAAACTCATAAAACTCTAGAAAAACTGACCAAAACACAAGCCCAAAAACAACCACTAAAGAAAACCTAAATATATACAAACAAAGACCTATTTTGCATGGACTTTAAGAAAAGTAATGCTTCAAGAATTGTCCATGCACTAGAAATTCCTATACTTCATCATTTATATTTTTTAGAAAGTATGAGTCTTTTCCATTCACATCACAGACCACAGAGGGGCCAATCCATAATGACTCAAACTTCTTATGCTTTCCCTTGTCCTGTCCTTTTACATTCCACTGAAGAACGACATCACCGATTTGAAACTTTCTCAATGATGTCCTTTTGTCAAACAGATACTTATACTGCAATTGGATCTTCAAGTTTCTCTTATGGGCCAAAGTTTTGATTTCTTCCACTTCCACCATGTGAATCATTCGGCCCTCCATAGGCTCAGACAACTCCATGTCTTTAACTTGCAGGAATTTATATATTGGGAGAAGATTGTTTACTAGCACTCTAACTTGTGTACCATAAACCAGTTCAAAAGGTGATATACCAATCGCCTTCTTGACAATAATTATGTCATCCCCCAAAGCTAACTTCAACTTTTGATCCCATGACCTCTTGTTCTCTTCTAAGATTTTGGATGAACTCACAATACTGGTTCCCACTTTTTGACCAACTTTGACACTTAGATGAACATTTTGCAAAAAACCTTCACTTTCCGACACCTATATCTTTTAAATCATTAAGAATTTGAAGATGATGTAAACTAGTGATTTGTAACATCCTTTTTGTAGATTCTAAATATATTTTTTTCAAATTTTTTTGAATAAAATTTTATTGATTTTTTCATCTCCCTCAAAAGTAGTTTTTTACAGGAAACAACATTTTTTAAGAGTGATGTGCATCCCGAAATGTATAAATTTTTTTCTATAAATGATAAAAACTTATCTCTTTTAAATTTTAGTTTGTAACATCAATACCCAGGGCATGCAGTTGGTTTGATAGTGATATGTTGAATATTTTTTATTTTATTAAGTTTTGAAGTCCAACTAATTATAATTTAGATATAGGTGTACGTTTGAACACATAACTTGCTCTATATATATCAAAATTAAGTTTGTTTTTTTTTGTTAGAAAGAAGACATCAATACCTAGGGCATAGATATTTTTCAGAATTTTTTTGAATTAGTTTGCTATTTTTTCCAATGCATTGAACAAAGAAGTTCATGTTCGGTGAAAAACCTACATTCACAAAAAATAAAATAAAAATATATTATTAAACTTAAATATATTAAAAATTGTACTATTTGGAAAGCTTATAATAAGGACTAAATCCTTAAGAAAACAAAACTTCTAAATGAATTGGTTTGACCCCTCAAAAGCTAATGTAAAATTCATTTTTTATTAGCATTTGATAGATGCAAAGGAGACTCCATTGCAAGTATGATTTAGAAGTAGAGAGGTTCTATCCAAGAAATTTTGATCCAAGAGCCTTTGATCTAACTCTCTTCAATTAATTACTTCAAATGGGACCTCTTAAAGCTTAAATAATTATATTTTCCAAAAAATATATGATTTCAGCAAAAATCGGGATGTACCAAAAAGTGGGAACCAGCTTTGTGAGTTCACCCTTTTCTTAATAATATTCAAGAGGCTTTTATTACTGGATTTAACTTGTCCATTCTCTTGAGGATGATAGGGTGAAAAGTACGACATAATTATCCCATGACTAGTGCAAAATGTGACAAACTCTTCAGACCTAAAACTCATAGCATTATCCATTACTAATTTTGCACGGACTCCAAACCTAGTTATAACATTATCTATCAAGAAATCGATGACAACTTTACTTGTAGCTCTACTAGTGGGTATGGCTTCGATGCATTTAGTAAAATAGTCAGTTGCTACTATGATCCACCTGTGGCCTTTCCCTGATCTTTCAACAATATCTCCAATAAAATCAATACCCCACTGGAGAAAAGGGGCTTCCACTGTGACCAGATTTAAAGTTAAAGCTCCTTCATATTTTAGCTTGGATGAAAACCTTTGGCATGGGTCACATTTCCTAACATGTTCATGAGCATCTTTAAATAAGGTAGGCCAATAATACCTAGCCCTGACTATCTTTCCAGTAGTTGTCTTAGCAAAGTAATGACCTCCGCATACTCTATCATGCATTTGAATCAACACTTTCTTGGCCTACAATTTATCCAAACACATTAACAATGCTCCATCTCTATTTCTCCAAAGAAGGTCACCATGAATGAGAACATATTTTTGTGACTTAAGCTTTAATGTCCTTTTCTGATTATGGGTCATCCCCTCTAAAAATGTAGCATCTCTCAAGAAATGTACTACTTCTGAATACCAGGATTGTTGTTCAATGCTGGTGACTACAATGTTTTCAACCTCAACATTGTTTTTTTCAACACCACAAAGATTGGATTTAGCCATAAGCTTGGCCAGGCATAAGCCTCTAACCAATTTGGTGATTTTTATTTCCAAATCAAACTCTTAGATTCTATTAATCCATCTACACCTTTTGCCTATAACCTCAGATTGGGACAAAATGTCCTTGACTACAGTATGTGGAACATAACCAACTACTTGTGCATTCACAAGATATGGCCTGAAAGCCTTAACAACTTTAACCAAAGCATATGCCTATTTTTCCATGATCTCATACCTTAATTATACTAGTTGTAAAGACTTGCTATTTAAAGCTATGGGATGTTCAAATCCCTCATTATCCTTTTGCAACAACATTGCAGCTACTGTATGACATGAAGCAAAAGAAAACAAAGAAAAAGGCTTACTATAATCTGGGGATTTCAACAAAGGTGCTTCCTGAATATCTCTTTTAATCTCAGCAAAGGCTTTTGAAGCTTGTTGATCCCAGAAAAATTTTGTATCCTTCTTGAGTAGTCTAACAATTGGCTCTACAACTTCTGCAAATTTTGCAATGAATCTTCTAACAAAATTAACTTTGCCTAAAAAAGATTGAATACCTTTAACACTCTTTCATTCAGGCACATTGTTTATTGCTTCAATTCTTTCAGGGTCTAATCTTATCCCTTCCTTAGAGACAATATGCCCTAGTAACTTCCCTTCATTAATAGCAAAATGACATTTATTGGGGTTTGACGACAGACCAAACTCCAAAGCCTTACCAAACACTTGTTCCAAACATCCATAGTGGTCATCAGCCTTTTTGGAAAAACATGTTAAATCATCTTGGTACACAACCATGATGATTTTGATAAATTCTTTGAAGGCTACATCCATTGCTCTCTGAAATGTAGCTCCAGCCTTTTTTAATCCAAATGGCATCCTTACATAAACATATGTTCCCCAAGGGGTGGTGAAAGAGGTTTTGAATTGCTCAGATTCCTTCACTAGCACTTGGTTATACCCTAAGAAACCATCCATGATTGACAAAAGATCACAACCAGTTACTCTCTGCAGCATGGCTTCCATATTGGGAGAAGAATAATTATCCTTTAGGGAAGAAACATTTAAATTTCTAAAATCAACACACAATCTTATGTCCCCATTTTTCTTTCTAACTTGGACCAAATTGGAGACCCGTGAAGAATGTCCTATAGGTTTAATAATTCCCCCTTCTCTTAGCTTAGTCAATTCTTGCTGCATCTTGGTTTCTAGTAGGGGATTAATAGGTCTTTGCTTTTGTTTGAAAGGCTTAACATCTTGAAGTAAAGGAACTTCATGCTAAAAGAGGTCTTGTCTATATGCCTTTAGGTCTTCATAGGACCAAGCAAACACATCCTTGTATCTTTTCAATAAATTAATAATATTAGTTCTGACATGAGGAGACATGTTTTTTCCAATGTATAACAACTTAGGGTATTATTCTCTCCCTAAGTTTACTTCCCCTAATTCTTCTAATTTGGTAGTAGATTGCTGGTGTAGGTGACTGTCATTATAGCTGAACATGCCCTCAAGCTCTACTAACCCTTTCGGTATCTCATTTGTTTCCAACTGAGTCAAGTCATTGCCGAATATTGTCTCTTTGTTGTCAATCACCTCTACTAATGCATTGCAGCCAATTTTCTATCCATCATAATCATCAATGCATTGTATGAACCTAAGAATATCTTCATCATCAGCAAAAACTTGCCAATTATACACATTAACAGGGATGGCAGGCCTAGATTTTATTTCCATAATGGATATGTCGATTAGTGTTGCATCATCATTTTTCAATGCAACATTGGATAAAAAGTCTACCATGATATTATTGTATCTCTCTATCCAATTAATAGAAAAAGCACATAAATGCTGAATAATATCCCAAACTATAGGCTTATATCTTTTCAATCTATCATTTTTTGATGCATATTTGGATCTTCGCTGAGAGACAACCAATTCTGAATCTCCTAAAAATTTCAATAGTTGTATCCCATGTCTCTTTGCAGCTTCAAGCCCCAATAATAGAGCTTCATATTCTGTAGTGTTATTTGTGCATTGAAAGGCTAATAAAAAGGAATATTTAAAAGTTATACCTGATGGGGATACAAAAAGAACTCCTGCTCCAGACCCTTCTTTGGAGCAGGCTCCATCAAAATACATCTGCCATAGACCATACTGTTGTGATTCTAATTCAATCAAAATGGAGTCAGTATTTTTTAACTGAGGTAAAATTGGTTGCACCCTAAAGTTATCAAGATCTACATCAATCATGCAATTGAGCATGCTAGGATCTATATTCTCAATTACTCTAGGAGCACATGGCTCTCTATATAACTTTACTTGATTCCCATTGATTGGGATAGGAGCATAAGATAAATCCAATTGGACATTTCTGCCTACTACTGCTGCCCACTGCCTGGATAATAACATGCCATAATGAGGCTTAGTGTCAATGATAATAACATCCATCTTACATGTTGCTTAAGGAAATGATTCTATCTTCACTTCAACATCTCTCATTGTACCTATCACAGGCACTTCCCTGTTATCCATAGCATAGAATTTCCCATATGCTGTAGTCACTGATAATCCTAATTCTTTCATGACACCATAAGGGATTACATTAGCAGCTGCACCTGAATCTATCATACAATTTTTTATCAACCGGTTATTTACTAACAAAGTGACATAGAAAGGATCTATCTGCGAAGGCTCTTGAATAATAGTTGTTCCCACATAAACCTCTAGGGTTTGGAACTCCTGATCCTTTCCATTTTTAATAGAACCAGTGGGTAGTACTGTATTATTATCAGATATACTAGAAAACAAAGACAAGGCAGCTTCTCTATGTTCTTTTATTTTCAGTAACTCTATTAATGGGACAGTAACTTTCATTTGTGTAAGAGCGTGAGCCATGTCAAATGTGGAATTGTTGCTCAACTCAGCATTAGCTTTAACTCTTTCTACCTTAGGCTAACTCACCTTCTTTGTTGTGGCAACTCCTTGGGTATCATTTGTATTGTTATCATCTATACTCTTGGGTACATCTTTAATTTGATCTTTCTTTTCTTGACCCATTTGAGGGGTAGTTGCACTACTTGTTGCCTTTTTCTGAAAAACCTCTTTTATAAGCATAGAACCATGTTCCCCTTGATCACTATCCTTTTTGGTGCTCCTTAGGTTATAATTGTGTTTTGCCTTAGCTATAGCAGCTTTGGTGAGATTTTTCACTTCTTCCTCACTAGGCCTTCTAAGATGAACTTCTTCATCTTTAATGGTTACCAAATTCAGAATAGGATGCCAATCAAGTGTTAGTTGTTCTTGAAAGGACCTTTTTCTGTCCAACACATCACTAAATTCACTTTGTACAGATTCCTCATCACTTTCTACAATGGTTTCAAACATATTAATATCAGGCTCAACCTCTTGCCTTATGGACTCTTCAAGGGCTTGAGCAACTGCACACTAATGAGGAGAATGTGGCCCATCACAAGAAATACACCAAGGAGTGTTTTCTATGTTGTGAACATTTTTTCCTTTTAAGTGATCAGGGGTGTCTTGGCTCTGAGCATTCTTAGGCTTCTCATTTTGAGGTTTACCATCCTTCCAGTTGGTATTATAAGGCATATCATGCAATCTAAGAGGTCTATCTTGCCAATTATAGTGAGGCTTATCATTTTTATTTACCTTAGCAGTTAGATCCTTCATAGTAGTGACTAACTTTTCTATCTTATCTTCCTCCTTAGCAACTTTTTTTGGTTGTTGTTTTGTTTCCTGCCACAGCCTACCATCAGTTCTTCTTCCTAATTTTCCGAATGCTTTCCTATTACTCTCCACATTGATATCAATTTTGAAAGCATCTCTCAAGCTATGTGGATTCTTATCCCTTATAATATAAGCCATTTTGGAAACAAATGCATTATAATAAGTGTTCAGGCACATGTTATCATCTAGTCTCATCACCTGATACAACCTATGCACGGCTTTCTGAAATCTAGCATTGAAATCGGTGACCATTTCATTATTAGATTTTCTAATATTATTGAATTCATTTAACATGAAACTCACATTTGTTTTGTCACCATATTATTCTTGAAAGAAATTTTTGAAATCCTCCTAAGACCCAATGCTATTAATAGGGAGACCTCTATACCAATCTCTTGCATCATCTATTAGGGACTGGACAAATAATTTCATTATGAAATCTTCATCTAGTATCTCATAATCATTTATCAGGTCACCAAAATATTTTAAATGCTCCTCTGCACTAATTGCATTATTTCTAGCAAACTTGGGGAGTCTATCTCTTAACTAAGTAGGAACATGGTTGGGATATCCTAGGATTCCATCGAAAAATAACTGCCTGTACTACTCTAAGTTGATGGATCTCCTTTGGAAAGGGTTAATAACATTATTATTACCCATGTTCATTCTCACAGTAGGCTTTTGAGTTTGAGATATCTGGTTATTCTGATTGATTACAGGGGCTTGATAGGCAAAGTGGGCTGAACCTTAACAGGGGGGAAAAAACTTGTTGAGGAATAGGCTTGTTTAGATCTTCTGATGGGAAAATGATAGGGGGAGCTTTTAGGTAACCAATTTTTCTTTTAACTTCCTGGTTAGCTACCTCTAATTCAGCTTTCTCTAGCTCCATTTGCAGATCTTCTTTCTCTTTCCTCATTCTTTCCATTTCCCTTTCATGTGCTGATATTCTATGAGAGATGTCCACCATAGTCTTTGATCCTGACCTGCCTTCCATGCATTTTTGTTTTCCTTTATCAACCTCATTTCTAATAGGGTGTGGGTGACTAAAACCCTCCTTATTTGGTTGGAGTACTGACTTATATGATGGTTTGGCTTTGGGAACTAGAATTTCCCTGATCACAGGACCTCCATCATCACTTTTCTCCTTTTCTTGGGCCAACACTTCAAGATCAACAATCTGCCTAAGAAGCCTATCTCTTTCCATCAGTTTTGCTTTGACTTCCTTCTCCCTATTTGCTTCCTTTTGGGCTCTTAAGGAGATTAACTGATGGACCTTTCTATTTAAGTCTTCTATTTCTTGGGACACTTCATCTTCATCAGGGAAAATCTCCTCAGAGTCAGATACGTTAACTTGGTCTATATTAATCAAGCTTATATTTCCATCAACTATTCTAGGCACAAAGTGTCTAACTACATTAGAACTATTTTTGTCTTTCCCGAAAAAGCTAACATGAGATAAATATTGATTTAAAACATGAACATCATCTATATTTCCAAATAATCCAAAATGAAAACCTAAAACATCATGTTCAAATTCTTGGGAAGAGGAATTAGACTTTGCATATACAGGTCTATCAAATAGCTTACCAATATTCTTACTTTTTTGTACCCATGCAACATTTGATGGCTCATGTAGTACTGATCTCCTTTGACCTCTTCGTGACTATTCAAGTAACCCCTCCTACAACATCTCACGAGGATGTTTCTTCATGGAGGACCTAGTGTTCTTTGCTCCTTGCATTTTGCTTGTTTCCTTTTCAGAATTTTCTTATTTTAAAGGACTGGTTGAACTAACATAGTGTCCACCCACAGATCTATGGGAAATATGAAAACAAGATTTGAACAAAATACTGTGAATCTTTATACCAACACCGCGTATCAAATATCGGGCAAATTATTTAAATGAATATATCAAGACAACACTGATATTTTATTAAAACACCAATCTGCATCTGGATTCATAGTATGACTCTCCCTAGCAGAGTCGCCACTTTTGTTGTTCTCAAATTCTAATTCCCTTTAAAAACCCTTACAATAAAATAATAAAGTCTGTCTGCAGAAGAGAAATCCAAGAGAAGGAAACTTCAGACCAACATATGACAAGGTTCTATAAACCTTCTACACTTTGAACTTATCCAAAGTTCAGGTGGGTATACCTTATGTGAATGGACTTCACACTTTTAAAAAGACAAATCCATAGTAAACCAGTCTGAAAAACAATGAATCCTATCACCTCAAAACTAACTGAAACAAAGAAAGAAAGCTTATACTCATGTTCAGTGGTGAGCTACAAGATATGTAAAAGATAACCACAATTGATACCAGTGCCTTATCGAGGCCACAGAGTCATCTATGTTTAAACAATATTCCCAAAATCAAATATCTCCACACATCCCATCACCTCGGCTTCTATAAAACCCCACATATGCCTGACATAATAAGAGTTTATCCTTATCAAACTAGACTGCATTCATGAAATTCAAAATCTCCTACAAAGAATTCACTAATAGAAATGCTTCATGCGTATTTAATTTCCCTCCTGGAGAGAAAAGCTAAGAAACTCCTCTATCCTTACAATCCAATCCTCAAATGAATAACCCTAGATTACTCATATTGAAAATAGTAAATATTTGCAAGTAGAGCAGAAGACAACACAAAATTTAGGCTCGAAAGTTGATAGTCTGTATATTGCTATTAATTTTGAGAAAATATTACAAAACTCAGAGTATTCTCCATAAGACTAGAAAATCCCAGATATATTTGTGTAGAGTTTTATTACAAATTCTTGCGATCCCTTTTTTTAGAAGTCTTGGTATCCATTTATAATATCATGGATGCATACAAGCTTTGGACCTTTCAAAAGAAAGTTTGTTACAAACAAGAGTTCTTTTCCAAGAAGCGGTTATAAGTCCTTTTCAGCATTTGCGGCTTCCTTTGCTTGTTGTTTTGTTGCAACCTCTTGTAACTTCTCTCGAGCATCTTCTTTCCATCACGTATAATTATATTTCCACTCCTGATACACATCATCACTAGGCCAAGTAAAACTAGTAACCTTCTATTTCATATATTCTAGCTGCTTCTAAGTGACTCATATATGCCCAATCTCTGTTTCTATGAGACCATAATGAGATTTCACTTTTTCAATTACCTCAATTGTTTAGACAAATGAGGATGTGTCATCAGTAATAATCTGATTGATCCTTAGGGACAAATTGTGGACCACCTCCTTTAACCAAGTCTTCTCTTCCTTTAGCTGAAGAGGACCAATGAAACCTCCTGGAAATATTTGAAATTTATGATCTGAATATTCTTTTCTATAAAGTTGGGCTTTTCTTTTTATACCTATTCTTTCCACTAAAAGAATATTCATCTCTTTTATAAACTCACATGTGGACCTAAGATTGTCATTCTCTTCTGCATCTGCATGGGAGGAACAGATGAGCTCTGACTCCTTACCTCTAGGCACCCACTATTTCAGGATTGGTTCCAAAGTGGCCTCTTCTTCTTTGAATTTGATCAAAATCTCAAGAATCCTCTTCATATTTATGTATACATTGAAGATTTTGACTGAGTCAGCAAACATCAAAATGGTGGCCTTCACAATCTCCTCATATTTGTTTATATACAAGGTCTGAGCTTGTTTCAACTTTTCCAGCTCATGCTGGACATTTTCAAGTAATTAGGAACTAGAAGGCATAGGAGAAGGGGGGTATTCAATGATGGTACTAGTAGGAGGGGGTCTTGCTGGAGAGGATGCTATCATGAGTGTATAAAATTTACCTAGATGATGTTGACCTGCTAGTTGACTCTAGAGTCTGGGAATTATGTTGTCTCTATTGGCTATTCCTTCATTAGCATCATTGTAAGCTTTCAAAATAGTCTCCAACTTCAATTGGAGATTACCCTTTTCGTGTACCTCTTTCTTTGCTACTACCACATTAAACTTTGTTGTCTCTAGTACTATGCTAGCAGCTTCCACTACCCCTGTGTCTTGGACTCTTTTAACTATCATGCCTCCTAAGAGGCTGGAATCTGATGCATTCTTCCTTCTTTTGTTGTCATTCTTCTTTAATGACCACATGACAAGAGCAGCATTATCCTTTCTAAATGTCACTCCTTCCATAGCCTTTGTTTCCTTCCTCACTGCATCAAGCACTAAGGCATCAGCTATATCCCATTTAGGGAGAATCAACACACCAGCTTTTTCTACCATCTATCTTCCTTTCTCAGGGGTGATTGTCTTGAATTATTCCATCATTTCTTGCTTTATCTCTTCTTCTACCCAAGTTGTATTTCTAAGTGGTTGTTCATTTTTCCTCTGTTCACATCTGACCTTGAATTGCTCCATGTTTTGCTTCCATACAAACTGCATAAATGCTCCTGATGTGACAAAATTGTTGTCAACTAGGAATTCTTCACTAGCTTGCTTAACAGTAAGGTCCAATTCTTGGCCCTTTAACTCGCCATCAGTCAAAGCCATTTCAGCAGTAGGTGGCTCTTCGGGCATCCTCTCTTAGGTCTCCTCATAGGTATAGGCAATCTCACCAAGACTCCCTAGCTGCAATAATTGTTTAGCCACAACTTGTTCATCTCCAATGTGGATAGGAGACTGAGATTGAGAATATTGAATCTCATCATTTTCAATTTCCTTTCCCAATCTTTGCCTATTTAGAGGAATCCTAAATATCAATGACATCTTCAATTTTCCTCTTCCCTTTTGAAGTGGAAGGCTCACATGTCACTGGCATTATCATAGTGTACTTTGACCTTTTGTGCATTACATAGTCACTAGGTGGGATATCTCTAACAAAGGCAGGCTTAGCCAATACCATCTTAGCCTTATCAGGATCATTTTGAATTATGGCCTCCCTCTTTTCTTTTAAGGTCTACATGAGGTCTTTAAAATAAAGAATCAGGAACTTTATTTTCTCCTCAAATGGGTTGAACCTAGAGAGAGGATCATAGCTAGTGTCAAATTGATGGATAAAATCAAGAGATTTCTTATATGCAACCCAGTTCTCCTTGCTCAGTTCTTGCTCTTCTAAGCTGAAGTCATTTCTAATCAAATCTTCTAGGAACTGAAATTGATGAGGCCTACCCCTACACACTTCTCTTTTTCTGAACATGCCATTGAAGAAGTCTTTGGGGTTTGCACATCTTGACACTATAGTGGACAGCCTATGTGGCTTAAATAATTCTTCAAAAAAATTCCATCCACCCTTAGTGATCACAAAATGGTGAGCTATGGTAAATGTTTAGAAAATAGTCCCTTTACCTCTATTGGTTATCTCTGCTTCTTGCACTCCCCCAATTTGTCTTAAGACTTCTACGATCCCTATCTTCAATGGGACCTGATAGGGTAGTAAATAGAGGGTGCCTCTAAATCCAAACACTCCAAAAATAGTAAACACCGGGTACAAATATATGTCTCGCCAATTGTGAACAATCTTATTATCCTCTGCAAATTCCTTTGGTCTGAGAAACTCCAAAAGAGCCTTAGGAATTCCAAGGTTTTCTTTGCTTAGAAGAATCCTAATTTTAGATACAAAGCATCTATCAAACTTTAGATAACTTGCATCCTCTCTATCCCAAGATAGAATAGTACTCCACAATTGCACTAGCATCTCCTCTTTATCCTTGACCTTAACCAGGTCCATCTCTTTTCCAAAATAATCAACCCCTTTGAACAAAAACATATGCATTAACATGGAGTACCATCCAAATGGCCTATCCACCTTACCATTTTTTATCCCAACTAGCCCTTTATGAATTGCATTAGCAAGGTATGAGGCATAATCAAATGTTATTGCTAGGGAGGAGTTTAGAATTTGTGCAATCATTAACATATAATGGGTTGGCATATTCTTTTCAGCATCCTCTCCAAAGATCTGGCATAATATCCAATACATACCCTTAGCTCTCAAAGTAAATAAGTTGAGAGAGAATGGTTCCATTGTGTTGGGGCCTACAACTGTTAACCCCCCTATCTTTACAAAAAATTCTTTCAATGGGCCACTTCTAAGATGATCTCTTTGTGCATTGTAAACCTGGTCTAGCAACTCAAAATCAATAGGTTCTAAAAAATTGGAGGACTCACTAAGTTTAAACACTTTCCTGAATTCATCTTCGTTTATCTCAATCAAGACTGGTCCCTTTATGTTCCCAATGCATCTTGCCATAGGGTCATATTTCTGTGCAATCAGGGCTAACAGATCTACATCCATAAAAACACCTGGGACCACAAGCTTTCCTACATCATGTTCCCATATGCCATTCCTCCTTGCATTCTGCTTGTTTCCATGAATTTGCAGAAAAAAATGAAGAAGGAAATTCCAAGGAACCAGAAGATTATGAAGAATTTGTCTATGTTCAACCGACAAATCCTACCAAGAGAGTTACTGAAGAAAATGAAGAGAATATCCAGTTACCGAGTGATGAAGAAGATCATATCAAGCTTACCGAGCCTGCATTAGCCAAATATGTCAGAAGGAATCATGCATCAAGTCAAATTATAGGAGATAAGGATGATCTACTGATGACAAGGAACAAACTGAGACATAACACATGTTTCATATCTGAATTTGAACTGAGAATAGTAAAAGAGGAATTTAATAGTGAGGATTGGGTAAATGCTATGATTGAAGAGATTGATCAAATCAAGAAGAATGACACATGGACACTAGTCCCAAGACCGAAGGATAAAAATGTAATTAGTACAAAGTGGATTTTCAAAAACAAGCTAAATGAAAAAGGTGAGGTCATTCGAAATAAAGCAAGACTAGTTTGCAAAGGATATGCTCAAGAAGAAGGAATATATTATGGTGAGACCTTTGCACCTGTGGCTAGACTTGAAGGAGTAAGAACATTGTTGGCATATGCTACTTTCAAAAATTTCAAGGTATATCAAATGGATGTCAAATCTGCATTTTTGAATGGTATACTAGAAGAAGAAGTTTATATTGAACAACCTGAAGGATTTGTTGAAGACAAGAATAAAGATCAGGTATGTAAATTGAACAAAGCTTTATATGGTCTGAAACAAGCACTTGGAGCATGGTATGAGAGATTGCACTCTTACTTAATCAAGATTGGTTTTATAAGAACAAGTGAAAATAGCAATATGTACATGAAGAATGATGAAGATAATGGAATACTGATCTCAGCCATATTTGTTGATGACATTATATTTTGTAGAGATGATTCTCTATGCAAAAACTTTGGTAATGAAATGTGTAAAGAATTTGAGATGTCACTAATCAGTGAGATAAAGTATTTTATAGGTTTATAGATACTACAAATGAAAGATGAGATTTTCATTACTCAATCCAATGACATAAAGGAAATCTTCAAGAAATTTGGAATGGAGGATTCAAAACCAATAAGTACTCCTATGACTACCAACTGTAAACTATCAAAGAATGATGAATCTGCATCTGTTGATGAGACACTTTACCGATCCATGATTGGAAAGTTACAATATGTTGTGCATAGTAGACCAGATATAGCACATGCAGTAGGTATTGTTCCAAGATTCTTTGAAGATCCCAAAGAAACCCATATGACAGCAATCAAGAGAATTTTCAGATACCTGAGAGGCACTGAAGATTATGGCTTAGTATATGAAAAGAGAAATTATTTTGATTTAAAAGTTTATACTGATGCTGATTGGGTAGGCAACATTGATGACAGGAAAAGCACAAGTGGAGGAGCTTTCTTTTTAGGAGAAAGACTAGTGAGTTGTCTTAGCAAGAAACAAGGATGTATTTCACAGTCAATAGCAGAAGCTGAATATGTTGCTGCAGCATTGAATTGCACTAATATAGCATGGATAAAACAACTGATGGAAGGTATAAATGAAAAGGTTACTGAGCCAGTAACTATATTTTGTGATAATATGAGTGCCATTAACATTTCAAAGAATCCGGTAATGCACTCTAAGACAAAACATATTTCTATCAAGTATCATTATCTTAGAGAAGAAGTTCAAGAAAAGAAAGTTGTGCTAGAATATGTTAGCACAAAGGAGCAAATTGCAGACATCTTCACAAAGCCACTATCAAGAGACAATTTTGAGTATCTCCGAAGAAATTTAGGGGTCCTACCCCTATCTTCTACTCACTGACAGAGTTCGGTGAAAGCATCCATTTGATGAATCTACAAAATATTATGTGTGGATTGATGCTGATTTTCGCACTTTAGAAATTTTTCTAAAGGCATGCAAGAACATGACCAGGGAACAGGACACAGGAAATAGTATTGAAGGAAAGATTGCTCTGATCGAGTTTTAGATGTTACATTTGCATGTGCACTTCACAGCAGAAGAGTTCATAATTTAGTTCTTTTACTTTTTGGCATTGTTGTCAAAGGGGGAGAAGACTAAATGGTAGACTAAATGGTAAAGTCCTAAATGAAGAAGATAATAGAAGACTAATGACAAGGGGAGAAGATTACTGAAAAAGAGAGAAGACTAAATGCAAGATAATAGCTTAGAAGACCAATAAAAGAAGGAGAAATCCTAGAAGACTTCGGAAGAAGAAAACAGATCAAGGATAACAGGAGAAGTCTCCATAGCAATCTGAATCCAAATCAATTTGAATATCTTGTTGGTATTACCATTTAAAAGTTGGCATTGTCATCAATGCCAAAGGGGGAGATTGTTGGCATTTCAATAGAAGGAGATTGTTGATATTCATTAAGGATATTGAGAAGGTTGTTGAAGATTATTGATATAACTGAAGAAGGATGATAACTGTTTTTATAACATTATTTTGTAATTGATGTCATGAAATTGATATTTTGATTCAGTATGATATTGCCATATCTTGAGAAGATTGATTTGAAGAGAATTAAGATGTCAGTAAAAGACACAAAAAGAATGTGATGAATAAGGGGAGAAATTAGTTATTCAATGGGCAACTATTACTGAGTTAGACAATGATGAGATCATGATGTTTAGATTTTTTTGATATCCTACATATGTTGTTGATTGTAAGGTTAATATTATACTATGTCACCAAGCAAAGAACCTAGTCGGTAAACCCTAAGGAACTTAGTTGGTAAACCCTAAGGAACCTAGTCAGTAAATCCTAAGGTTATCAATATCGGTTAATGAAGGCGGACTGTCTACCGAGTGAAGTTTAGTATTTACCGAGTTGCAATTGAGTTATGACAGACATCATTGAAGGAATGAAAGCGTTATTTAATGAAGGAAGCCGATTAGCTGGAGTTGATTAAATGATTGATATGATGTGCAAGAAATTTGTTAAGGATCTACGGCTTTGAAAATTCAGGAGCTAGATCTACAGCACAGATTGAACTGCTTAACCTAGCACAAGTTCCAAGAATGGAATGCAAGTTCCTAGGCGAAGTAAGATGTTTTTCAGATTTAAGGATACATTGAACCTAGTCAATATTGAAGATTTGATGGCTATGATTCATCATGGGAAATGTGATCAAGAAGATTCAGTGGTTAGCAAATTGTTTATAAATAAGAAATTATTGACGAACAATGTATGTGGGCAAGTGTAAGCATAGGGATGGTACATAGTGATTACCGAGCATAGAAGCTTGAAGACCTATTTGAATAACAAAGTAGGGAGCCCAGCAGAGGGACAAGATAAGT
The DNA here is from genome assembly GCF_030272615.1 of Cryptomeria japonica. Taxonomy (NCBI): domain Eukaryota; kingdom Viridiplantae; phylum Streptophyta; class Pinopsida; order Cupressales; family Cupressaceae; genus Cryptomeria; species Cryptomeria japonica. The sequence goes on from NC_081408.1 coordinate 229,292,576, forward strand.
CCTATGACTAGACAATGTTGAGCAAATCAGAATTTGCTTTAGCATTTTAGATGTGAAGTTGCAGATATATTTTTATTACTATTATTTTGTAAAGTGATAGAAAATCTCTTAACCGAGTGTTTGAAATCCTTTGACAAGGCCACTTCTAACAAAGTGAAGATCCTAACAGATCTGAGGGAAATCCTTTAACCAGGTCACATCTAGCAATGTGTTTGTAATCTTTAATAGGATTTTTTTTTAACTGAGCATACTCTAGAGGAGTATATTTCTTAGTGGGTCGGAAATCCCACAGTGGTTTTTCCATATTTGGTTTTCCACATTAAATCTAGTGTTATATGTGTTATGATGATTATGTGTTAATGAGTTAGCATGTTTAGTAGTTTTTGGTCATATTGCTGAAGTATAAGTTACCAAGGTTGAATCTATTGATTTTATGGAAGATTAAGTTTGTATGATTCACCCCCCCTCTCATCTTGTTAGGTATTGGCATCAAAACTTTACAATTGGTATCAAAGCTTTACATTCAGTTTGGTGGAATTAGTTTGCTCCGGTCATTCATGTGAGTTTCACATTCAATTGGTTCAGGATTTGGTGATCCAAAAGCTATCATATTCTCTAGTAAGCCTTTTGGTTACCTGTAAGGATTTTATTGACAGAGCTTTATTGAAGATATTTTGATGGATTTGATAAGTGGTGTTGGTACATCTTCTAAAATATTCTCAGGATGTCAATGGTTATCATGTGCGTGTTCTAGTTGATCGGTGGTGTTGCATTTAGGTTATGGCGACCTATTTTAGGTCTGATGGTATTTTGTTAGGTTACAGACTGGTTTATGTAATGTGATGGTGGATGCCCCCGATGCATTGCCGATTGGATTTATTGTTTGGTTAATGTTTCTTTGGTCTTAGACCGACTTGAACTATCATTGGTTTGTGGGTTTATGTAATGGATTTATCGTATTATCTTTTAGGTGGTTGATCTAATTGTTTAGGTCCTAGGTTTGTATAAATATGATGTAAGATCTCTTTATAGATCATAGGATGGTTATGGTCACAAATGGGTTATGGGATTATCTTTGTGCAAATAAAGTTGTAATCATATCCGAGGTTTTGGCCAATCATAGGATATTGAATTTGGTTTGTGTAAGAGGTTTAGGACCTGGGTAAATGCGCAAAGTTGGGTTCCAATCCTAAGGAAGTCAGTGGGTTGGGAAAAGAGCCACTAGAAACAGGTGCCTTATTTTTACAAATCGGGCATCCATTTCGCTTCGGCTTCCCGAGGTGCTCAAAAATTGGCACAAGATTTTTGGAAACAAGTGCCCATTTTGGTTCGGGAGCCCAAAGCTAAACGGGCGTCCGTTTTTTGAATGCTTTTTTTTTTTTAAACCATTTTCAATCATTTTCACTGTTTCAAAAATGGGTAAACATTTCAGAGGAGCACGAGCACCGATTGTTTTCATCCTAGCTGATCCCCCCAAACTATTTTTTACCTCCTTTCAAGTACATAGTTTTTTTTTTATATTCTTTTTCATTTTTTTTTAATTTTTCATCAAAAAAAATTAATTTATTGTTATTTTTTAATTGTAGTGTTTTAAAGTTTGAAAAACATTTTTATTTAATTTAATTTCATGTTTAAAATAGTTTTCAGATTTTAAATATTGCAAAAAACATGAAAAGTAAAAAACAGTAAAAACTTAAAATTGTAGGAAAAAACAAAAAATAAAAATGTTAATGAACAATGAATATTAGACACAAAAAATAGAAATAGACCCTAGATAGAAAAAAATGAATGAAAAACCCTAGAAAATAAACAAACAACAAACCCTAAAAAATTAATGAACAATAAACCCTAGATGACAATCAACAATAAACCCCCCTCTTTCTCACACACACACATACATGCTACCCTCTCTATTATTACGTTGTCTATCTCTTCATCTCTCCTTACCCACTCTCTCTCTCACACACACACGTTACCCTCTTTTTGTTTCATTACCCTCTCTCTATCATTACCTACTCTCTATCTCTCATTTTCTATTCTCTCTCTAACTCATTGTATCTCAAATTAACTATTCTCCCTCTCTCAATCTCTATTTTAATCATGCATAAAAGTTTGAATGTTTAAATTTATATTTGTAAATGTTGTATTTAATTATAAGTCTCTTTTGTAAAATTTTGATGTTTAATTTATGTTTAAATTTAAGTTTAAATTAACCATGTGTTGAAATATTACATTCTATATGTTTCCAATGTTATGTATAAATATTAAACATGTATAGTTAGAATTTAAAATGATATCTTAGGACACCTTAGTATAACCTACAAGCTTTTAAGATACCTAGGACCCCTTAAGATACCTAACTACCCCTTTGGAGGATCTTTAATACCATAAGATTTCTTACCTTCTCTCTCTCTCATATTATGTACTCTCTCTCTTTACATTCTATCTCTCTCTCTCTTATTGTATATTCTCTCTTTTGTTATCTATTCTCTATCTCTCTCAAATTACCTACTCTCTCTCTCTCACTTATTATCTATTCTCTCTCTCTCTCTCTCTCTCTCTCTCTCTCTCTCATTTTTTTTTTAATTTTTCATCAAAAAAATATTAATTTATTGTTATTTTTTAATTGTAGTGTTATAAAGTTTGAAAAACATTTTTATTTTATTTAATTTCATGTTTAAAATAGTTTTCAGATTTTAAATATTGCAAAAAACATGAAAAGTAAAAAATAGTAAAAACTTAAAACCGTATAGGAAAAAACAAAAAATAAAAATGTTAATGAACAATGAATATTAGACACAAAAAATAGAAAATAAACCCTAGATAGAAAAAAATGAGCAAAAAACCCTAGAAAATAAATGAACAAGAAACCCTAAAAAATTAATGAACAATAAACCCTAGATGACAATCAACAATAAACCCCCCTCTTTCTCACGCACACACATACATGTTACCCTCTCTATTATTACATTGTCTCTCTCTTCAACTCTCCTTACCCCCTCTCTCTCTCACACACACACGCTACCCTCTCTCTCTTTCATTACCCTCTCTCTATCATTACCTACTCTCTATCTCTCATTATCTATTCTCTCTCTAACTCATTGTATCTCAAATTAACTACTCTCCCTCTCTCAATCTCTATTTTAATCATCCATAAAAGTTTGAATATTTGAATTTATATTTGTAAATGTTGTATTTAATTATAAGTTTCTTTTGTAAAAGTTTAATGTTTAATTTATGTTTAAATTTAAGTTTAAATTAACCATGTGTTGAAATATTCCATTCTATATGTTTCCAATGTTATGTATAAATATCAAACATGTATAGTTAGAATTTAAAATGATATCCTAGGACACCTTAGTATAACCTACAACCTTTTAAGATACCTAGGACCCCTTAAGATACCTAACTACCGCTTAGGAGGACCTTTAATACCATAAGATTCCTTACCTTCTCTCTCTCTCTCATATTATGTATTCTCTCTTATTACATACTATCTCTTTCTCTCTTATTGTATATTCTCTCTTTTGTTATCTATTCTATGTCTCTCTCAAATTACCTACTCTCTATCTCTCACTTATTATCTATTCTCTCTCTCTCTCTCTCTCTATCTCTCATATTACCTACTCTCTCTCATTAAATACTCTCTCTCTCTCTCTCTCTCTCTCTCTCTCTCATATTAACTACTCTCTCTCTCTCTCTCTCTCTCTCTCTCTCTCTCTCTCTCTCTCTCTCTCTCTCTCTTATTATCTATTCTCTCTCTCATGATTATTTTTATGATTTTGATGGAACTTATACTAATGTGTCTTTAGATGTTAAATCAAATTCATGTTCCTTATATAGTATTGATCTATCTTAAATCAAATTAATTTATGAAATTCATGTTCCGTATTAAAAAATATTTATATAATGATTATTAAAAAATGATATATATTAAGAAAAATAGGTAAAAAAGTATTGTTTGAGTTGCATGGGCATTATGATGTTTTATTTTGTAGAATATTTCTTATACTTTCATTTAAGTGGATAATATTTCTTAAATGATTCTTATAATTAAAATAGACCCACCTATTTATAATATATATCTATGTGAGTTTTATTTTTTTAGATTTAAGTTGGTAAATTGTATTTAATTATAATTTTTTTTGGAAGGTTAAATGTAAATTAAATAGTAATTGTAAATTTTCATGTATGTATATATATATGCAAATTATTTTCACATAATGAATGAGTTTTAGATAGATGAGCTATTAGGTCTAGCACCACCTCCACCTCTACCCCATCTACCTCCACCCCCTCCACCTCCACCTCCACCTCCACCCAATCACTTGAGTTAGACCATTAGGATGAATATAGATTCTCTGATTAAGGATATCCACACCAATAGACATGAGCCTTATCCTCCTCCACATCTATTATGCCTTGCACATAGTATGCATGGGATTGTTCAATCTATACAAGTTGTAAATAGTGAGCTAGATAGCTATAGTAGTTGGAGGGAGGGATTGCGTGCTTTTTTAAGCTGATGACTTATCATATAAACAAGTCAATGAATTGAAAAAACAAAAATGGATTTGAAATAATATTTTGTGAATGCTAAGATGGGTAAAGAGATAGATCTGAAGAAGCCATTGATCTCTATTCAATGGTGTAGGCACCCTGGCATAGCTAGACACTTTTGGGACTGGTGGTGGATGGCCTTTGACTATCTGCCACATTCCAATCATAAGGTGTACATGTTATTTTTGAAAAAATTATGGCCAAATTTGAATTGGGTAAAAAACTCACTTACTTTGACATTAGATCATTTCAAGGGGTCGGGAGAGGCATGCCCCAAGATCGGTTAGGGGCCAAATTGAGTGACAGAGTTAGAAACTATGTGCGTGATGATCCCTTGGTTCCTCTTCCTACACCGGTTGTTCCAACACCTACCCATCATCGATAAATGGATTATACTCTTCATTCATTGAGTGCCCTGTTGCGAAATTTGGTACAACAGTTGCACGAGGTGAGGGTTTCTGCTAGCTTAGCACATGTTTGCATGAGCTGCAAGAATGTATGTACAGGTCCATAGAGTGAGGCTTCCCCTGAAGGAGATGGTGATTTTTATGATACTAATTTTTCCCATGGTGGTTATGATGATGCCGAGGAGGTTGCACATGCTAATGCCATCTCTTCATATGTTGATCTCTTGTGCACAGATGATGATCAGCCTATAAAGGTACAAATTTATTTATATAATTTACAATGCAATATTAAATTCCTTATAACACATATGAACCATAACACGAGTCATTTTTTTTTAACAGAGGATGGATCATACCACATCATTGAGGGACCGACATCATGTTACCTTGATACCTAGAGATGTCGGTTCCCCATTTACAGTATGCACTTTCATCTGGATACATTGTATAAATATGTACATTTAAAATAAATAATAAATTTTTTAATGTAATGATGTGTATGATATGTTTTTTCAATTTTGGAGGGTGCTTCATGTAGCACCGAGGTGGCTAGTTCTTCACGTGACCTGTTGACTGCTGAGACTCAGCCTCATATACCACTAGTATGTTTTTCATCCATTGATTTGAAGTGTTTATATGCTTATTAATTTATATAAAACTGATTCATGTTCATTACTATTTGCAATTGTAGGCTTCTGGATAGTTTGATGGTGCATCACAGGTACACCTTCACCCATTAGTTACTTTGGCTACACATGACACACCATATGTATTCTTTTCTGTGATAAACTTGCAATATATATATATGCTTTATAAATTATGTATATACAAATTTGATTCATGCTTTATATATGGTGTTCAGGTCGATACCACTACCAGTATTGGTATGGCTATGGAATTGAGCCAGATGCAACCATCGACATTGTCATTTGTGGTGATGATTAGAAAAATAATTTCTAATTTGTTTATATTGTGTACCTAGATTTTATAGGGATTATCAAAATTGATACATACAATATTATTTTACAAGAATTGACTACAACCACCTTTCTTGTTCAGGATAGTCGACCTCCATGTACCAGTGAGGGCATTGTAGAGCACGGTCATATGGTAATTTATTTTAAATTTTCAGTATTTAATTATTTTATAATCGAATTATGCAAGTAACTTGCAAGTAACTTCTTCTCATGTAAAATATTTTAATAATGTATACGAGGGTGGAGACACTGATACTACACATACATAGGATTGTGCAACTCAAGACCACATGCAGCAAGATGATTCATCTCATCCACCTTCATGTGGAGTAAACAGGACTGCAGATGAGATGCACGAGAGTTCTTAGCTTCTATATTTTAGATCATGTCATGTTATTGTATCATGGACTTTTTATGATGACACTTGTTATGTTATCCTGGGACTTGTTATTATGTTATTTGGACTTGTCATTATGTCATTTCTTTGTTATTATTTTTCCAGGACTTGTTATTATGTCATCAGGACTGGTTATGTGATTATATATAGGACTTTGTTTTATGTCATTTCTTTGATATTATGATATCAGGTCTTGTAATGTGATTTTGTATGATCAATTGTTATGTAATTTTGTGCTCTCTAGTGATTATATATGATCTATTTATGACTTTATATTTTAACATTGTGATTGACCATCTTATAGTGCAATAGTTTACAATTCAATAAAATAATTATCCCAATTTACAATAACATCCTATTCTTAAAATAATAATAAAATCAAGAACTTCCAATTAATCTATGAAGAGATTATGATAAAATAAATATATCATAAAAAAATAGAATGATTGTAACACAATTACAATATGCACAGAATAACATTAAATTATTATGAAACCAAAATTATATCAAAACTAGAAAAATACAATGTAAGACAATAAAAAATTAGAATGATTGTAACATAATTAAAATTTGCACAAAATAACATTAAGAAGAAGATAACTACTATAATGTTGTTTATGAAACCAAAATTGTATCAAATGTAGACAAATACAATGTTAAAGGGAAAAAGAAAAAAAAAATCATAATTAAATATAAAAGAGTTCACACAATTAACACAAACTTACATGCATAGAAATTTGATTCAATCTATTGTACCATGTGAATCCTCTCTCTTCTGCAATGCATCTATGATTTCAACATGCTCTTCTACTGAAAGTGTCCACAATACCTTATTAGTAGGTCTACCTTTGTATCTTTCTAATTTGATGTTTGTTGCCACTACTAAATGAGAATAATGTATAATATTCTTTTCTGATTGGTAGTCTTCATAAGATGGTAAGCCATTCCTTCTTCTTCAGTATTTGTGTATCCATGTGCCAACTACCACAACAAACCCAACTGGATACTAAAAACCATCATCATCAACTTGATCAAATATCAACTTTTTCTTAGGTTCTACACATCTAGCTAGCCAATACTCAACCTACTCATCATTATCCTTAGGTGCAACAACAACATACACATGTCCTAGAAAACAAATTTAAGTACATGTAGAAATAAAACCTTTTAGAATTTATAATTCAAATACAATCATAAATTATATGACAATACATAAAAAAAATATAATTTAAAATTATAAACAAGAAATTTGATTAAATTACCAAGTTCTGAAACACAATCATAATCTTCTAATGCAAATGCATGATTTGTGTATTCATTTCTTCTAACATCTTGATATTGTGTCTTGCTAGGTGTTAAGTGTTTTTGTTGCCATTCTTCAACCCATTCCATATTCTCACATTCTTCCCATTCACCTGTAACACAAAATTGGCAAAAACATGTAAACTCTCTAGTCCATATAGTCCATATGTTGGAATTAGAACTATTAAATGAATGTCATCTAGCTGACCCATTGATTGTATAACAATCATATCTTGGAAGGATATTCTCCTCTTTAACTAGCTAAAAGAAATTTCTAATTGTAGGGTTCTAACTTCATCCTATGCATAAAGTTGCACTACACCAATCGACAATTGCACTTGAATTTTTAAATTTAGCCTTTTCCTCGAATTTGAGTTGCTCTCTAAAAAGGGCTCTCGTAACACATGTACCGACACCATCACGATCTCCTTTCTCATGTCTAGCCTCAAAAAAAATCCACATGTGTTTGATATTAGTTTTCTTATGAATCCTACTCAACCAATAAAACATTTTAGCATTCTTTAATTGCACTATGCAATTATCTAACAATATTAGATGTTGTGTCATTTGAATTTATCTTTCCCTCAAATTCTCAAGAAAGGTCTTGAAGCAATACTGGACAAACTCGGATGAGTGTAATTTATTATAACTCATATAGAAATGGTACTCTCTCAAAATTTTATGATCCTCTTCTGTACTATCTAGTGCATGCCTATAGACAATATGGACAAAAATTGATACTTGCACTAAATTGTAGTATTGTGATTGGACCTTATCTTGTGGTGCAATCGTGTATCTCTCTTCAAAGTCAATGACCGAAAGTATACTACCACTAGGAAATGTACCCTTACATATTCAAAACTGACCATCGAGCCATCTAGCACATTTTGAGAGTGTTTAACATATTTAGGTAAGATCTTACTCATAAATTCATTCATAAATGCATGAACAATAATTTTTTCAGTGATTATATCACACCGTCTTCCAACCGTTCCATCCTTCAGTAGATACTTAATAGTTTTAAATCTTTTAACATCAACTAATTGTTGTCCAAAATAAGTTGCAGGTGGATTTTCATTTTCCTTTGGAGTTTCAATTTTGATTTCAATTTGAGTTTCAAGTTGAGATCTAGTTTTATTTGGGGTTTCAATTTGGATTTCAATTTCAATTTCAAATTGAGTTCTAATTTCATTTGGGGTTTGATTTTCAATTGGAGTTTTATTTAATAAGTAATATGCTTCTACTAAATCATTAATTTCTTCATGAGAAAAAACATAGGGCTGTGAAGATATACATGTATCCAATAATGATTTAGAAGATGCACTTCAATTAAATGGTTCTTGTGAGAATTTGCCAAGACCTAGAGGCAATTAAAAGCACAAATAAGAGAGAACAAAATTTGATAAGAATAAATTGTATTCCTATCAATGATGCAATATACTAATCAACTGGATCATTACAAGTTGTTGCTTTTTGTTACAATGAATATGAGTCTACTTATATAGGCAAGGCTATATGGATATGTGAGCATACAAACATGACATGTGGCTCAATAAGAAACAAGGGTAGGTAGGGCTAAGTAGGGAAGGTAGGAGAAACAATATAATATTCCACATGAGATGGATCACCCACCAAAGGTGGAATTATCACTCCACAATAAGTGGATATGGTAGAGTAGTAACAAGATCATACCATAAAAGGTGGAAATTCTCCTACACACACTATCCCAATGTGGCACAAACACCCAAGTGTCTCATACCCAAACTAATATGAAATGCATTATCCTAAGTAAACTTAAGTAAGGTGTAATAATATCCAACATGAATAATAAATTACACCAACAGTTCTATTTTTTTTCCTTCGTAAGCATTTATGGTCTCATTGATGTTCTCCTTTTCTGAAACAATTGTGGAACTTGAAGCTCCTTGTCTCATTCTTCCTCTTCTCTCTCGTTGACATATTACCTCATTCTCCCTATTTATTGCAAACTCCTCAGCTGTCAGAATATTCCTTTTCCTCTTCTTGTGTTGATTTGAGCACATGGCTGCACCAAATTTTGAATTTGAATTAATCTCCTTACCAAATCGATAATAAGAGAAAATAAGAGAATGATTAATCAAAAAATTCTCTTTGCAGATCGCACTTGTCGGACAATGATTGAAAAATTATTCAATCATTGGGATTTGTGCTTGTGGGCAAGATTCTGGCCCAATGGATCTTTTCAGAAATGAGCTCCCATTATTTAATGAAACAGGTGCCCATTTTAGAGTTGAGTGCCTATTTCTAAAAATGGGTGCCTGTTTCACTTTCAACGGTACAAAGTGAAATGGGAACCCATTTTTTTAGTTTAAAAAATAGGCGCTCGTTTTTTTAAATTAGGGGCAGGAAACAACCCTTAGCCTTTTTTTTTCAGGATAGGATTGGTTGCACCAAGACTATGCTTGGACCTCCATAAAAATGGCTAAGCTAAAACGACATCATATTTCTACCATCTCCTAATTTTTCGAGGGCCTTGCTGATTGAATTTTTTGACGAAATGAAAACCCTTTAGAGTTTTCTATGCCCTGATTTCAAAAATGTAAATTTCATTATGATGAGATCATTTTCACTATTTTTATATTATTTATTAATCAAAAGTGGTACCTAAACCTAAAATACTGGGGCTCAGTAAAATTTTAATAACTATTTTGTTTTTAGGTTTTTGAAAAAATAAATTATATGACATTAATCGACATACAATTCTTTTGAATATTTAAAAAAATAGAAAAATATGAAATTTTCATCAAATTATTATGGTTATACACCCAATGTTTTGAAAATATACTTTATTGTCAGTTAAAAATTAACAGAAAAAATATATTCAATAAAAAGATAAGAAAAAATATTTTTCATCAATAATTGGTGTCTTAGGTATCGTTTCCCAAAAGGATTTGCAAAAAATCATTTATTTGCATCAAAAAAGGGTGGTCATACACGTGTGGTATTTTCTTGAAACAAGCATTTTGAAAAAATGGTTTTTAAACATGCCTACTAAAAAGAAATTTCTACCATGTGGGTATTAAAATAAATTACATATTTGAAAAGTAGAATCCAAGCACTCCATTTTCTATTGCTGAATTGTTTTGAGATTCAATAAGTGCATCAAATTTTAAAAATTAATCGACAAAAAAATTCAAAAATAGAGAAAATGCTTCCACTTTTTACCCAAAAGTGGGACTCAACTTCTTGCAGCCCCCCACCTCTGGCATTGAGCTTAACCTGAACTATACTCAAGCATAGGAGACACTATTCTTGTAGTTCACTCTTATTTTGAGATTATATTTTAAAGATTTCTGTAGTCAGTGAGGCTTCTTTTGTGATGAGTAGTGCGCTCTAGGTTGTTGGTCTTCCTGCATGTGCAAGCCCCTTATATATATTATTTATTCATCTGATTAGTGGATAGATATTCTGGGTCTCCAATCACACTGTTTTTTATCCTCTTTGAGGTTTTCCACTTATAAATTCGTGGTGTTATGTTGTTCATCTTTCTGGTTTCATTATTACTTCTTGTTATTTTATTTTATGCATACTGGTTGCTAATTTGTTGTGTTAATAAGGTTAAAATGAATTATTCTAAGAGAACACCAATTCCCCACTGTCAATCTTATTGGATTTCAACAATTTGTATTAGAGCTTGGTGCCTCTAAGTAAGTCTAACAACTTGAGGAAGATCCTAAATCTAGAATGTATGGAGATGACTTTCAGGAAGGAAATTGAAGTAGCACTTGAAGAGTATGATGTTGAAAGAATGAGGAACATGAAGTTGCAAGATGAGTTGAGATATGTGAAAGAATTCATCTTTACTCTACAAGAGAGGTTGTCATCTGCAGAAGCCAAAAGGAAAGAACTATGTGATCAATTACAAAATTAGGATGATGAAGAGAATAATGCTTTTGCAAAACTATGTCAGAAGTTGAGTAAGGAAAACGGTGTCATGAAGAATGAAATACAAGCCCTAACCATTAGGATGTCCAAGGAGATCGAATATCAAAAGAAGAATGAAGAAAATCTGGCCAAATCTCTAAAAGATAGATTTGAAGATTGCATTAGGTTGGCATATGAGAATGATATATTGAGATCTAAATTGGTACAATCTCATAACAATGAGCAAGAGTTGGAACGAATGATAATAGTCCTAAGAGGTGATCTGGATGCTACAAATGAGTACAAAGATAAGTTCAAAGTCAGTTTTACAAAGCTTGATGAATTATTGAAGAATCAAAGGGACAGTGGAGACACTAGAGGTCTTGGATTTGAGCATGGAGAAAGCTCCAATACTGCAAATCAGGATGATACATCTAGTCAGAAGAATAATATGGAGAATCTACTAGTCAACCGAAATCAGATGTCATCGGTAAGACAACTCAATACACATAAATTTCATGGTAGATGCTTTATTTGAAATAAGTCTGGTCATATGGCAAGTCAATGTAGAAATAGAGTCAATCATAATAACAATTCATTTATCAGATAGTGTTTCAATTGCAAAAAGTATGGTCATAGGACAACAGATTGTAAAATGAACATAAAATATCATGCATGTGGACAGTTTGGATATATGACTAAGCAATGTAGGTCAAGAAATAATCAAGGTTACAACAAGGCAATTCAAAAGAACAATGTCACTTGTTATGCATGCAACAAAGTAGGGCACATTGCTAAATTGTGTAAAAGTAAGAACCTACCAGTGGGAAATGACAAATCCAATTAGAAAGGAAAAAAAATGGTTGATGATATTCAGAAGGAACATGAGAAGAAGTGGATTATGAAGTTTGAGGGTCAACAGGTAGAATCAAATAACTCAGATGTTCATTCGATAGAACCGGGTATTCCTGCATCGACATCAAGAACCTCATCGTGTAACTAAGGCATAAGCCTTAGGGGGAGGTAAATTGATGATAGATCTTACATTGGCCCCAGTAGTGGTCTGAAAGCCTATTTTAGACATTGGAGAAGTCAGTTTGAAGGTTAACCGACAAAGATTTGTTGGATCTTGGATTTGGTTTTGTTTACCAGTACGATACTTTATGAGTTATGTTTTGGTCATACACCTACAGTTAAGTATTTCAGAATCTTTTGTAGTGAGTTGGAAAGTTTGATCCTTGATGTGATGAAGGGATATTTCTTGGTTATTCAAATAAAAGAAGAGCATATAGATGTTATACCAAAAGATTGTAGAGATTTATGGAGGTGGATGAGTAGTACAAAGGTCAAATCAGAACTTATGGAATAGAAGTGGAAGTGGAAATGACATTAACTGATTTGGTAGTGCCTATATCAGAATAAATATTGAATCTGTTACCTCAACAGTATCAAAAAATTCAACAGTAACTGAAGATTAGAGTAGAGAAATAGAAATTCAGAAGATTCCTAGGTATGTAAGGTTGAATCATTCAAAAGATCAAATAATTGTAGATAACAGAAAAGGAGTGATGGCAAGGAGAAGGTTGGTAGCAGAAGAAGTGTGCTTAATTTCTCAGATTGAACTGACATTAGTAATTGAAGCATGTATAGATGAATGTTGGATGAAAGTTATGGAAGAGGAATTGGATCAGATAAAAAAGAACAACACATGGACTTTAGTTCCCCGACATAAAAAAAAGAATGTTATTGGAACTAAATCAGTTTTTAGGAATAAATTGAATGAAAATGGACAGGTTGTGAGGAACGAGGCTATATTGGTCTGCAAAGGATATTCTGAGAAGGAAGAAATTGATTATGATGAACCTTTTGCTCTGGTAGCAAGGATTTTCAAATATTTTCAAAGAATAACTGAATATGGTTTGTGGTATCATGACACTACACTATGTGCATATACAGATGCAGATTGGGCTGGAGATATAGATAACTCCAAAAGCACATCTGGTGGAATTTTCTTTCTTGAAAAGAAACTTGTTTCATGAATCAGCAACAAACAATCATGTACTTCATTATCTATTGTTGAAGTTGAGTATATTTTTGCTGCTACTAACTGTATACAAGTTCTATGGATGAAGCAAATGTTGAAAGATATAAGGGTAGATTGTGATGAACCGATAGTTATTCAGTGTGATAACTTCGCTGCTATTGACATATCAAAGAATCTAGTATTTCATTCAAAGACATAGTACATATCAATCAAGTATAACCTTTTAAAGGAAAAGGTGGAAGCAAATGAAGTCGGATTGGCTTATATGAACACTAAAGAGAAAATTACATATATCTTCAATAAACCTTTTCCCAAGAAATCATTTGAGTACTTTAGACATAGATTGGTGGTATTTTCCCCTCTGGTAGAAACTTAAGTGATGCTAATTGGAATCAGTCTAGTATGCATTATCAAAATTATTATTCATTCTGGATTGATGAGTTGGTGTTACTACTGAGGGGGAGTAGTCAATTGTGTGGTTCAGAGGATATATTTTTTTTATGTCATATTTATGGCATTGATGTCAAAGGGGGAGAAATAGACATGTGAACAACATAGCTTAACAGAGATATCAATCGAAGGGGGAGGAACACAATTTCAGATTGGTTGTATCCCATTGGGGGAGTTTGGTTCAGACCTATGGATGGTTAATTGGTACAGATATAATTGGTTGACAACTTCATTGATATATCATTTGTAGGAGATTATTGGATGTCTTCCATTGGGGGAGACTTGTTTGGAATTTCTTCGCATTCGGATCTTTTTTACATCTAGTATTTCCATCAATGCCAAAGGGGGAGATTGTTGGCAATTTGGAGGAATTGATTATATATTGTATTGATGTTTTTCATTGATGTCAACACTAGCTTGTTTAGCTGTCTATTGGGTTCCTATAGAGTAGTTGGATTGTGATGATTTGGATATCATCTTCGGTATTCTCTTGTACATTTATTTTGGTGGAATTGGTTTGCTTCAGTCATTCATGTGCGTGTCACATTTAGTTGGTTTTATATTTGGTGCCCTGGAAGCTATCATATGTTCTAGTAAGCCTTTTGGTTACTAGTAAGGGTTTTACTGATCGAGATTTATTAAATATCTATTGAAGGATTCAAGATGTGGTGCTAGTGCAGCTTCTAAAAGGTTCTTAGGATGCTAATGGTTATCATGTTCGTGTTCCAGTTGATTGTTTGTGTTGCATTTGGGTTATGGTGACCTATTTTAGGTCCAAAGCTATTATGTTAGGTTATGGACCAATTTATGTAACGTGTTGGTGGATTCTCCCGGTGCGTTACTGATTGGATTTATTAATTGGTTAATGTTGCTTCGGTTTTAGTCTGACCTGGATTATCATTGTTTTGTAGGTTTATGTAATGGATTTATTGTATTATCTTGTAGGTGGCTGACCTAATTGTTTAGGTCCCAAGTTTGTATAAATATGTTCTAAGATCTCTTTGTAAATCATACGATGGTTATGGTGACGGATGGCTTATGGGATTATCTATGTGCAAATAAATTTTCAATCATATGCAGAGGTTTTGGTTGATCATAGGCGATCAAATTCGGTTGGTGTAAGAGGTTTAAGACCTCCAACATTGAGCTTAACCAGAACTGTACTCAAGCATTGAAGATTATATTCTTACAATTCATTCTTATTTCCAAATTGTAGTTTAAATATTTTTGTAGTCAGTGAGGCTCCTTTTATGATGAACAATGTAATATAGGCAGTTGGACTTCCTTCATGTGCATGCCCCTTATATGTAATATTTATTCATCTTATCAATGGATAAATATTGTGGGTCTCTAATCCCACTGTGCTTTGTCCTCTTTGAGGTTTTCCATGTATAAATATGTTGTGTTACAATGTTCATCTTTGTGGTTGCATTATTAGTTCTTGTTAATTTCCTTTATGCATACCGGTTGTTAAGTTGTTGTGTTAATAAGGTTAAAGTAAATCATTCAGAGATAACATTGATTCCCCTCCCCCCCTTCTTATTGTTCTTAGATTCCAGCATATATATATATATATATATATCTGTGTGTGTGTATGTATAAATACATACACATATATATGTATATATATAGATATATGTATACATATATATATACACACATATATATGTATATATGTATATACATATATGTATGTATACACACACACACATATATATATGTATACGTATATGTATATATGCATACATATATGTTTACATATACGTATACATACACACACACACACACACACACACACACACACACACACACACACACACACACACACACACACACACACATATATATATATATATATATATATATATATATATATGTTTGTTTGTGTGTGTATACATACATATATGTATAGATATATGCATACATATATACATACATACATAGACATGCATACATACATATATATATATATATATATATGTATATATATATATATATATATATGTATATATATATATATACACACATATATATACATATATATATATATGTATATATATGTATATATATATATATATATACATATATATATATATATATATATACATATATATATATATATATATATATATGTTTGTGTGTGTATACATACATATATGTATAGATATATGCATACATATATACATACATACATAGACATGCATAAATACATATATATATATGTATATATACATCTATGTATGTGTGTGTGTGTATGTGTATATGTATGTATACATATATACATACATAAAAATGTGTGTGTGTGTATACATATATATGTATATATGTACCAGTAGGTATATACACCAAGTGGACTTCAAGAACACTTTAGCCAAAAATACTTGTCCATCAGTCTTCTCCATGTTTTCTTTCAAGAATATTCCAATGGTTGGATCACACTTTACAATCGCTGGAGAAAAAATAAGAAACAAAAACATTCAAGGATAGCTAGACCCAAAGTGATCATACTCTCAAACTTCCACAAGCACATTTATCAATTACAAATACACAACCCAACCTAACTTATAGAAATTAAGATCATGAACAACATATTGCCAAAGGATCATCATCAAAATCCAAAATACAGAGGAATGCAGAACACTGTAAACACTGTCAGAACACCATCATCACTGAATACAGTTCTGGAGCACAACTTCTAGAACATAAAATTCAATTGGCTCAAATGAATCCAAAAATTGGGTAATATGAAAATATATCCACATATAGGCAACATGCATTTCTAGAGCAACATCCTTCAAGAAAATATATCTAGAAAAACAATAACACAAGCTTCCTGGCATAAGAACAAGGCTATTCATCTTCACACATACATGCCTATAATCCTCATTTATTGAACACCTTCATACATACATAACACTTTTTTGCAACACCTTCGCTTTGTACACTATATCTAGACCAATCCAGATCATCAAGTTTCACATTAGTGACAAACAAACATTCATTTCTAAAATTTAATTGCTTAGTACACACACACACACACACACACACACACACACACACATATATATGCATATTTTATCTAGAAGCAGTAACTACTTGTGCTTCTATGAGGTTTGAAAATGACATTGGTTTAGAGTAGACCAAGAACCCATAGTACAAATGAAAATAGAAAATAGAATTATTTAATGCAAAGATAAAGGTTCATGGATAATTGACCCTAAAAAATTTAACCTAGAAGGACCAATTACCTATGCTTCCACATGGTTTGGCAACGATGTCCATTTGAATCAAACCAAGTAGCCTAAATGTAGATGAAAATAGCTAACATATTCAATAATGTATTAACAAATGCACCACAATTATATATGTAAGTATGTATGTATGTGTGTGTGTGTGTGTGTATGTATATGTATATATATGTGAGTGTGTGTGTTTGTATATATATAGAGAGAGAGATATACATATACATATACATATATATACATATACATACATAAATATATACATATACATATACATATCTATACATGTATGTATATATATATACATATATACATATGTATATATGTATGAATATATGTATATATACATATGTATACATACATGTATATATACATATATATACATACACATATACATATATATACATACATATATATACATATGTGTATGTATATATACATATGTATGTATATATATACATATATATAAATACATATGTGTATATACATATATACATATGTATATATATGTACATATATGTATTTATATATAGGCGCACACACACTCATACATGTATACATATATACATATATGTGTGTGTGTGCGCGCACGTGTATATAAGCATATTTATGTATGCATGCATGTATGTATGTATGCATGTATGTATGTATGTATGTATGTATGTATAAGGATAGCTAGACCCAAAGTGATCATACTCTCAAACTTCCACAAGCACATTTATCAATTACAAATACACAACCCAACCTAACTTATAGAAATTAAGATCATGAACAACATATTGCCAAAGGATCATCATCAAAATCCAAAATACAGAGGAATGCAGAACACTGTAAACACTGTCAGAACACCATCATCACTGAATACAGTTCTGGAGCACAACTTCTAGAACATAAAATTCAATTGGCTCAAATGAATCCAAAAATTGGGTAATATGAAAATATATCCACATATAGGCAACATGCATTTCTAGAGCAACATCCTTCAAGAAAATATATCTAGAAAAACAATAACACAAGCTTCCTGGCATAAGAACAAGGCTATTCATCTTCACACATACATGCCTATAATCCTCATTTATTGAACACCTTCATACATACATAACACTTTTTTGCAACACCTTCGCTTTGTACACTATATCTAGACCAATCCAGATCATCAAGTTTCACATTAGTGACAAACAAACATTCATTTCTAAAATTTAATTCCTTAGTACACACACACACACACACACACACACACACACACACACACACACATATATGCATATTTTATCTAGAAGCAGTAACTACTTGTGCTTCTATGAGGTTTGAAAATGACATTGGTTTAGAGTAGACCAAGAACCCATAGTACAAATGAAAATAGAAAATAGAATTATTTAATGCAAAGATAAAGGTTCATGGATAATTGACCCTAAAAAATTTAACCTAGAAGGACCAATTACCTATGCTTCCACATGATTTGGAAACGATGTCCATTTGAATCAAACCAAGTAGCCTAAATGTAGATGAAAATAGCTAACATATTCAATAATGTATTAACAAATGCACCACAATTATATATGTAAGTATGTATGTATGTGTGTGTGTGTGTGTGTGTATGTATATGTATATATATGTGAGTGTGTGTGTTTGTATATATAGAGAGAGAGAGATATACATATACATATACATATATATACATATACATACATAAATATATACATATACATATACATATCTATACATGTATGTATACATATATATATATATATATATATATATATATACATATATATATATATATACATACATATATATATATATATATACATATATATATATATATATATATATATACATATATACATATGTATATATGTATGAATATATGTATATATACATATGTATACATACATCTATATATACATATATATACATACACATATACATATATATACATACATATATATACATATGTGTATGTATATATACATATGTATGTATATATATACATATATATATATACATATGTGTATATACATATATACATATGTATATATATGTACATATATGTATTTATATATAGGCGCACACACACTCATACATGTATACATATATACATATATGTGTGTGTGTGCGCGCACATGTATATAAGCATATTTATGTATGCATGCATGTATGTATGTATGCATGTATGTATGTATGTATGTATGTATGTATGTACACACACATAAATACCTTATCAAACCTAGTTGCTACTTTCATCCATATTTTGGATACTTAAATATGAAAACAACACACCAAACTATTAAAAAACATATAGAACTTTAGCCTGCTCTAGCGAATGCCACTATCAACCCTCAACAAATGATAGGTAATATTTGTTTTTAGATTAAATAGTTTTCATCATTTTAATGTTTTTTCTTTATACTTCTCTTAACTATCCATTAAATTGTGTGTCCCCATTCAATTAGTTGTGGTGTATTTGCAAATACACTATCAAATCTGGTCAAGCCTTGACAATTTTGGAAACACTATAGTTGAATAAAATATAGAACATACATAGATATAACCATACTAGGATTTATTTGGGAAAAAACATTGTTTATGTTTATATGCATTTTTGTTGTCCTTCTCATGGCAAAAGAGGGAAAAAATGTCCTACTCTGACAATGTTCAACATGCACTCATAACTGGCATAAAAAACATGACAAATGTCCTTCTTTTGATCTACTGATTGGAGATTTCACAAACAGGCTGGACATTTTTATGATCCTATTTGTGTAACCATCTTCACTTTAAATAATATGTTTTAAATTGCTTAATGTTTCTATCAATCTATTGCATAATGTTTCATATGCAGCTGGTCTCTCTTTTGTTTTCTTCTCACTTATCATATGAAAATGATAAATATGTGGTCTTGAATGACCCAATTGATTACAAAAGAAATTTGAACTAGTGACTACAAACAATAAATTGGAAATTCAAAATGGCTTGAATGAATTTGTGAAGTATCACAACCTTGAACTTGGATATTCTACTGTCTTTAACTACATAAGGAGGTTTTACTTGGTTGTTCATGTGTACATGAAATCTAGCTATGAGAAAATTGCCATTGTTGATGGTGCTGAACTAGTCGCAAGAGACCACCCATCACTATTCACATCCTCTTCCCTTGACAAACCAAACATTTAGCCAAAACTATAAATCTTTAATCATTTCTAGCTTAGGTACCTTTTTTCAACTTATTCAATTACACAATTCACTTTTGATTGAATTTTGTGTTAGGCCATCCATACATGACCCTTGCAGCCTCTTCATTTCAAAAACACATGGTTATGAACCTTAGTATTGTTTTTAGATCAGAATAACCCTCTTGTATAGTGACTATGAAATCATGGAATGTGAATCCACCATTGATCTTGGTAAGATCGAAGCCTTAGATTTTTTCTTTCACTTTCATTTGGATGAACTCTTAACTTTAAGTATATTGTCTTATTCTTAATGGTATCTACTATTTTGCCAAAAATTCCCTAAGTATGTGGCATATCCAATTACACTTCCTCAAAAACAAAATGTAGTAGTCCTTTTCTTTCGGGAGCAAAGGAGCTAGAAAGTTTAATGCATCATGGATAACTATACACCTACCTTCTTCGCAAGTTGGAGATGCTTTGTACGTGGCAATGTTCTAAATGAGGGTGACATCTTCATTTTTTAGTAGTTGAATGCCAATGATAACACACATATATTCACAGTTCATATCTATCCTCTTACGAGTCAAGGTGCAAAATTTATTTATTCTTTCATTTAAATAGATTTAACTCTTATATTTCTTGCTAGATTTCTTCAAGTGAGGTTATGATTTACACCAATTTTGTGTGATGTTTTCATCTGCGAGCAGCCAGAATATAGATCTAAGTAGCCATAGGTCTTCATAATATCGATTCTCCATCTTCACAATGCAGGTATAGTCCCCTTAATTTAATATATACTACATAATAAATGTTTATACTATATGTTTGAATGTTGACATTACAAGATTGCCAAAATATATGTGCATTTTAAATTTAAATTGGATTTTAATTTTAATTTTGTTATATATAAAATATAATTTCGATATTAATTTCAAATTTTCTTTTAATCATAGATGGAAATCAAATTATTTCTTCATGGTCTTCTGCATCCATGCATGGAAGTCTGACATCAATCATAATCTAATACAAAACATTTCAGCAAAAAAATATTAGAAAAACAAATTGTGCATATTACACACATTTTCTCCAAACTATCTTACTCTTCTCCTGGCAACATATTTAGTTTAAGCAAGATGAATATATATTCCTTTTATGACTCAAAATTGTGTTAGTTAAATTTGACTTCGATATATTACTATGATAAATGTGGCTTTGATAAATTTTTATTTTTACTCTACCGTATTCTAATATGCACTTGTAAATGTTAAATTCTTTGTATCTCACTTATATATATTGCTTTTTTTTATATAGTTAAACTTCTGAAAGGGCCAACACCCATTTTATTGCTTTTAACCGAAACTTTGAACCAGTGAAGTCACAATAAGAGACCCCATCCCTGTGGTGAACATGCTGAAGCATTGACAAATCTCAGATTTGTCTAGAATCTACTTGCCAATTGTTATGGTGATTGAACACCTCCTTATCGCTAGTACTTCCTTATCAGTCCATGACTCCTTATGACTCCACTTCTTGCATCGCCATGGCTCATTATCACACCAATCTTTTCTCCTTATCATTCATGGCACCCTTATTCATCCATATCATCCTTATCTCTCCATTGCATCCTTATCTCTCCTAATCACCTTCTAGATTCTGCACCTTCATCTTCTTCGCCCATTTCACCTCGTCTTTTTTTCATACTACTGACCAGTTCCCACGACACCAACTACATCCACCTTTTGCCATAGTTTGACATAATCAAAGTGACTTGGCAACCTTTCCCATGTCTGTAGCCTCGAACATACCATCTGTAGCCCCATCCATATAGAGTGGGGTACGAAAACCTCCTTATTTGTGATAGCTCGTGAACCTTCCAAGATTATCAGTCCGCGAGAACATCACTTGTACGGTCCACTATAAATGGTGACTTGCAATGAGTTGGTTCAAAGTGTCAAACCCAAGACCTCCACAGTATTACAAAGCTGCAACAATATTAGAGCGTTTACTCATATTAGGGCAAGTTTATCCTTATATCCATGCCCTTTTTTCCACGTAATGAGTGATAAAAATATGTTATATATCTTTTCTATATGTGTTTTTTAAAGGTCTGTTTGTTTAAATTTTACTTTTAATAAAATATAAAATATGATTTTGAATAATTTTTAGTGATAAAATTGCAGGTAAGATATTGAAAATAAATTTTAAAAACAAGGAGATATGCCCTTAATGTATGAAAAGATAGTAAATTACTATATGAATACAATATCTCCACTCCCATCCCAACAGAAAGAATGACCATCCCATCTCTACTCTCCAAGAAGATTGCGATTCTATCAATCGGTGGCAAATTGATTGGAATATTGCCAATCCAGTGCACAAAACCAAGCAGTATATACAAAATGTTCATTGGCATCCTCCCCATATGGGTTGGATCAAAATTAATGTGGATGGGGTGGCTAAAGGTAATCTTGGGTAGGCTAGATGCAAGGAGTGGCTAGGAATCATTCTGGTCTGCTAGTTTCTACGGTGGCACTCCCTCTGGGCACCCAGTCTAACCACTATGCGGAAGCTAGCGCTGACCACATTGGGTTACACATGGCTAAAAGAGAAGGCTTTACTAAAGTCTACTTAGAGTCGGACTTGCTATACACTATCAATTGTTTGAGTGGACGCATGGATCCTAGCTAGACAATAGCTGACCAAATCAAGGATTGTCGAGATAAAATTAATGAACTAGCAGATTTCAAAATCTCGCACGTATACTTGAAAGGCAACAACGCAGCGGATCTACTGGGCAATGTGGTAGTGTGATACGTGGCAACTAAATGGTGGAGCAGCATGGATGTTTTCCCCAAAAATCTATGCGAGCTAGCCCATGATCATTACTGCGTTAATCAATGATCTCTCATTATCACTTGATTGAGTTGATGGGGAAACAACTCCTTTTGGGTTTCCCCAACCAAAGATCTAGAAACTTCCTCGGTGACTGGATTCTTTGTCTTATTCTGTGGCCCTTTTTTTCTATTGTTTGGAGACTTTTCTAGTTTGGCCCATTTCTTGCGATTGGTTGGTGCCTTCTCTGTTGTGGCCCATTTTCTACTATTCGGCGACCATGAGCATAATGGGTGGGGACAAGAACAACCAAGAGCCCCCTACTTGCGAGCAATGAAAGAAAAACAAGGATGTGTGGCAAGAAGTTATTGATGAGGGAGTCGTTCCCTACTTGGATCGACTTCATGGCCCTTCTCCTCTTCTCATGGAGGCCTTTGTCAGCAAGTGGAAAAAAGGGAGTCTTAGGGCTTATGGCGCTGATTATCAGATTGATGAAATCCTAGTGGCGACGGTCACTGGTCTAGCAACAACTAGTAGAAGATTTTATAGGGACAGGAAAACCAGAGAGGACGACTTGACGAGTTTCTTTGACAAAGACAAGGAGTGCTCTAGAGTTACCAAGATGGCTAATGGCGACTACAATAGAAAAGATCTTATGGCTCCTTGGGCTGACATGGTCGAGTTCACAATGAGGTATATTACGCTCGATGTTAGATATGACAGCATCTTTTCCTATCATTTTACCATTTTAAATCACTTTAGGCATGGTAAAATCATTTCTGTTCATTTCTATCTGGCCTCCTCTCTTGAAAATAGTCTAGAAAAATATTTGGAGAATCCAAACAAACCTATTCTCCATGAGGGACATATTGTTCTCATCATGGAGTACGCCAAATCCCTTCAAATTGTGTCCCCTCTATCTGAGACTAGCCATTAGACTGATATCCAAGATGTCTTTGAATCGGAAATGGATTTGGAAGAAAGTGGGGTTCCTCTTGATGACCTTGAATATATACCTACGGATGAAGGGGAGATGATGGTGACCCCTGGGACATGTAGCAATAAGAATCCTCCAAGATGGGCGTCTAGCAAATACAAAACCACCAACAAACAGATCTCTAAGGACGAGCCCCTCTCTAAAAAGAAAAAGCTAGCGGCAAAGGACCATGGTCCAAAGATTTCAGATCAACGAATTAAATTAGACATCCCTATGAATGTCCTAAAAGAAAAATAGGGGACCATGGCCAAAGAAGAGAATAGTTGGATATAGAGGATTGGTAACCTGATGAATTTGGTAATGGAAACTACCAGAAGCCACGAGAAGTGCTGGAAGTGGGTAGAGTGCAAAATTGATACCCTCAAGGTGGGGGTTAAAAAGATTATTGATATCTTCACTGCTTCCCCTGAGCCCAGCAAACCTGAGAAACTCATGATTATGAACCAAATGCTCTCCTAGGATGTTGAGGTGATGAAATGCAATCACGAACAAATGATTAAAAAGGTGGAACAATCTATAGTGGAGATTAAGAAAAATCTCAAGAACCTAGTTGACATAAGCAAAGAAACCATGAACAATAGTATAGAGGGGCTTGAAAAGATTAATGCAATGGTTACTGATTACAAATCCTACCACAATGAACTTGTGAAAGATCTTGGAGGGGAAGATATGGCTGCTCCAGACAACAAAATCACTAGTCCTAGTTCTAGAACCAGAAGCAGGAGCAACGACAAGGGTACCTCCAGATTCATTATGGCGGAACTAGAGGAAATCAACAAGATTTTCATCCAGAAGAACAAGAATCTGGTGCTCTCTTAATTGAGAGTTTTTTCTTTTGTTTTGTCTTTTTTGTCTGCGTCTCCTTTGTTTTCGTGACTGCTCGGGGATGCTCCCCTGTTTTGATGTTGGTTCATGTCTGTTTGGTTGATGGCCGGTTGTTGTACATCTTTTGGTTTCAAGTCCATGTAAAACTCGTTTATCTTTATCAAAAACTATATGAATACAATTGGCAAGAATGATTGTATATTCCATTGTAAAATGGTAAAAATAAATGCAAAGCTAAAAAATGAAGAGACAATTATATTAAAGGCCATTGTAGTAATACATTTTCGCAGTTCTGCTGGCCTTGAATATTATGGCTTAAAGTTAAACAGACTAAAAAAAGCCCAAAATGCTGGTCAATGTAACTGTTATTGATGCAAATGGGGCGACAAACACTTTCTAGTCTACATATAATATTTACGATATACAGACAATTGTTGCGAAAACCAGCATGAATATTCAGTTGATACCACCCCATGCGGAGAGTGCAATTAATGGTGATCCTTTCCACTTTACAATTATGGCATGTCCATGGGCTTCCAGACTATAATATTCTCCGGAAGCATATTCTTGTAGTAACAATCTAGCCTGATACATAGCTTGAAAGCTGAAGCTCCTTTCCCTGAACCCTGCTTGTTTGAAGAAACACGTCCACACATCATTTCTAACATGCCTAACAGTCCTCTCCTTCCCCTCATAGACTATCATATTCCTTATCTGACTTCCAGTAATTATTTCTTCATGCTTCACCCTCTTCATATCATTTCTATCTTTTAAGGTAACATCGAACAGATCAAAATACGCCATGTAATGGGAAAGTACCTCTCTGAATCTATTGACAAAAGAAGGAGAATTATGCTGGGATTCTATTTCAATATTCACCATTACCATTGGCCTCAGTTTCTTGATAACAATTAAGAGATTGTCCAGAAGGACTGGGTCGTATAACAAACTTCTCAGAACAATTGGAGCATAAACTGCCAACGCCTCACCAGATTTAACGCTGAATAAACCTTCCTTAATCTCCTCTATATTAGGGATCTCCATAATACTGTACGAAAACGGAATCGCCAAAGATTTTGCCAGCTCATGAAGTCGTTTTCCGCTTTTCCTAAGCTCTTCACCATTTATCCCAACTGCTGTAATCTTGAGAAGCTCTAGCCTACGGAAAGAAGAAGAAACGGATCGATGTGCAAGATATTCCATCAATACCGTCCAGTGCGAACCATTTCGAATTCCTAGATCAATTACATGAATTTTCTTGGCATTCCCCACGACGTCTATGCTTGCCTGCACAGACGTGAACTGCATTACATTAACAAAGGGCAGAACTCTATTATAGTAAGCAAGGAGACTGTAAAACTCATTTTTGTCAAATTCACCTTCAATATTGTAGGCAAAATCTGGGACTGGTTTGGCTGGATTGTTTAATATGCCAAGACTCTGGCGTTTGATTCTCTCCTGCAGGGCGCCAGAGAAATAATAGCCGAGCCTCTGTGTTGGATTCCCCTGCTGACAAGACAAATTTTGGCATTTACTCACCAGTCCAGCAGCGTGATCATATTTGCCCTCGCCTATCATTCGTGCAGACTCTAGCAGAAGTTGAACCAATTCCAGCCCTTCCTCTTCCTCTCCATTCATATCCTCGTGATCTGAGCTATCCTTAGCGCAAACACGATATTGTTCTCCTGGCACGGAAATATCAATTACTGTCTGCGAATTCCCTGAGTGAGAATTTTCGTTCAACTGTCCAGACATTTTATAATTGTTTACCAGTTCCTCATCAAAAGGAAAGATATGAAATAAATTATGGCTCTTGAGTTCCTCCCCAGAAGGAAACATTTCATGTTTCCGCAGCTCAAAGGTGTTGTCCATGGTCAGATATTGGTCAAGCTCAGTACCATCTGACTCGCATGGCAACGACATGATAGAATAATTTGACATTGAAATTGGAGCGGTTCCATTGTTGGATAAATTTTTCTTCTGTTTATTTGCTGCGAATTGGCTCTCAGTATTCATCTCTTTCCCGGAGGGAAACTTTTCACGGTCTGACAGACCAAAGGTGTCCTCCATGGCTATGGGTAGATATTGTATATGCTCACTACCGTCTGTCTCATTGAATGAATAATCCAATATGGAAAGAGAAATTCCATTGCCAACAGCCATCTCTCTATTTGCTGGAAATTGGCTTTCAATATTCGCTCCAGGAATTGGAAGAGTAACTTACAAAGTGCACAAAAAGGCTAGATTTCTCATATAGCCTACTCGGCGCAGACCACAATGTTCATGTCGTCATCACACCAAATGCAATGAGATACATACAAATTCGGCATATGGTCATTGTTGTCATCACACAAATTCCATTGCCAACAGCCATCTCTCTATTTGCTGGAAATTGGCTTTCAATATTCGCTCCAGGAATTGGAAGAGTAACTTACAAAGTGCACAAAAAGGCTAGATTTCTCATATAGCCTACTCGGCGCAGACCACAATGTTCATGTCGTCATCACACCAAATGCAATGAGATACATACAAATTCGGCATATGGTCATTGTTGTCATCACACAAAATCCAAGGAGATAAATACAAATTCAGCATAAATTGTTAATCGGTAGAAATAATTTTAAGATGGCAATTCTTAAACTATGAATTTTGATTATAAAAAGTAACATTAGAGAAGTGTAAATTATTACGGACATTGTGATTGTTGAAGAGTATGAGATTAAAAAAATTACTTATAGTAAGTTATTATAAAGATTTTAATCAATTGATCTTTATGAATTAGGTTAGTTAAATATGTAATGCTAACAAATATTAACATGAAAATGATGTCTAATTTTTTTGTGTGTTTTTTTGTTTTTTTTTAATTGATTTTCATGATTATGAGTCAGTCCTGAAGCTTGAGTGGGTTAGAGAAGGGAAGCATTTTTAAAATTCAGTTCGGGGAGAAAGACTTCTCATTCCTAACTAACTCATTTAAAAGGTTGCAGTGTCAGGGGTCAAGTCACATAGAGAGGGGCTTACCCCTAATGCAATAGTCAATAATTAATTTGACATTACTAGCTCCTTGGCAAGGATTTTAAACAAGGTCTTAAAAAATAAAAAATATCCCTATGATTTAAGGACTGGAACATCATCGATTTGTGGTGTACGATGTTATTCTAAGATAACCATAAATTGATATTATTACTCTAGGATAGTATTGCTACTACCTTTATTGCAAATCTAATGTGAGTATTCACATTGTCTCTACCTTCCCACACAAAATTTTGTATTTGAAATAATATTAGGCTAAATGTTAACATGGTAATAATAATATCATTAATTATTATTATATTAATATTGTTATTATTGTTATCTCAATGTTAATATAACTTAATGGTGATTATATACCACTGCTATTTCCTTTGACAATAATGGCCTTTATATTTTAATGTGATAATGCTATTAATCCATATTTTGTTGACTTTAATTGCCTATAAATTTATGTTTGTATACGTGTATATATTTTTACATATATTTGATTGTATATTCTAAAAGAATGATAGACCACTATATTTTTAACTTAGGTTAGTCTCATCTACCCTAGAGTACCAATGTTGAATTTAACTGGTAAATTTAAATGCTTATTAAAATTTACTCTTCCTGCAACCGCGTGCAAGTCTGACCTTGTGTAATTTAGACTAGCTTGTCTTATTATCTAATTCCAAGCATATAGCTAAAATTGTTTTAAATAAAATTTTGCCATTTTTTTGGAATGTGATTCAAGCTCAAGATATTGTTGTACACACTCTTCCTACATGGTCAATTGACCATATTAGACTAGGCAATTGTGTTTTAGAATAATAGGCCACTATATTGTTTAACTTAGTTTAGTCTCATCTACCCCAAAGTACCAATGTTGAATTTAAATGCTCATTAAAATTTACTCTTCTTGCAAACACATGCAAGTTTGACCTTTTGTAATTTAAACTCGCTTGTCTTATTATCGGATTCCAAGCATATATCTACAACTTGTTCTAAATAAATTTTTGGCATTCTTTTTGGAATGTGATTAAAGCTCAAGAAATTGTTGTACACACTCTTCCTGCATGGTCAATTGACCATATTAGACTATGCAATTGTGTTTTAGAATAATAGGCCACTATATTGTTTAACTTAGTCTAGTCTCGTCTACCCTAACGTACTAATGTTGAATTTAAATGCTCATTAAAATTTTCTCTTCCTGCAAACACATGCAAGTTTGACCTTGTGTAATTTAAACTGGCTTGTCTTATTATATGATTCCATGCATATATATACAACTTGTTTTAAATAATTTTTTGCCATTTTTTTTGGAATGTGATTCAAGCTCAAGAAATTGGTGTACACACTATTCCTACATGGTCAATTGACCATATTAGACTGTGGAATTGTGTGACATGTGTTCCATTTTTGTTTTGGCTACTTGCGTTGGTCCTAGTTAAATGACTTATGTTTTTTGATAAATTTTTTAAACCAAAATAATGAAGTTGAATTCATTTCCCCCCTCCTTTATTTACCACTCATGTAGCATGCTAAGGGAAGAGGGGTGTAGTTGAGCTCTTTTGGAGCCTAGGAATTCTTTACATAGTCTTTTTAAAAACCTCAACGTAACTCTCGCATGGTTTGAATGACCTTTCAAGTCTATTTTAAAATCATTGAAAACATATTCACCTTTGCTTTCATTTTCTGAGCATTGAGAGGGAGAGAGTTAGTTTAGTTTTCTTTTAAACTTTTTTAAGTAGCTTTTTGTTAAGTTTTCTTTTAAACTTTTTTAAGTAGCTTTTTGTTTTGTTTATAGATGGAAGGTGAGGGAATTCTTGCGTAAGTGTTTATTACAACTATGTTTGAGTATTAAGGAGCTACAAATATCTAGTGAGTTGTGTGTTATACTGTGAGCACATACACATCCAGTGTATGAAGTTTGAAAATTATAAATCAAGCCAAA
Organism: Cryptomeria japonica; assembly: GCF_030272615.1. Lineage (NCBI taxonomy): Eukaryota > Viridiplantae > Streptophyta > Pinopsida > Cupressales > Cupressaceae > Cryptomeria > Cryptomeria japonica. The sequence goes on from NC_081408.1 coordinate 229,322,651, forward strand.
TATCATACTCAACCCCCTTCGTAAAGAAAATGTATGAAACTAAGTTTATATTTATTTGTATATTTATAACTCAGGAAGCAATAAAATGATGTATGTTGGAGAGGGTCATCTCTTTTCTAGCTTTATTTCTATAGTAGGTTCTTTAGATTTATTTCTTTTTATTAAAATAATGGAAAAAGAGAGATGAGAAATATTACATATCATGATGAAAGAATATTAGATGCCTTTTCTTTTTGTACTAGCACATACAATTGATTTTTTTTAGCATATTCCCACTACATAATTTCAGGAGTAATATTTTTAGAACATGAATCCACATATCAACATGCAGATTTATACAATGGAAACATAAACTATTCATTTACTAACTCCTATGTCAAACATTTTTATCATGACAACACATGTATCTATAATGCATTATGTCATGTCTGATAAAAAAATGTTTACATTTTTCTATACTCTACACTTTACACCAATCTCCAATAGCACTTTATTATTCTGAAACAAAAGGAAGATAAACTAAAAAAATAGTGACATGGTAAATATTCATTTATACCCTAACTAGAATGATCTAAATATAAATAAGAGACCTCTTAATGGACGTAACTTAAAACAATACTTTGAATTAGTTCTTTTCCTCATAGGGACAAACAAATTAGGTCCACATATGTTCTCTTCAAGTTCACCTCAAGAATAAGGTAGGTAAATAATAGTTCTTTCTTCATGATCACATAACTTGCACAAATGCACTAGAAAGAAGGTTATTCTTGAGAAAAAACCAATGGGGAGTTCATTTGCCTCCCAAACATAATATTGAGGAGTAGTCCACCTCTAATTTTGAGGAGGTAGAAAGGTTCTTGGGTTATACAATCTTTCAATGAGAAAATTTTCTTGCAAACATAATATAATGAGGAAAAAACAAACTAACTTGATTGTAGCTACAAACCAGCCAAGGGAAACTCTACACAAAGTTTTTCAATAGAACTAAAGTGTATAAATAAGTTTAACACACTTATGGGAGTTAAACCTAGGCTCACATTTACTTATAGTATCTTAGTACCTCCTCCTTAACCATCATTTCACCAATGCCAACCCCACACATCTAAAATCATAACACTTAAAGAAGTAAGCACATACATGTAACTATGAACAATATGTTTGTACTCTTACCCAATAGAAACTACTTAAAATTAAATAGTGGTACTCTTACGGGCATTATAATTTTTATTTCAACAAAAAAATGGGTACTCATACCTAGCCTATGACACTCCCCATTATCCCTCATACTCTCATAGCCCCAACACATAAAAAGAATTGCTCACTATGTGAGTTCATCTTCAACATAATATCCCACTCAACAAAACATTAAAACACATATGTGATGGATAAGCCACCCTTTAGGATACAACAAATATTCAATCACCATATTAAGAACAATAATGGATGTAAGTACACAACAAGAATAAGAAGGGCCAAACAAGAGGAATACTTAGTTTCATCTCCTACATTGGTGAAAATTGGTGTAGCTCCAAGTATCTCTTTCCATTTAGCTCTCCCTACAAAACTTGGCCTTTATCATTCCTTCTTTCCTCAATTTTGAGATATGAACATCCAAAAACTAACAAAATCCAAGGATGTCCCCTACTAAGAAATCTAATATTTTCTCTCTTTTTTTGAACTATGTAGAAGATCACCTCGCATGTCACTATCACACTTGATTCTTTTGAAACCCTAACTACTTTTCTCACATGTGTGTGAGAACACTCCACTTCTTTACACCATCCTTATGATCTATTTTACTATTCCCATGTGTGCCCCACTATTTCACACTTCCCACACCCTCTCCATCCTTGGTGAAACTTGTCACTAATGAAAATTACCAATTAAAAATGAGTATAACTAAGAAATAATCAAATTTAATGCTTGTAAAATACTCTCAATCCCTAGCCTTATAGAATAGGATCTTAAAAATGCAATACAAAGTTGGAAATGACTTGGTAAATTGGATACATGAACATAGAAAAATACTACTCCACATAATGCAAATGCCAACTTCCTTAATAAACATATTTGACATGACATAGTCAAACATCTCACACATCATAAATTACACATCACATTTACAAATCTGACATACAAAAATGATTTGATGCCACATTTCCACTTGCCTTATACTCATTACACTTTACAACACTAAGAGATTATGAATGACCTGAGTGTCTCCATATAGGCTAGGTTAGTAATATGAGTTTCATCCTAAAGCCACCATGCTACCTCCCATTCCCATTTGCCATGGGTACCTACAAACTTTCTTTCAAATATTAGTCCATCATGAAAGTTTAATAGCTAAAGCAAAATTATTAGAAACTAAAATTCATATAAATCACATATATCAAATATTGCTAAATCTCTCCATACCAAATTTGTGTTAGTAATTACTGGTATATGTATTAATTAATAGTCCATGTCAATCTAATATATGAAAGTGTGTCTCATAGATAACAATTTGAATTACACACGATATTCTAAATAGGAGTCTCTAACAATCCTTGTGATTGATATCATCTATTATATGACATATTCATCCTAGTTACTAAAAAATTTATACATCATATTTCAAGCAATAATCCCTTTTTTTGTTCCTTTTAAACTATACTGTAGGTATACATCATTCATCATATGAACATAGAGTCAGTGTTGAGTGTTAGGAGAAGTCATACATCACTATGTGATGCACCCATGTGCATCATTCCTAGCTATTGTCTCTAGGAAGCATTGTATTTCTTGTTTTACCAATTTACATATTTCTAGGATAGGTGATCAGGATATCTCAACTAGATAAAGTGTATCAAAATATAAAATCATAAAATTAAGTTAGACATAGAATTTGGCAATGGCAATTTCACAACTAACATCATAAACTATTTTGAGTGCATGATCCTTAATAGAGTGCATACATGTCATTCATATCACTAGCTATCTTTAATTAGTTACCCATGGTTAAAATAATAGAGATCAATGCTATTATTTTATGATAATAATGAAATTATTCCTAAGTACAAGCTTATACAAGCATCGTTGGAAGGTAGGTCTCACAAAACACATAATCATGTAACTTTTTAATCATGTAATGTAAGATAAAAGTTAAGGTATTATGGATGAAAAGTGAATATTTTCATGAGGAATTGCACTTAAAAATTATAATAAAGTTTCAAAGAGCCAAACTTTAATTTTAGAACATTGTTTTATTTCATGAAAATTGATTACAATCAATCAGTAATAACCGGGTTACAACATAACCGACTCATAGGCCTAGTAGAACATATAGAATAGGACACAACCGGGACCTTGAATCTTAAGATCTATCTTCTATGCATAGTCTCGCTACTTGATTATTCTATTGATTACATTTTAATGCACAATAATAATTATATATCGATGCAAAGGATCCAATCGGCCCAAAACAGATCAAAACCTGAAGAATAAGACCTAACATGTAAAATAAGCAAGGTCGGCCTCCGCCAAGAGATTCCTCTAGAAAATCCAAAGGATGAAACGCAGATCATAAGAAAAGGTTGGCCACGTGCAAAGGAAAATTGGAATCAATTCCCAAGGCTCCGTAAGCTTCAAAAGGGGTTCTAGTAGATCACCAAAATACGTCCAGGCAACGGTTAACAAGAACTATCAACTGGTAACAAGAAATTGTCAAGGAAACTGATAGAGATATCTTGCCAGAAAATTATCCAAATGTGATGCAGTCTGGAAATAAGAAAGATGATCAATTCTTCAAGTAGAATCCAACTCCACGAGATCTAGTGGGCCAAACCTGGGACGTACAGAAAGAATAGCTAAAATTGCAAACAAAAAGAAAAACAAAAAGAAAATGTTTATGGTTGATGCAAGATTGCTATGAACCATGGATGCTCTTGCATCAATAATGAATGGTACATAAGGCACAAAATTTATGGAATATTTTTAAAATAGGGTGGGAACTAAGTGGTCTTAACCTTCTGGGAAACTCCAAGGTTAAGTGTACTTGTGCTGGAGTAGCACTGCCATGGGTGACCTCGTCGGAAGGTTGAATGCTTCACCTTTGTGAGGTAGATGTAATGAGTACTAAGTGCATCATTCACTCTTATTAGAGATGGTTCTTCTAAATCACTACTTCTGAAATGTGGGCCTATTAGTGTCACTAAAAATATCATAGTTGACTCCTAATAGTAGTATAGTGAGCTAAAGGGGCTTTATAATTAATAGTTTAGAAGGTATAACACTTGATGAAGAATTTACAAATGGGATAGAAGGCTATGTGGGCTTAATCTAGGGTGAAATTCTATGGTTAAACACAGTTTTGTTGAATTAGTTTTTCAATGGGTGACCTCCTAAGAAGGACCATTGGTTTACCTTTGTGAGCATCACCTCAGTGCAATGAGTTCTAAGTCTATGATTTATTCCAGTGACAGATTGGTTCTTGTGTACCACTACTCATGACAAATGGGTCAATCAGTTTGACTCATAAATTACATAGTTGAATTGTGATAGAAATATCAAAATTTGACTTGTGGAAAATGTATACTACTTATAATGTGATGAGATAAAAGGGCTCTATACTGAATGGTTAATGAGTCTAGTACCTATTGAAATGTTTTCAAATTTGGTAGCCAACTAGGTGTGCTTACACTTCAAGGAAAATTCATGGTTAAGTGTTATTGAGTAGGGGTAGTACTTGGATGGGTGACCTCCTAGTAAGGCCTAATACTTCACCTTTATGAACATCACCTAGATGTAATGAGTGATAAGTGTAGCATTCATTCTCATGAGTGATGGTATCCTATAAATAAATACTCATGAAATATGGGTCAATGAGTTTGAATAAAAATGTACATAAATGAATCCTAACAGAAATATAATAAGTTTAATCGATCTAGGAAATAGCTCATATTTATCAATTAATGAGCTAAAAAGGCTATATAGTTAAATATTCGTAAGGCGCACTACTTAATAAATATTTTTCAAATGGAGTAGAAAGATAAATGGGATTAACCATGGTAGAAAAATCACGGGTAATAATTCTTGAGTTAAAGTAGTATTTGGATGGTTCATCTCCTAGAAAAGACCAATGATCTGCCTCTTTGAGAAACACGTCTAGATGCAATAATTTTAAAGTGTGATATTTCTTCTCATGAGAGATGGGTCCCTATGAACCATTACTAATATTTTATGTGTCAATGAGTGACACAAAAATTATAACAAGTAAAATTATGATATTACATTCATTGTCATGTTACATGGGTCAATTAGTTTGACTCATGCAATATCATAATTTGACTTGTTGTAGAAAATTATCGTACTTATTAACTAATGAGCTAAAGGGACTGTAATGAATGGTTTATAAGGTACAACACTTTTTGAAAATTTTATAATTAAGCTAGATAAGTGGGAATAACATTTAAGGAAACTCTATGGATAAGCACACCTGAGTTATATTACTATTGGGATGGGTGACCTCTCGGGAAGGCCTAATGCTCCAACTCTATGGGATTCACCTAGATGCAATGAGTGTTGTGTACCATTCATTAAAATGAAAGATGAATTATCATAAACCACTACTCATGAAACAATTGTCAATGACTTTGACCTGAATGCTACATAGTTGAATAGTAATAAAAATATCATATTTTGATCTGTTATGAAAAATATCTCCTACATATAAACTAATGAGGTAAATGAGATCTATAATGCATGGTTCATAAGGCACAATTATTGTTGAATCTTAGTCAAATGGGGTAGCAACCTGAGTGGTCTTAACCTCAAGGGAAACTCCAATTGTTTAGCATGCTTAACTTAGAATAGTATTGGGATGATGACCTCCTAGGAACACACAATGCTTCACCCACAAGAGAATTACCTAGATGCAATCAATGCTAAGTGTACCATTTATTCTCATGAGATATTATTTATTTTAAACCACTACTCATGAAGCATTAGTCCATGAGTTTGATTCAAAAATTGTAGAGCTGAATCTTGATAATAATATTATAATTTGACTTGCCATGGAAATATATGATACTTATACACTAATAAGTTAAATGGGCTCTATAATGAATTTTCATAAGGCATAACACTTTATTTAAAATGTGGTACAAAGATAAGTGGGCTTAACCTTGGGGGAAACTCTATGATTAATTGTGCTTGAGTTGAATAATTAGAGATGATTGACCTCATTAGACGGTCCAATGATTCATCTCTATGGGAATCACTAAGATGTAATGACTAATAAGTATACCATTCGTCCTCATGAGAGATGGGTTCATGTGAACTACTACTCATGAAATATGGGTGAATGAGTTTTAGTCAACAACTACATAGTTTAATCCTAATAGAAAAACACCATCTTCTAGATAGAAACAAGAGACTTTCTTACCTTTGATTAGTATATTATACACATTAGAGAAATCAGCATCAATCATATATATGTTGGGCTGGTCTATTTTTTGGTTTCTACAAGAATCCAGAACTATGATGAGTGATGCAAAAATAAAAGTCTACTCAAGTAATCCACAAATTTGTTATTGTTACCCTTCTTATGTCAAATACTGATATTTGGGGTAAGTATGCTAACCACCATTGATGTCTATCATTTTAATAACTTCCCTTGTCTAAAGATTTTGCAAAGGCTAGTGATTTGTATGAATGATTTTCTCCATTCTAAAAATGTAGTGATTCTATTACTTATATTTCTATAGATAGCATATATATCTTTGTCATAGGTAGGAAATTAGCAGACTCTATAAAAAAAAAATTAACATGGTAGGCCAATAGATGGCCAGTTTTTATGAGAACTACCTCAAGTCCATAATCAAAATCATTTATCTAAATCTTAGAAGTTTGCTACAAGTTTGGAATTTTCAATATTAGTGTTGAACATAACCTTTTTTCAATTTCTCAAAGGATCTTTATTGGACCTCAACCTAAGAAAATTTTATTTTAGCTTCCCCACAATGTACTCAGTTCATAGTACATGCCAAGTGAGAGATTACAATTTTTAAAACTTTGACAAAAAATATCCAATCCCAAAAAGATATAATGTTCTATGATATTTCTAGGTAAGGTCCAATCCTTAATCACTTGTATATTTGTGGTATCATCATGAGAATCCTTTCTATCCATAATATATCCTATTATATTGAGTTTTTTCTATATCAGAAGAGCACTTTTATCTATTTGTGTACTTGTTGGAGAGTTGTGGGAACCTATACAAAATATTATATATTCTCAGCCCATGTCCTACTAAAGATAACTATATCATCTAGATAAGCCAAAATGAATTCTAGTGAGTAAAAGACATAAGAGTAAATTATTCATCATTCTAATTAATTTGGCAGTGACATTTCTCATCCATAAAGGCATCACCAACAACTCAAATATTTATGTAGATTTAAAAAAAATTTCACAAACATTTTAGAAATCGATTGACACTTCATGGTATCTATATTTAAAGATAGTCTACGTGAAAAAATTATCCCCTCTCAACTGGTCCAAAATGTCACTAATCTTTAGGGATTAGATTTGTATAGTTCATAGTGATCTTGTTCAAAGCATGATAAGCAATACATAGCCTCCATTTTTTGTCTACCTTCGTTTCCAAAAGAATTAGAATTCCACAGGGTGGTGCACTTGGTGGAATATGACCCTTATGAATTAGCTCCTAAATTTATTGTTTGATCTCATAATTCTATAAAATGAACTTTTTTTATGATGACCCATTTCATAATGATTTCCTTAGAATTATATCTATTAATTTCTTTAATTCAGAATTCGGTGGAATTCCTATTCATGTATTGAATAAATTCTCATAACCATTTAGAAGCCAATACATCTACCTTTACTGAAGACTAGTATTAGTTATTTTGGGATGACTGTTACTCACCACTAGCCTTGTCTCTCCAAGTAGAATCATCAATAATAAAAAGGTTCTAGTTTCAAAAATCAAATACCTATGATTTTTTTACCAAACAATATTTATACTTTGTCAAAATAAACTTAGGTATTTGATACTTTTAGTCACCTTGATTTATAATTATAGTATGTGTCTTCAAATCATACACATATTGACACGAATAGTTATCCTAGTAATACATCACACATATCTAGTGGTCCTATATCATAGATAACTTCATCTTTGAATGACTTGATAGAATGGGCTAAGAAAGAATATTTTGTTTCGTATATGTCCCATCCCTAGCTAAACAAGCCTAAGGAGTATCATTCTAGATGAAGTATTTTTTTATATTCAACCTCTTAATAATATTAGTATAAATTAAATTTTTTGACTCCCAGTATCAACTATCAAGTGCAGAGCAATGACCCACATCTATGAGTGAAACAAGCATTCTTTTTATTATTGAGGAAAAGTTTTCATAATGGAAACAATGGCATAGGGGTCTACTTCAATAATTTCTTCATCTATTTTCTGTTCAAAAATCTCTACAAGTATATCAACAATGTATTCATCTTCATGCACTTCTACCATCAATTGTTCCATTGCCCTAAAATCCTTTATATCATGTTGACAACTTTTATCGATTTAACACTACATTCCATTGTCCTTCTATCTCTAATCAACACTTGTGTGCTTGATGATCACTAAATATAAAATATTGGGAGATTTATTATCCTTAAAAAATTATTGTTACCTTCATATTTTTTTGTTCTCATCTTTTCTTTTTTGTTTGAATAAATTTTCACTTTTGGTTGTATATTTATAGACAATTCTCATTAGTTCAATATTGAAAAAGGATATTTATATTTGGATATATCAATATAGCCCACTACAATATTTTGGGACTTTATGCTTCCTCATACTAATTCATCTTTCTTGTACAAATAAATTGCTAGTGTATACATTTTTCTTCATGTGTATATTAAACAATGTATTTCTTTTTCATGAATTAAAAAAGGTCCCCTCAAACAAGTATTTCATCTATCTCTAGATTTATTTCTATGTTTCTATCAAATGTGAATTGTTATTCGTTGATGAAAATTAATGGTCCTATGATTTTTTCACATATATTTCATTTTTTATTAGAGATGTTATTTTCTCAGCATCAGAGAATTTTTTAAATTTTTATAACCAATCATTCACAATGTCTCTATCAATATTTCCTTCAAATTTGGAAATATCAAAATTAACCTAGACACTTTGAATGGAGTGTTTGTAAAAAATGTTGTCTCTCTCATGTTTAGTTATTGATATCCTCAATTTTGGTTGTGATGAAATAGCTAATAAAATTGGTTCATAATAACTTCTTCTTGCTTCTTCAATGCCATCTCTCCATTGAATTGAATGGATATTAGAGATCACCTTGTTCATCTACTATTTTTTACTCTGTGCATCATAAAGGAAAATATTAAGATAGCTTTTGTGTTTCTAATCCCAACCTTGGATAGATTGATTCTATGCAATTTGACATATAGTATCTAATTGACTCAAATACAATGATCTAAATTCAATGGTGAATTTAGGAAACAATACCTAGTATGTGAAAACTTAAAGTTTTGTTAAAATGAAAGGACAATAGTATGAACTTGTGACAAGTGTTGTGAGCTTCAAAGATAATCTAATTTACTTTCTAAAGTAAAATATGTATATTTACATGAACATGAAAGGTCACCAAATCCTCTATAATTTGAAATGAGTAGTTGGATGGGGACAAATAACAAACAAAACATAAATTATGTAAAAAACTAGTTTATTTTACTACCCCAACTTGGCCAGGTCAAAATAGAAGTTTGGTGGAATCCTCCATACAAAAATAAAATAAATTCTATCCTTGGATAGGAAGAATGAATTATTACATGGATAAGGTATTACAAGATCCTTCATCTTCTAAAAAATGTTATTAATAAAGAGGTATATAGGAGATAGGTGAATTCTAAAGTTATGGTGTCCATCCCTATTGATAAATAGAATAAGAATGATGTAGACAATGATATGCCCTGTCAGTTCCATGTATATATAGCTTGTAGTAAATTCAAGTTAGACATTCCTCACATGGTATTTTATTTCTCAAATAAAAATGATATCTCAATCATTATTAAAGAACCCTACATTGTAATCATTAGTTGTACTTTACTTCCAAAAATGCCCATAGATGTAAGTATAATTTTAACTCCATGATCTAGCTAAATTCAAAGGAAAGAAGTATCTAACACTTATTAATAAAATTAAAAAATATTGAATATTTCTTTATGGGTAACAATTTATTTGATAACCTAAGGGTTCATTTAGAAATTCCCCTCACAAATGGTAGAATTAAGAGCCCCCTTATTTTAGTTGATTTCAAAAAAATATTTAATGACTTTCTTTTTAATCTAAGTGTTAATTCTGACACATTTTCTAATTTTCTTTACACTCTTCAAAAAGGTTATAGAGATAAGAACTTTAATCCTTTTTAATAAGATGGCAGATTAAGGATTTAAGGTTAAGCCTACTTTATCTATTTCCCTAATGAAGAATGTTGGTATGTAGTAGAGTTTTTAGAAGGGAGGTTTAAATTCATTCTTTAGAGTTTTGAATAGGTGCAATAATTATCTCTATGCATAGTTTATGAGTAGTTGGGGGGTGAGTAAGGTCTCGATTGGTAATGTGACTATGTGGGTCTTAGAGGAGTTCATAGCTCAAGTTAGATGGCTCAATCGTCAAGGTGCTAAAATGTATCATTTAACTCATAATGCCTAGTAGGGGTATATAAATTCATTTCTAGAAGAAGAGGAGAAATTATTTAGGCACAAGAATGAGTATAGTAGAAAGGGTCTTATAGCTCCTTAAGGAACATAATTAGTTACAATATAACTATGTACTTCGCTCTAGAGGGGTGATTTGATATGGTTCATGGTTACCACTTCAATTTTCTTGGCCATTTGCACCATGTAATTTTGTTAGTTTTCATTTAATCTCATTTTCCTCTACGGAGATGTGTATCAAACACTATTCTTAACCCTATCTCTGCCAAATCATAATGCTAGATTTGTACAATTATAGTGGAAATGATTCGCCTACTATTAATATGTATCTTACAACCTAAGAAATTCCTTGAGGTTTAACCCTAGACTTTCTTAGAAGGACAAAAGTAAAAAATGTATTTCCTTTGCTAGAGAAATTCTATCCTCCTTAAATACTAAAAAGCTAAAATATGGCCCTTTCATATTAGAAATAAAAAAATATGTTAAGGGCATTATTTTATAATCTCCCTCAAAAAAGTATTCATATCTAGAAAAAATCCTACAGTATCTTGAAAGTAAGGATCCCTATTCCCTTCCCACACCACTCTGGGAAGAAGACTCCCTATCAGATAAAGGGTAAACCCTACAAAGAAAATAAGGCTAATAATCTATAATTTCTCCCTTCAAGCCTTGTTCTAGTTTTTGATGGTAAGATGGATAGAGAAGAAGTTGTGGCTTCTTCTTATGAAGTTGGGAATACTAGCTATAATACTTTTTGAGTCCAAAAGGCCTAGGGCTAATATAACCCCCAACCAAAGCATCAATGAGGATATAGATTCTAGGGTTTCCACTCCTAGGAATGTGGGGATGAGGATTAGAGATATAATGGAATGCCTTAATAATATTAGAGGGCATGAGGAGGATGGACAAACCAATATTGGAGGTAAAATTGTGGAGAACATTGCCAAGGAGGAGAATCTTTAGAACTATGTACATGGTAGAAATTGGTACATCTAAGTGATATTGGAGAACACTGAGAATTCTCATGGTGTCACTGACTGTCCATCATGTAAGAATATTTGGAATCAACTACACAAGAATTTGCATTCCTTTGACAATAAGATTTTCTCCCTAAAATGGGCTATAAATAAGCTAGTGATGATAACTAATGGATTGATACATAAAAATATGGCCAGTGTGGTGATTCTTTGAAATAAACTACAAAAGAGAAAAGAAAAAAAAAGGATAGAGAAAGGAGCATCTATGGTAGCCAAGATGTTGAAGAAGTGTGGTTCTACTACCGGACATAATTTGGAGGATCTACTGAATGTAATGATTGAAAACTTTAAATCTATATAGTAGTCCTCATTGCTCTTCTACCTATTTTTTATTTATCTTATTTTACTTATTTGACACCTCAAATGTTTTAGTGCTTCATTTTTCTATTTTTGCTTGCTATATTTTTTATTTTCTCGTGATATTTTCTATCCTATAAGGTCTTTATTAGTGACTAGCTAGTGGCCATATTAGTTTGTTTATATTGTTATAATGTTGTACTTATTAGTGTAATGGGTTGGAGTCCATTCCTCCCTTATTTTTGTATACAACACACCTTTTTCATCGAATACTAACTTCTCCTTGGTCCATACCAAACTTTTAGACTTAAGCATCCATACATGCCTTTTTTCATAATTTTACAATTCTTTATCGTCCATTGAAGTGTTATACCTATCCAGTACCTCATGAACATTACCCACCTTCATTTTATTCTCATATTGGGCTATTATAGTTTTCCATCCCATCATCCATCTTCTCCAAACCCTACTCTTTTTGCAAACCTTGTCAATCTTTTTGACTTGTCCTTATTGTCATGTCTCTTGCCTAAACTCTAATTTCCCAAAACTGGTAATATTCATGAAGTATATTTGATCTAATAATTATAAATATCCAACCATTTTTCACTATTCATCTCACCTAATTCTTAACATGATAGGGAATATTCAATTATTTAATTTAAATGATATCTCCAAAAGGGATTAGTTTTACTAGAAACATTAATCTACATTACTGATGTGGATTCACATATTCTTCCAACAATGAAAACTAATAAATGTCCTTAGTTTTCACTACTGAAGTGAGAAAAAGGTTGAACCTATAGGTCATCAATCCATTAGTTTTAATAGTCATTCTAGGTCTTGTGTATCTCTTTACATTTCTCTCTTTTATAAATATATATGCATAGACACAATGTTTATGTGTGATTCAAAAAAAATGGTGCTTGGTAGATGTAAGGATTCCCTTATGTACACCTCTTTAATATTTATTGTTTTATACTATATTTTACATCCCCATTGAAGGTGTTATGAGATATAATCTTGAATAAAGATAAAAATGACTAAATACCTAGAAACCCTAACCAAAATATTATTTTGATAATTCATTTTTGAAATCAAAGATTTTAGAATGAAATCCACAAATTAATAAGCTTTATTATTATACAAATTAAAATATTATTTCTTATTTTTTAAATTAAATTTGAAAAAAAAAAATCTTTTCCTTTTAAAATTTTTTCAATTAAAGGATTTGAATTTAGCAAACTAATATTTTTCTTTTCTTTGATATCTCAAAGGTATTTTGATCTCAGCACTTGCAGACCATAATTCATCAAGGGGAAACCAACTAATCCTCTACTTTACAATTCGTCAAGGGGAGACCAAGTAATCTCCAGGCCACTTGAAAACCTATAGTGGGAGGCTTGAACCTATGTTGATTGTTTGTGTCTTTCAACAACTCAACTCACCAATCTACACCCAGAGTTAATTTTAAAAATATTTAAAATATATTTTTCGAGTGTGCATGAGGGGATTATAGTTGAATTATAGTTGTTCAATTCCCACCTCATAAAGAAATTGAGAGGAGCACATCGATAAAGGTTCTAACCACTAATCCTTATCAGTGGAGCCCCAACCCTCTATGGCACATTGTGGAAGATTTGTTCATTCTCCATCCCAACAACAGTAAAGGGAGTTGGCCGCCCTTTAGAATGGTAGGGGGCTAGAATACTTAATTAATTAGTAAATTAATTTGGAATTAATAAACCTGATAGAATACACTATAATTTACATGGCATTGGCACAAAAACAATGGCAACTTGAATGAACTGATTCGAGCAATAGGTATATAGTTGTTGAAGCAAGGTGGCCCCCCCTTTATAACAGTAGAGGTAAAATACTAACTACCTATTGATTCGTAGGGCCCAATGGCTATATTGTAAAATTACATATAATCTATTAAATAATAATATTTATAAATCTAATTCAACTAAATTTCTAAACAAAAAATCTAAAACTAACATAGATCCATTAATAAATCACATACATCTATTAATATTGATTAAGATTGTTCTTACTTTAACTCTTTATTAAAATATCATTGCATGTGTATTTCTTTCATTTTAGTTGTTGCAAACTGTTCAATTAATTTGAAGACTTAACTACATTAAAAAGATTATGTGAACAAAAACATAACTGACATTTAAAAGAAATTAAAATATATAAAGGAAACAATAAACACATATTTAGAGATGCATTTTCACTTACTGTGGTTCTATTGGTTTTGACCTAACATAGCATGGATTGATGTGTAGTCAACTTAATATAACAAAAAGAAAAACTAAATGTGAACTGAATCTAACGATTCTCCATGTAAATAGAGCTACAAGCTCTTCCTATTTTATTAGAACATACTTACAATATACATTTATTTGTTACCACTTCATGCCTAAAGTGAAAATAATGGTGTTCCATTCCACCTTACAAATATGGCATGTCCGTCGGGCTCCAGAGTATAACATTCTCTGGAATCATTATTTTCTAATAACAACTTAGCCTGATACATAGCTTGAAAGCTGAAGCTCCTTTCCCTAAACCCTACTTGTTTGAACAAACACCTCCAGACTTCAGTTCTAACATGCCTAACAATTCTCTGCTTAACCTCGTAGGCTATCATATTCCTTATCTGAATTCAAGTTATTAATTATTCATGCTTGACCATCTTAATATCATTTCTGTCTGTTAAGATAGCATCGAATAGATCAAAATCCGCCATGTAATATAAAAGCACTTCTATGAATCCATTCACAAAACATGGAGAATTATGGAACCCCTCAATTCTAGTATTTACTATTATCCGAGGCCTCAGTTTCTTTATAACGATTAAGAGATTATCAAGGAGGACCGGGTCATATAACAAAGTTCTCAGAATAAATGAAGAGTAAATTACCAAAGCCTCACTAGATTCAACGGCGAATACACCTTCCTTAATCTCCTCTATCTTTGGGATAACCACAGTGCTGTACAAAAACGGAATCGCCAAAGATTTAGCAAGCTCGTGAAGTCTTCTTCCACTTTTTCTAAGCTCTTCCCCATTCATGCCAACTATTGTTATCGTGAGAAGCTGATGTTAGTATAATGTATTACATTGTTAGTAAATGTATTATATTGATTAGGGTAGATAGTTAGAGAGGTAGTTTCTTCTTTATGTTGTTTTCATCATTTTATAAAATGCATATCAAATGTAATATTTGATATTGGAATAAAGGAATATTTTATGTATTTTTATAAAAACTGGTATCAGAGGGGTCTCCCTGAATGCCTGTGAATATGCAATGAGTATCTAAAGTTGTGCATATGTTTATTTTCCTGTGAAAATGGTGTGAGAGAACAACAAGTAGTATTTGTGTCTATGCTGTGACAATCCAAACAATATTTGTGTATGTAAATTGATTGTAGTTCCCTCTTTCTTTAATCTACAAGGGAAAGTTAGGGCTTAGAAGCAAATATTGCAATTTTAGTGAAATAATTACTAAAAAATAAAAGATATATTTATTATGGAGATTGTGGTTGATATGCTAGATAAATATTTTGTTTTTAACTTTCATACTTGGAAAATAAAATTTCAGATGCAATTAATGAATAAAAATTTATGGGGAATAGTGAGTGGAAAACAAACAAAACCTACATATGCATCTAAATTATTAGAGTGGGAGAACAGAGATGATAAAGACAAAGCTATTATTGGTCTTTCTATTTCTTATTCAGAGTTACATCATATAGATTTGGATACATAATCAACAGATATTTGGGATAATCTCAATAAATTTGTTTGGAGAAAAGGCATTAAATGCAAAATTCTCTCTAAAATTCAATTGTTTAGGTTCAAAATGGAAAATGGAGTCAAAATGTCAAGCCATATAAGTAGTTTGAGATCTCTTATCAGACAATTAGTAGAACATAAGGCTCTAGTAAATAATGAAGATACCAAGGCTATCTTGCTAAACAACTTGCATACAAAATACAATAATATTATTTTTACACTCATCCAAATAACCTCCTATAGTTTAGAAGATATGATTTCAGCCCTTTTAGCAAAAGAAAAGAGAACAAATGTAGAAGATTTAGAAGGTGTTTCTCAACTGGAAAATGCATTATATGTTCAAAACCATAATAAAAGATCAAGCACAAGTAATGAAGACATTAAATGTTTCTATTGTAAGAAAAAAGGTCATAGAGATTGGTTGTGTAAAAGTCGAGCTAGAGATGTTGTTAAAGTAAAGTTTAAAGACAAAATCAATGAAGAAAACATTTCTTATACTGAGAATGGGGATTCATCAAATGATCAAGTTATTATTTATGATTCTCTTTGTGATTCTAGAGAGGTTATATAAGTCTTCACTTCTTTAGAGGCTACTGGCAAAAGAGGATGGAGGATTTCCATCATCTCAAGTTAGCTTCTTGCTTTGAGATGGTGTTTTGCTTGAGAAGTGTTTTTGGTTTTTGGGTTTCTTATTTATTCCTTGTTGTTGCTAGCATATTTGAAGATACATTTATTGTGAAGTTTGTTTCTAGAGACATGTAAGGGGTTTGGTGTAAAGCTTAATATGGATGGTTGTTCAGTAGTACTCGAGGTTGTGTTTGAGAATTATACCCTTCTGAGGGTTACTAGGCAACTTGATGAAGGCATGCAGTTGGAGGGCCCAGTATGGATTGTTGGTGAATAATTTGGGATATCAGATAGAGGCTACACCTTTCTGAGGGTTACAAGACAACTTGATGGATCTAAATTTGATTCATAATTTATTTCTTGAAATAATTTTTTCACAAACTATGTCTATATATATTTTGTAATCAGCAAATTTATTATGTAAGGCTTAAGGGGGGTTTTTTGGATAAACATTTATAAAGAACAATGTAATAGGGGAATTGTTAGTATAATCTATTAAATTGTTAGTAAATGTATTACATTTATTAGGGTAGATCTAGATAGAGAGGTAGTTTCTACACAGTTAAACTATTTAACTGCTTTATGTTCTCTCCACCACTTTATTAAATCTTATCAAATATAATATTTTATATTGGAATAACAAAATATTTTATGTATTTTTTATAACAATTGAAGCGGTGCCAAAGAAGAAGAAACAACTCTATGTGCTAGACACTCCATCAATACTGTCCAATACGATGCACTTTGCATCTCGAGATCAATTAAATTAATTTTATTGTAATCCCCCATAGTGTCTATGATTTCCTACACATACATCAACTGCAACAGTTCGGTATTGGGAAGAACCCTAATGTAGTAAGAAATGGGACTACAAAACTCTTTTATGTCAAATTCACTATCAATATTGAAAGCAAAATTTGAGAGTAGTTTAGCTGCATTGTTTAATAGGCCAAGAGTCTAGTGTTGGATTCTATCCTGGAAGGCGCTAGAGATATAAGAGCCTCTGTGTGGGACTCCCCAACTGACAAGACAAACTCTTGCATTTTCTCACAAGCCTGTAGGAAGAGAATTCACAACTATGGAAAAGAAATAGAGAAAACACACATAGAAGATTGTTTTATACACAAACAAATAAAATATCTTTATTCAATTAAAAAAAATGGATCACATGTTGCCTCGGTAGAGGTCTTTCTCAGAGACTCTATTTCCTTGCATAGAGAGAACTTATTATATAGAAGTTGCATACTAATTGACTTCATGCATAAGCTACCTTATTCTTCAGTTAACAACAACTTAACTTTATTCAAACTGAACTAAAAATTGCATGGACAACTTTTCAAATTAAACTCTAAATTAACTACCCAAATATACGGAGCATTAATTTCTTGCATGACACTGCATGATTGGTGTGTTGAGTTTAACAGAAGTGAGACTTCAATACCACATTCCAACACACTCCCTCTTGATGCTAAGACTTACTAAATCCCCTTTAATTTTGACCATGAATTCTTCAGTACTCAATCTCCCGTATTTGTGACTACAGTCGTAGTCTTTTTATTTTGTCTCTTTCTGATATCCATAACCAAGTCTACAAACTTTCTCCACTATTTTCTTTGCTTGATTACTTCTAACCATCTCTTGATCTTCATATCTTACCTTTCTTTTGGCTTCTCCAACTACTATGATAGTCCTTCAAACCTTCAATTTGAATCTTCTTGCAAACTCACTATTTGTAGACATCTTGCAAGACAATATTTTCCTTTGATCTGAACATTCAACCCTTTGATGATTCTTCTCATTCACATATGAACTTTAATATCTGACCAAATTTTTATCATATCTCTAACTGTTTGCCAACTTGATCCATAACTCCATCCACAATCTATTTTCATGCAACCTATCATAGATTCTTTTTTTCAACATATCTTTTCAAAATGATTCTTCAATCCACATAGGGTGCAAGGATGTAGATTCCAACAATTTTTTTTCTTTATGTCCTTCTCTGTGACAATGTGAACACTGAATTCTTTCAGTTGATATTCCTAAACTTGAAATACTAGCAACTTCTGAGCTATCTTTCTTACCATATCCAAGACCTTCATACTTTGGTCTCATAACAGGTTGAATGGGCTCTTGAATTTCTTCCCCATGCTTTCCTAATCCTCTTCCTTTATATCCCATTTTCTACATCATCTTCCAACCAACATTATTTTCAAAATTGTTTTTCTCATTAACATCACAAATCACACTTGGAGATTTATGCATATCCTTACCTTCAACTTGACCATCTACACCTACAAAAACTTTCAGTACATCATTGATATCAACCAAAGGACACAAATCACTTGTATCACACGAGGCATCATGTACTAGGGGCATCAACCTTAGACTATCAATTTCTTTTGCCAACAACTTTAACTGTTCTTCCAAATCTTCATTCTTCTTTTTGACTTCATCAAACAATTTTAATTTTGCTTCTAATTCTTTATTTTTTTCTTTAATAATATGCATGTTTTTCAAGCTTCTCTATTTCAAACAAATACTCAAATCTTTCTTTAGTAAACTCATTTAAATTTGATATCAAGTGTGAATTACACTTTTTCAATTTCACCAATTCATCTTTCAAACAATATTTTTCACATACCAAAGTTTCATTCTCTTTCTTTATTCTTTTAACAAACTTTCCTATTGAAACAAAAAAAAATTTAACTCACCTTTTTTGCTTGATTACTATGATTATAGAGACTTTCCTTCTTGACAACTTTATGTGTCCTTGAACCTTCTTTGGATTTCCTTCACATTTTCCATAACAAATACAGTTTAGTTTAGATCTCTTTTTCTGCTACTATCTTTATGGTAGTATCCAACAATATCTTCTGGCATTCTTTATTGTGATTTTCTTGATGGGGCAGCAACTTCTTGAATCTTGGTGGCTCCTACTCTTTTTGTTGCAATCTTTTGTGATCTTGGTGGTGATGTCTTGCAAACCCTCTTTTATCTCGACTAGTGTATTCACTTCTTTTAAACCCTGTGATCTCTTCTTCAAGCAATTTTCTTTAATCTTTGTCAGCTACAACTAAAACAATGATCTACCTTCCTTTTTTTCACAATCTCAATATTTCTTCAAACTACACACCCTCAATCTTCAAAGATTTTAACCCAATAAATTCTTGAACCAATAATAATAGATTATACCCAAGATCTTTCTCTTACCTCTGATAACCAATCTGTAGGAAGAGAATTCATAGCTACAGAAAAGAAATAGAGAAAAAACACAAACAAGATTGTTTTATACAAAAACAAATAGAACATCTTTATTCGACTCAAAAAATATGGATTCCACGCTGCCGGGGTAAAGGTCTTTCTTAGACACTTTATCTCCTTGCATAGAGCAGTTGTTATATAGAACTTGCATACTAATTCATTTCATGCATAAGCTACCTTATTCTTCTATTAACAACAACTTAATTAAAACTAAATTGAAAATTGCATGGACAACTTTGCAAATTAAACTCTAAATTTATGCCCAAAAATATTCAGTATGAATTTCTTGCATGACACTACATGATCGGTGCTTGCTCGGTTTATTGATTTTAATGATATTGAGACTTCAGCATCACATGCCAACAATGTCGAGCATCTTGATCATAGTTCTGGTTGCCTATCTTTCACCCAAAGGTTAACAAAAGTTGAACACATTCTAGCTCCTCTCTCTCTCTCTCTCTCTCTCTCTCTCTCTCTCTCTCTCTCTCTCTCTCTCTCTCTCTCGCTCTATATATATATATATATAAGACTTAATTGATATAGGTGTTAGAAATTGATGATTTGGTGAGAAACACTCATTTCATTATTCTAATGTGATTGAAAAGGGGAGCACATTATTGTGGGCTCACCCCAGTATAAAGTAAAAAATTCACATGATAAGATAGTATACACATCACATAACAACTTAGTCTCTCAATATATATTATGTCAACTTAATTCACTTTACACAATAATGTTATCATGTGATCTCCCTTATCCCATTGGCCATAGAATTTATGCACACTTTATTTCAAATGTTATTTTATCATAATGACATCCAAAGTCAAAGCAATAAGCCATTAAGATATAATATATTCAAATATAACATTTCTTAACTAAATGTTCTGATTGTATATTTTAATTCCTCACTATGATACTATCAAATTTACTAAATAATAAAATTTCTAAGATACAAGTTCATAAATTCACAATACATGAAATCCATCATCATTATTAACTCATAAATTATGCCATACATAGAAATAGAAAAAAAAAGATCATCTAATTAATATTTCCACTTATAACATCACTACTAACATAATTAGTTTTAACCATGAATGTATCCATGTGTGTATCATGAAATGTGTAACGCCTCACCAGGAAACTCCGAAGGGATTGTAAACTCAGAAAAAATTCTGCTTAAAAATATTAATAGTCAAATTAAATTTTTTTTTAAATAGTATTAAAAAAAAAAAACTCTCCTAGTAAACATACAAATTCAAACATTTTAATAGCAAAACCAAAAACACAATTCTCGAAAATATATCAGAACTTCAGTTTTTTTAAAAACAACTTCCAAGAAACCAAAATTGGCCAAATTTTGCCAGCATAACCCCATACAAGGGTGAATTTCAACAAATTTTAAACTTTCCCGAAATCAAAATCACAATAAACAAACTAATTTTTTATTCTATCAACAAAATTAAATACTTTAAATATGGATTTTTTTACAAAAGCAAAGTGAACAACCACATCCAAATTTTAATTTGAAACTAATTTGTTTAACAAATAATTCAAAAATTGAAGGGAGAATTTAAAATGAAACAATAAAGGGTTTCAAGTTCCAAGTTTAAATGCAACCCTTCCTTTTCCAGACAAAATTTTCAATGTGTTTTGCAAACAGATGATTTCAAACACACACACAAAGATTTTTCTTCAAATCAAATAAACTTTGAAAATGAAGGTCTTCACAAACACCAAACTTAATAAGCTATCCTAGAAGATAATCTAAGAAGAGCTAAATCCTTCAACTAGAAAAAATTCCTCAACCCAAGATGAAGACCAAATTTCAAACCAAAAACTGCATCCCCTTCTTTCCATGAAACACCCTAGTTAAAAAGAAAAAAAAAACCTAAATATCTATTCTAGGTTAAACTTCTTTCCATCCAATCAAAACATTTCCCATAAAGTGAATTTTCAAAAAAATGCTTTTCTCTCCAAATTTAGTTAAAAACTAAAATTTCCATTTCAAAAAGTCAATGAGGGAGATATTTTAATTTCAAATTTCTATTTAACTTTTTCAAAAATGCACACACATAATTTAATTTCACAATTTGAAAATAACAATAGATCAAACTCCCTAATTTAATGAATTGAACAAATTGATTTATCAATTTATAATACTAAGGGATCCTAGTTAATTTTAATCCCTTTATTTAAATATGCATAATAACACATTAATTAATAAATATTTTAAAGTTTAATAATTAATTTCGGAAAACACATAACACATAGCTCAAGTAAGGCAAATAAGCACATGACCCGCATACCAAACATAGGGAATTGACAGATGACTGATAATGCTCACTATTGAGCATGGCTAGAGTTAATTGTAGGGCCTTACGACTATCTCCTCCACTTCTATCGATCAATAAGGTATGCTCAGACCTGTGAAGCCAGGTGGAGACGATACCTCATACCTACATGGTACTTGTACCTACAATTTCCTGCATCAACAAACCACATATGTATATATATATAAATATAGTAGACACACCGGTGAAGGAGAATCGTGACGTTCCCTATCTCACCGAAGTGAGTGAAGGAAAATCATCTCCTCACACCCCATACACTTACAAACATGAAACATGTATATAACGCATCGCACGCATAAAATAAATGTGTTAGTACATGTTAGTAATCCATTAAAATAACATTTAACCATCATTAAGAGAAATAATGCGTAAACAACATACATTGAAACTTAAATCAAAGTATAACAAATCATAACATAATGTCTGAGTAAAATATCATAATAAAATGTATCCACTAATGTCCATTGAAAAAGTCAACTAAAGTCAAAACATGTATCTAAAAGTCCGATTGAGGGAGGGGTACTACAAAATGTCTCATAATGATAATAAAATAGTTGTGAGCAGAAGTGTGAAAGCCTATCACTAGATAGTGGTCTCAAAGTTTTGAAAAGTGGCTGACATTTTAGTTTCAGAAAATATAGGAAACTAATGGCAGGTCCCCATGTGGCTAATTAGCTTATTTTGGCTAGCAACAATTTGTGGAGCTAGTTGCCCCATGAATGTTAAATTTTGTTATTTATAAAAATAAGAAGTTATCTTTAATTGTATTTTTAAAAGTAATCTTTAATAATAATGATTTTTCCACATAAATTTTAGAGACAAAATTGGAGACATAAAAAGGGGGAAAACATTGTAGAGCCACTTGTCATTCTTCTCAATAAGCAATTGCTGCTTATTTTCAGCCCCGCCTTTTTTTCAAAGCTTATTTTCAAGTTTTAAGAAGTTGTTGCTCCACCAAAGTAGGAAAAAGATTCTATTATATCCTTTCCCCTTAATTAAAAATTTCCATGGAAACACTCCAACTGCTTAATTTTAAGCAGAGTTTGCACTTAAGCAGCGGTGTGGGACATGGGGTAAGATAGGATACTAGCATAGGATAAATTTACATACTATTATACATAAAACATGAGTGGAGGATATCAAAAATAAAGATAGTACAAGCAAATAAATAGCATACTTTGTTGATCAAACAAAGAAAGGTCATACATAAATAAGAAAGTTGATTTGGATGTGATAAGTGGTGAGTATATGAACAATGTGAGTGAGAAAATAATGTATGTGGAGATTTTAGTTGGTGACAAAATGATAGTCTATCCAAACAAGAAAAGATGTCTAGTTGAGATATATAGAATGTTGCAGATAAAGATTGATCCTTCTTAGGTTATGACAAGAATTGATCAAGGAAATTGATAATGTGGACTTGCTAGAAGGTTTGGACATATAACCAACATTAAATGTTGTTAGATTTGTATCTATCAATCATGAAAAATAGTTAAAAGATAGTAAGTTTAGAACTATAATTAGTGAATTAGATACTACAACAACCAAAAGTGGAGATGTAGAATATTTTTTATTGTAAGATTAGAAGAATCACCAAGAATATATAGTACAAGGAGTATTTGGTATAATGGAAATGTAGCCTTAAACAGGACTCACTTTTGATTTCTAAGGTTGAGATAGACTATCTTAGTTTGTCTCTAGCTACTAAATATTACGAGACTATCTTTGAAATTATACACAGTGTTTATTACAAGACCATCCAAAAGAATAAGAAAAAAATTACATTTCCAAAGATTTATTTTAGTTTATTTATTTGATTGTAATATTTCGACAAGATTCAAGTCATTGATCTTACAATATCACATTCAAATCCATTTAAACAAGCTCTTCGTAAACTAACAAGAAACTAGCTCTTTCATTTTATTTAAAAATTTACATATATCTAGTGTATTTTTTTCTAGATTCGATTGTGTGTATATTTTTCCATCAACGTTTCGAATCACACTCCGTGATTCATCATCAGGATGAAAAGAATTCCCAAGACATGAAAGATGTTGAGTTGCAGATTTGAGGCAAAATATAAAGAGGAGAGGGGTGGGGGAAGGAACGAGAAACAAGGAGAGAGGAAAGAGAAAAGGAAAAGACCACCTGAAGGATGGGAGACCTAAAAAACTCCAAGGAATAAACCACCCACAGAAAAAAAAAAAGGAAAGCCAAGCACCACATTCAAAACCACTAAAAAACAAAAAAGAAGAAAAGAATTTGGGACAAAAATTAAAAACTAAAAGAATAAATAAATGATTATAAATACATAACGGAATATACGCAAAGGCATAAACCAAAAGACAAAAATCCAGAAACAGATAAGAAAAGAGAAATTTACAATTCCAAAAGATATGAGCATATAAAAATAAACACAAGTAGAGCTCTAAAAGCAAATATAAACTAGAAAATAAACAAATAGGTCAATAGACCAAAGGGGGAGAGGGAGACGCACAAATGAAGAAGAAGGAGGGGGAGAAGTCAAGGCGGGGGGCGGGGATGACGCTGGCGGGCAAGAAGAAGAGGGTGCCACGAGATGCTAAGGTTTAACCCATCGTCTCGATTAAGATTGGATGGGTGTTGAATGATAGCAATGGCCTCTTTAACTTTCCTCTTGAAAAAGTTGTTCTCCCTACACAATACCTGAGTGTCCTCCAAACAGATATGATGCTTGGTAGTTGATGAATGCTCAGCTAAGGCTGATTTGAGGGCACGTTCATGCTTAATGTCGGCACTATGCTCTTTTATTCGAGTCATGAACGAACGACCTGTTTCTCCAATGTATGGAGTTCCACAGGAGCATACAATCTTGTATACACCTGACTCTGAAAAGGCATCCCTAGTGTCCTTAAGTGGTGGGGCATGCCTCTTGATGGTGGAAACAGGTTTGAAGGCACAACGGAGACCTTTTTTTCCCCAAGGATTTTTGAGATTTTGTGAGAAATGCCTTCAACATAAGGGAGAGAGACATACGAGGCCTGAGATGGAGAGGGCACGGGATTCGAGATGGAAAGGAAATGAGATTTGGCTTGGAGGAAAGCCCTAGTGATCTGCTTGTTCGAGTAGCCATTCCAAAGGAAGACTTGACGAAGATGGGAGAGCTCTTGGTCTAAGTTATCCTTATCACAAATCCGATGGGCTCTTAAAGCCAAGGTTTTGAGGATCCCAACTTTCTGGCTATGGTGGTGATGAGAAGACGAATGAAGATATAAGTCAGTGTGGGTAGTTTTTGCGAAACACCTGATGACCAAGGGATCCGTCAGGCTTTTTACAGATTAAGACATCGAGAAAAGATAAAAGGTTGTTGGATTCAAGTTCTTTGGTGAAGGTAATAGACAAAGAAATGTTGTTGAGGTGCGTATGAAATTCCTCTAACATGTCCAAGCCATGGGGCCAACATACATTGGTGTCATCCATATATCGTTTCCACCATTTTGGCTTGAGGGGGAAAGAATGTAAGGCCACCTCTTCAAAATGTTCCATGAATATGTTGGCAATGATCGGCGAGAGAGGGGAGCCCATGGCTACTTCGTCAACCTGTTCATAGATAACGCCTTGGAAGGCGAAGAAGGTTGACCTTAAGCAAAGTTCCACCAAAGAGGCGATTTCCTCATTGACCTTAAGCTTGACAATCTCTATGGAGTCTAGAATAGGGACCTTGGTGAAGAGGGACACCACATCGAAGCTCACAAGAGTGTCTTGAGGGTCCAACTTGGTGCCCTCTTCTTCTTGCCCGCTAGCGTCATCCCCGCCCCCCGCCTTGACTTCTCCCCCTCCTTCTTCTTCATTTGTGCGTCTCCCTCTCCCCCTTTGGTCTATTGACCTATTTGTTTATTTTCTAGTTTATATTTGCTTTTAGACCTCTACTTGTGTTTATTTTTATATGCTCATATCTTTTGGAATTGTAAATTTCTCTTTTCTTATCTGTTTCTGGATTTTTGTCTTTTGGTTTATGCCTTTGCGTATATTCCGTTATGTATTTATAATCATTTATTTATTCTTTAGTTTTTAATTTTTGTCCCAAATTCTTTTCTTCTTTTTTGTTTTTTAGTGGTTTTGAATGTGGTGCTTGGCTTTCCTTTTTTCTTTCTGTGGGTGGATTATTCCTTGGAGTTTTTTAGGTCTCCCATCCTTCAGGTGGTCTTTTCCTTTTCTCTTTCCTCTCTCCTTGTTTCTCATGCCTTCCCCCACCCCTCTCCTCTTTATATTTTGCCTCAAATCTGCAACTCAACATCTTTCATGTCTTGGGAATTCTTTTCATCCTGATGATGAATCACGGAGTGTGATTCGAAATGTTGATGGAAAAATATACACACAATCGAATCCAGAAAAAAATACACTAGAAATGCAAAATGGATTGTGGAAATCTCATAGCTTTAATTTACATATACTTTTTAATTTTTTTTAATTGATATTTTAAAATATTGGTTACTAGTATATTTCACTACATTATATAAGATTCGCTACAAACATAGTGCACGCCACATCAAGTCATGACCATATAACATAACCAGAAAGCCAAATAAAATTTGAAAATACATATAAAATATACATCTTCTACTTGTTTTGACAGACATGGTCCTATACGTTTCACACAATGTTTGCCGCCCACGGCAAGTGATGCGAAGCACGTGAAAATGGCCCCCCTCACATAAAATCCCATGCATATAGTTTGCCGAATGACTATGTTTGATGCTGCGACATATCACATTACGCAAACTCATGTACATTTGTTTTCGCCGATCAACCGACATTTTACTTCTAAGCAGAATCTGCCGACTAATTAAATATTCCGCATAGCTTTGATCGCTATGGATTTGAATTTGCAAACACAAAGTTTTCGACAGTGACATACTTTTAATACGGTCCTTTTCCTGTACTGATTAGTTATTATCGCTATCATGCAAGTTTGCATCAGTCGTCGCTTCCTCTAGGCACGTTAACGAACTTATTGCACTGACAATATTTAATATCTATGCGGTTTTCGTTTACTCTTTTTCGAGCAAGTTTACCCTAATATCCATGCCATTTTCTACACCCAATGAGAGAAAAATATGCTGTATATCCTTTCTATATGTGTGTTTTAAAGGTTTGTGTACGAATTTTTTATTTTTATTTTAATAAAGTCTAAAATATATCTTTGAATTTTTGTTTATGGGGATAAAAAATAGCACATTAGGGATTGAAAATAAAATTTAAAAATATAGTCAGAATGAAATTATGCAAGTAGTGTTTCAAAAGATAGTAGTTTATATATTTAAATAGAATTGATATGATTTATAGCTTATTGCTTCAATATGTCATTTAGTAAAGTTTGAATCCTCGAAGAATGTAATAGTAAGAGATTGGATTGAGATTTTTCCCATGTAACTTTAGCGAAATAGATATTTAAATACTTGACTTTTAATTTGATTTGTATAATTTTAAACTCATCCTCTTGATATCAATATGTTGCAAAAATATGAGTCAAAGATATATAGAAATATCAAACAAAAAAAAACCTTATACAATTACAAGAATTTTCTTCTCACATATTTAATTTTTTGTCTTTAAAGTTTCATATTACTTCAAAAAAAATACAAATATCTTTAATAAAAGAAAAAAATTCAAACCACTTTACAAAACACTTTTTAGTCACATGAGTACTAACTATTTAATAGTTACATAAATGAAAATTGATTGAATAATTTGCAAGATTTTCAACTAAAATTTCATGTGTAGAAATCATATCTAACCTACATAGATGGATAAAAGATTAACTATTAGGTACAAACACAAGTAAGATGCCTATGTTCAATTGACATGGTCCATTTTTTATTGAAAAAATAAAATTGAACTAATAAAATAAGTGGGGAAGAAAAAATTAAATAACCAATGTCAACAAACATATAATTAGGCCACAATTTGATAACAAAATTATGTAATAGACAAACAGAACAACAATATTTTATTCCATGCCCAACTTAATATTTTAGATGATGGTAAAGCTTATACCATATAAATTCTAAATTTTACATTGTGAAAAACTTAAAATTAATAACTTAATTAACTATTATGTTACAAATAACTTTGTGTTATTTTTTATTTTAGTAAAATAAAATTTCTCAACATCTTTTGATTATCATCACAAGGTTGGATATGTCTAAATGAGAAATATATTATTTAGATTGGATGAAAGAAAAATAAATAAGAATATAAAGTCATAAATAATATTATTATTGTTTTGATTGTGTTGCTTGTTAACATGTAATGTCAATGTAGTAACTCATGATATTAGAATCATATCATTGTTTCTTTAATTAATATCTATTTTAGATCATCTTTATAATGATTAATATTACTTAATTGACTAATCATCTTTTAAAATTAATATTATTTAAAGAAATAATGATAGATAATCATGTAAAAAATGTTTGTCTATTTCATAGAAAAAGAAAAAAGTGGGTATTAAATTTATCCACCTTATATTTAAAATTTATTTGTTAATAATATTTTAGAAATCTAAACTATATTATTTGAAATGGATAATTCAAAAGGGAAGGTACAATTATATCTAAGGAGCGAAAATATTATAGTAGCAAAGGACTTTCCTAGTTCTACATGGCTTAAAATGACACAAAGAAAACTCAAAAGGTTGGTCTAACTGTTGTTTATGCAAATGGTACGACAAAATCCTTGCATCTTATTAGAATATGTTTACAATATGCAGACATTTGTTTCAACAATTGCATTGAATGTTCAGTCTAACACCACACCATACAGATAGTTTGAAAAATGGGGTTCCTTTACACGTTAAAATTATAAAATGTCCATCGAGTTCCAAAGTATAATATTCTCTCGAAGCACATTCTTCTAATAACAATTTTGCCTGATGCATAGCTTGAAAGCTGAACCTCTTTTACCTAAACTGCTTGCTTGAACACCTCCACACATCATTTCTAACATGCCTAACAATCCTCTCTTTCCCCTCATAGAATATAATATTTCTTATCAGACTTCACTACTATCTATCTCATTGAATCAATAATCCAATATGGAAAGAGGAACTCCATTTCTGCTGCAGTCATCTTTTGATTTCTTGGAAATTCGCAGTCATTTATTTCTTGATTTTCTGGAAATTGGGAGTACTAGGTAGTCTCATATTGCTATAAGTCATTTGCAAACTCATATACAAACTGTCAAACATTATGAACTATAAAATGTCTTTTTTTATTAAAAAATATAAATTATTATAAACATTTTGATGGTTCAAAAAGTTTGACATTATAGAAGAATACCAAAAATTATTATAAAGATATCAATCAAATGATAATGCATTATGAATAATTCTAGTTAAACTTAAAGCTTATTTAAAACATAATGTGACATGTGAATCATGTAATGTCAAGCATTATTATAGATGAAAAGTGAATATTTGCATGAGTCAATATTGTGGAGGTTCAATGTACAATTTCATGATATAGGAGGTGCATTTAAAAAAATACTGGTAGTAAAATTTTATTAAACTATTTATTTTAATTGAACAAATTGATCTACTATGTCATTATTCCTTTCTCTTTCATGGAGGATTTTATGTGTGACCCATATCAATATTGTAACATGATATGGGAGTAGAAACCTAAACTAATAGCTTTCTAGTTAGGAATAAACAATTGAGATTTCCGCGGTGACGCTCCCCCTGGGCAACCAGACTAACCACTACATAGAAGCCAATGCTGCCCACATTGGGCTACACATGGCTAAAAGAGAGGGGTTTACTAAAGTGTGGCTAGAGTCTGACTTGCTAAACACTATCAACTGCCTGAGTGGTCGCACGGATCCTAGCTGGACGATTGTCAGCCTGATCAAGGACTGCCAAAATATAATTAATGAACTGACATATTTCAAAATCTCGCTCATATACCGGGAAGGCAATAAGGCGGCAGATCTACTGGCCAATCTGGCGGTGGGATACGTGGCAACCAATTGGTGGAGTAGCAAGTATGCTTTCCCCAAAAATCTATGTGATCTGGCATGTAATGATTACTACGTTAATCAATGATCCCTCATCATGACATGATTGAGTTGATAGGGAAATGACTCTTTTTGGTTTTTCCTAATCAAAAGTCTAGAAACCTCCTCGGCGCCTGGATTTCCTATCTCATTGTGTGGTTTTTCTACTACTGTTTTGATATCCTTTGGGTGTGGCCCATTTTCTATGACTGGTTGGCGATAGTGAGCCCCTTCTACTATTGTCTAGCAACCAAGAGCATAATGAGAGGGGATAAGAACATACAACAGCCCTCTACTTGTGAGAAGTGGAAAAAGAATAAAGATGTTTGGTAGGAAGTCATCGATGGTGCGGTCTCATCCCTTACCTGGACCGGCTTCATGGCCCCTCTCCTCTGATTATGGAGGCCTTTGTTAACAGATGGAAAAAAGGGAGTCTTGGGGCTTATGGTGTCGATTATCAAATTGATGAAACTTTGGTGGCGAGAGTCACTGGTCTGGCTACAACTGGAAGAAGGTTTTACAGAGAGAGAAAAAATGGGGAGGAGGATTTGTCGAGTTTCTTCAACAAAGACAAGGAGCTCTCTAGAGTCACCAAGATGGTCGATGGTGGCTATGATAGAAAATACCTCATGACCCCAATGGGCTGACATGGTAGAGTTTATAATGAGGTATATCACCCTAGATGGCAGGTATGCAAGCACCTTCTCCTACCATTTCACTATCCTTAAATCATTTTTTTCACGGTAAAATTATATTTGTTCCCTACTATCTTGCCTCCTCCCTTGAGAATAGCCTAAAAAAGCACCCAGAAAACCCTACCAACCTTGTGCTTCATGAGGGACTTATTGTCCTTATTATGGAGCACGCTAAATCCCTTGAAATGGTGCCCCTACTTACTGAGATTGGCTTGTAGATGGAGGTCCAAGATGTCTATGATCCGGAGATGGACCTCGATGATAGTGGGGTTCCTATTGATGACCCTGAATACGAACCTGCAGATGAAAAGGAAAAGATGGTCACTCCTGAGACGCTCGGGAGCAAGAATCCCCCCAGATGGGCGACTAGCATGTACAAAACCAATAGCAAGTTGATCTCCAAGGCCGAACCCCTCACCAAAAAGAAAAAGATGGCGGTGAAGGATCACAGCCCAAAGATTACGAACCAAGGGATTAAACTGGACATCCCTATCAATGTCCACAAATATAATCAAGCGAAGGATGGGAGTCTGATGAACCTTGTCATCGAAGCCACCAGAAGGTAGGAGTGCTGCTGGAAGTGGGTTGAGTGCAAAATTGACAACCTAAAAAATGGGGATTAAAAAAATCATTTACATTTTCACTGCTTCCCCTGAACCTAGCAAGCCGGAAAAACTCATGATCATAACTCAAAAACTCTCTTAGAATGTTGAGGTAATGAAATGTAACCACGAACAACTGATTGATAAGGTGGAACAATCCATGGGTGAGATTAAGAAAAATCTCAAGAACCTAGTCAATATTAGTAAAGAAGCCATCAACAACAGCAGTGAGGGGCTTGAAAAGATTAATGACATGGTTACCGATTATAGATCCTTCCATAGTGACCCGGTGAAAGATTTTGGAGGAGATGGTGTGGCTACTAGAGATAGCAAAACCACTGGACCCAGTTCTAGAACTAGGAGCAAAAGCAGCAGCAAGGGTACCTCTAGATTCATCATGGAGGAGCTTCAGGAAATCAACAAAATTTCCATGCAAAAGAACAAAGATCTGGTGCTCTTGCTTAACTGGGGGATTTTTTCCTTTGGCTTGTTTGTTTGCGTTTTTTTGTTTTTTTTTTCTATTCGGGGTTGCTCCCCTGTTTTACTACCGTTTCTTGCCGGTTTGGCTATTGGTCGGCTGTTGCAAAACTTTAGGTTTCGGGTCCTTGTAAAACCCATTTATCCTTATCAAAAACAATTGAGAGATATTAAGTTGTAAAAGTATTTGAAGACATTGTCTTAGTTCTAGCCCTTATTTATTGTGCATCCAAATAATTTAAACCTTGTTGAATTGTATAACTAGAAAACATAGCATAACCCTCACCAATTATACTCAATTAATTATGCTATAACTTTTTGATATCTATAAATTTTTAACCTGTTTTCTTCTACAAAATACTCAATCTAATACAAATATAAACTTTATGTACACATCTATACAAAACATTTAAAAATATATAATTCTGTTGAACATAAAAAAAAAATATTATAGTTCTTACATACATTAATCTTCTATAATTATTAATATTATTAAAAAATAGAATATTGTCTCGATTTATAGTTAATTTTTTTATGTATATTTTATGCAGGAATGTTGCAAATTTTGAATCCATTGTAATGTTAAAAAAATTATAACTTTCATTTTACTTTTCTAATTGGTACACATTTTTAATTTTGTTGTTTATAACTTAATGACCAGTTTATAAGTCATATATTTATGTTTTTCTTTTTTTAAATAACATGAACCTAATTAATTTCTATTTGAACATATATTTTAGTAACTAGTCTTTATACTTTGTTTTATTAATATATTAATCAAAATCAAATATATGGGTGTGCAATTTACCTAGGTTAATTCCATAAGCATGTCAATGATCTTTGAAGTTATAAATTAAAATTTTGAAATATATGCCAAATCAATTTATTTAAGCTATTATCTTGAATCAATATGAACATGAAACTTCATAACTTGCATTCTAGAACAAATCCAAGTTCATTATAGAAATAAATAAAAAAGTTATATTTTAAAAATATGGATTAATCATTAAAGACATTTTCATTTTAAATGTAGTTATAGTATTTAATCATCACCTTATATCAACATCCTAGGTCTCATTACATTATTTCTTATTAACTTCTATCATTATTTAAGTAAATGCGAGAAGAGAAAAAAAAAACAACTCACAATTTTTTTGAAAAGATAAAAAAAATCTTATTAATTAAGGTGAACTTTAGAAATTTTTAAATATTGTAAACTATTAATTTATGATATATCCTAATAAATTCGATTTTCCTAAGTTATAGAAAAATGAAATAGTAATTATGTGAAGCTAGAGTATTAAAATTAATATATAGGAGCACATATCATTTTCTAATTTTTTCTTTATGTTTATTTTTTTTTAAATAATAATAACTTAGACATATATTTTCACATAGTATATTATTAATTATAAACCTAATTAATTATTTTTATTTAAATGACATCACTATGAAAGGTTTAATCATTTGATTTATATTTACTATTCATTACATTTTAAGCTTCTCAACTAGTCATCTTCAGTTTCTATAATAAAAATATCTTTTTTAAAAATATATCTTTAGAAAAATTACTATGAGGGCTACAATTCTACAATATTTTCTATTATGATGGCATTGATTTATCATGATAAAGGTTATCTAAATCAATGATTTATGTTTAATAAAATTTGTAAATGTGGCTTTAATAATTTTGATAAGGTAAAATAGGTTTAAAGGGACCCCAACTCCCTTTACAAGGACCAACAACTGCTAACTAGAGATAACCAGACAAGCAAAAAAATAGCAGCAACAACAAAAAAGAAAAATAGGGCACAAACCTAAACTAACCTATTGAAGATCTTGAGAATCATGATAGGCTCTATATCCTTTTGAATGATCTAGTCATGCATTTTCATGACCTCTTTAATCTCCCAAGCTCGATCACCAACTTCCTTAGACTAGTTATGGGTTCTAAGGGAGAGCCCTTACGCCTTGGATGAAAATTGGTCCCTAGAACCACCTTCACACCATCAACATTAGAACTTTTATCTTTTATCTTTTTCTTTCCCATCCCTAGGGTTTGGGAAATTTCAATTCATATGCATAGACCACTATAATTCCTCTTAATAACCTCCTTGCTAACATTAACTACAATATTAATCTTGTTGTTTACCTTGCCAACTCAACCTTCTAGAGATGATTTCCTTTTCCTAATTTGAATCTATGTGATTCACATCATTGGAAAAACATTCAATTAGATCCAACATTTTCATAAATTCATTATTCATGTACCCCTATTCCATATTGATAGAAGATTCTCCTCCTTGTTAGAGAGGGATAAAAGGTTATTTCTAATATCCATAATCTAAAAGATCACCCAATTTTCCAAGTTGGTCTAACAATTAGTAGAATTCAAAATAAACATTTCAACATCCTTGAAGGAATTCACAAAGATCTTCGAGGGGATATCCTGATCAACACCGCTATGGGGACCAAGACCAGTAAATAGGCCATCCTTCTCAGTATCCACATATTTGTCAATCACCATCCTTTCCCCCAAGTCTTATCAAATAAGGGAGTATTTTCATCAATATTTTCACTTTCACCCACATCAACACTCACCCTTCTAGTTTTGTTAGCATTAGAGACCTTAAATTTGTATTGGTCTCAAGGCTCCCCAATATAAATAATCAGGCTCATCCTAGACCTTTTCACCTATTGATAAATCCTTGGAAAATATTTAGATGGGAGAAACCTAATAGGAAACACAAGCTCAACCTCATCCTCCTCATTTTAAAAGCCCCTTAGACTAGGAAAGAGAGGGATCTTTCTTGGCTTTCTTTTTGGACAATGGATGCTTTTTGTTACCAACATAATAACAAGCCTCTAAATAAGAGACCCCATGCTCAAACTCAGTGGACATATTTGAGTAATGCACCATGACATTTATGGCATACTCCAATTTATGCTTCCCTATGGGTGGCTTAAGGGGAATCAACACAACCATTGCATATTCCATGATGAGGAGGATAAGTCTTTCATGGAGGAAAGGGGAAGAGGGATTATTTATATGCTCATTAATGCTAGTAGTAGGAGAGGTAACAAGGAAGAACAAAAGTAAAACCCAATTCCTATGGTGAAAGTGATTTAGTAGAATAAAATGACACTTAAATAAACTAGTGAAACAACCATTTAGGGTGAATTACCTCATAATAACAGTAGCCATCTCCACCCTGAAAAATTTGATGGTTTTATATTTGTAGTCCCCAAACTTGGTCTTTTCCAAATTTTAAAACTTTTCCTCCAAGAAAAATAGAGCAAATGCTTGGACACCTTCCTATCTCTATAAATATTCTTTCCCTCACAACAAAGGCCAGTAGCTTCTACAATCCAGTATTCAGAGACCACCACATCAACCTTATAAGATGAGAGGGACCCAATATTCCATCCACTAATAAAATCCTTAGTTTCCAAAGGATCGAGACCATGAAGCCATTCCAAGAATGGGGTGACCCCACTTGCCTCCAATTTACTCTAAATTGACAACATCTTCCATTACTCACAAAAAAATGTATCTTTAATGTTAAATACTACTACAAAATATATTTAATGATTATGCATATAAAAGTGAATAATAATTTTGAGGCTTTTTTAATATATCAATGTCTCACCACAACCATAATTTTACTTTAATAAGAATACATTGTGTTTATCTTATAATTTATAGAAATTCAATTTTCTTGACATATTTATTGTTCTTAGTTAATCCTCATTGTTTTAATTACATTAGGATGGGAACAGCCTACACACATTACATGTTAGACATCAAGGTGAAATAGATGAATCTCACAATATTTGAGATTGAGAAGAAAACAAAACTATCAAAGTCCCTAAAAAAATGTAATAGAAAAAAACACCAAAGTACAATAGAGGACCAATCAAAAGATAACTATATTTGAGATAATCTAGGCCCTTTATGACCTACCAATATTTTGGTAAAGTACCCAAATGGTCTTCAAAGGGTACCTCTCTGACTAGGATAGAGGAACAAACAAAAACATCAACTTGATGGCAAGAGTTGGGAAGATCAATCATGTTTTTTGATCTTTTTTATATTTGTCACAATATTTTTTATTGAGTCCCTCTAGTATTCTATTATTCCCTAAATAGTGTTCATGAGAACCCCTTTATTTCTATTTTATTTGGCAACCTCGACTTAAATTTGAGTGTTATTTTTTCAAATATCATCCTTTTAAATATCCTACACTTCCTTTATGATGATTCTATAGCTTTCATAAGTTTTAGCCATTTTATTTGTTAGTTTCCTTGCATGTTCATGAATAGATTCCTCTAGCTAATCTTATGCCCTCTTTAAAACAAACAATTCTAAGGTTTGAATCTTCTTCTTGGCCTCATATAGTTGGCTCATCTAGCACTTTGAGTGTGTGAGTATTGATCACTCTAAAAATCTTATTTGACTTATCTTGAATTTTGAGGAAAATGATACATTGGGTTTTGGTACGATTAGAAATCTACATCTATTCTTGGTCCATTAAGAAAAATTTAGGGGGAGAATAGAGGGGAATCCATGCAAATAAGGTAAAAGGAATCAGAGCAAGAAGTAGACGTAGTTTCAAAGCTCCAAAAGAAATCAGAATTGGGACTTTCAAGAGTAATAGAAATGTTAGATAAATCATAAAAACATATTTTTTTGTCATTTGAGGTCTCAAGAGAAATGTCAATTGTTATATTTTGGGTACGTAGTATATTTTGGGGCTTACATTCAATGTTAGGTTATAAGGGTTAACAATTCAAGGTAAGATAAAAGTTGAACTAGAAGAGATGGAGAATCAATTGCTAGTGAACTAGTTAATTTGAGCCATCAACTTTAGAAATAGACTCATCTAATGAAATAAAAATCAACAATGTGAAGTTAAGCTTAAATTGATAATAAAAATAGTTAGGCATTGGGAATAAGAAAGAATGAAACTTGTTATACTAACCTTTTATGCTAATATACTCATAAGGAGTTTAGTAGATGTATCCCAAACACCATGGAGGTCTTCTCCATTTTTTCATTCTCAAGAAAGTTTAACTCTTTCCTTCTTTAAAAAACTCCTTATGGCCTACTTATAATGAACTTTTAGTTACTTTGATATTTGTACACCTTAATTCAATATGTTAGTGGTCATAACAACTATCTCCACTAAGACCTAGACGTAGATTCTACTAACCATAGCCATTATAGTTTTTGTCTCGTGTAAATTATTTGACAAGGATTGTTTTTGGGAAGCATTATTGTTGATGACCACTACTACACCAATATTTTGATTAAAATGATAAAATGATCTTTTGGAAGTACGTGATATTGTTGTTCATTTGAATCTTTGTAGTTGATTATGGTGCATGAGAAGCTCTATTTACTTCCAATGGAGTTTTGATAATAATATTGTTGATGATGCCATGTATAACTCTATATGACTTTAAGTGGATTCTTTATGTAGTTAAATAATATGTTTTATCTTCTTTGGTTCAAGATATTGGCTGTGTTTTGTGATCCATGCACAATATTTGACTAAAAGATGACTGATCATTTGCAATGGGAGTTGGTGTCATCTGTAGCTCTTGGAATCTATTTTCATATTGAAGTGAGAGCTTGACATCTTTCATTCTATTAATTTAAGGGATGTGAATTTTTATGTTCTTGATTTAGAGATTGTGGTTTGGTTTTACTTTAGGGAGCTCTTGGTTGAGTTATTTGATCACCTTGGGGCCATGGAGGATTTTTTAGTTAGCAGATATTTGTCATGATTCTTAGAGAGCCTGGTTACATGTTTTAGCAAGAGCCTTGGTAGTGATGTCGATTAATCATTTGATGATGGATGGTTACCTTCATGTGGTTTATAAATGATAATATCTTGGTTCCATGAAAGAAAATTGAGTCCTTAATGAGGTGTTTTTGTTTCTCTTGGTTTTGAGTATTAATCAATTTGGTTGAGCTTTATGATTTTGTAGGCTTGAATATCAAGTTAGCATGGATTAATTGGTGGATGAGGAAGGGGACTAGAGGTAATTGGATGAGGCTCAGAGATCTCATATTATTTAGGATCATGTGTTGAGATGGTTAATCTCTGATGATAATTTCAACAAAAAGTCGAACGAGACCGCACCTAGTTATGGATTTGAATCAATTATGGGCAAAAAGAGAGGATTTTCATTTATTTTAACCTTTTATTTATTGGTGTTGTGAGAATATGAAAAAAAAATTCCCCTCTTGATATACTTAACACATGAATTATTTTAGAGGTATTTCTTTCCTAGTTCAGATGCATTCTTTAATTTGTTTCATATTTTCTCATGTGAGTAAATATTGAATATAAAAGTTTTAAGGACTTGTTGAGAATAAGATGCATGGTTTTATGACTTTTTATTATTCTCCTTTGTTTTTCTTCATTAAATTAAGTGGGGAAGGGTCCCAACCCATTAAAAAAATAGATAAATTATGAGAAAAATTAAGAGAAAATAGTATGGTTATAGTAAGGTAACCCAAACAATAGCACAACACAATTAAAAAAATAACAAAGTCTTAGAAATATGATATGAGATAAAGTGAAACTAAAGGAATGGCTTGAGACCTTAGTGAGGGGAGAGAGTGACCTTACTTCTTTCTACAAATTATTGTCCATGAAGAATCCATGATGAGAGAAGCAAAAGGTTTCTTGCAATATCTGGGCCAAGTGAATTTACCACAGCTCAAGAGAGGAACCTAATAGTCAAGGGAGTGGGAGTATGGGACCAAAGAAGGAATGAGTCCTATATTCAAGATATCTCTAGAAGGCACACTTGATACATTAGTAACATGTGTTGTAGACAAAACATGAGCATCTTAGGAACGAGATACAACACTACGGGATGATATGAATGGAGTCATAGGAGCCAAAATCACATGAGAAATGCAAATAAGGGTAGTTGATGAAGAAGGTTCAACCATAGAGGCAATTAGAGTCTAATAGTGCAAGAAAAATAGTGAGACTATGTATATCAACATCCTTCTATAGTGTTGGAGAAGACCTAAGATAGGACTTGAGAGGACAAGAAGACATCGTATGTCCTATTATGAAGAAAAAATGACACTTAAATGGGATCCCTTCATAGTTTAGAAATTTCCTCCATACGAGCTCACCAACCCAAAGAGATATCTTACTAGGAAAGTGTTTTGAGAAATGCAAGTCGACCAAGATCCATAGAAAAGAGGTGTAGGAGAAAAGACTAGTGTTAGGGTCCACATTGATAAAGTGGCCCAAAATTTTGCATATAGATTCATATGTGGCAGTGAACCAAAAATTTAGTGGGAGGTGAGGAATCCTAACTCAAATAGGAGAGACATCAAAAAAGTCCACCAAAGGATTAAAATATGGAGTCAAGGGGCATAAAGATAATGAATGTGAGTCTCATTTATAAAGGTCCATAGAGAGGAAAACATTAATATCTTCTATGCTATCCAAGAAAATAATAAAAACCCAATGGACTTAAGGATAGATCTCCAACTTACCAAAAAATAGAAGGCTCCATTGAGATGAAATCTAGGATAGATCTCGAGCTTAACAAAAAGTGATAACCATAAGTTGTTCAATATTCCAATCAAAGTGAAATTTTCATAGTAGAAAATACAATCAATAACCTCCTTTCCTAGAGACACTTATAGAATAGAGGAGGTACACAAAAGGCATTTAATAGATACAGGAACACAAGGGCTAGGTGGGGGTTTAAGAAGTAATTAGAAAAATAATTTTTCAGTGGGGAGGTCACCAATGCACAGTCCTCTAAGGATGATTGGAAAATGTGTGATGGAAGGGGAACGAGTTAGATATTTCCACCACAATGTTGCAAACAAGGGACCCTCTATGAGAGGGGGAGCCATTACAGATGAAAAAAGACAAGAGAAATGGATTTGTCTTTTGGAGAAGAGTGACCCTGATTGGGAGACATTGTTTTCCTATTGTTGGTCTTAATCTATGGATGTATTTTTCAAGACATATTTGAAGGGACACATGAAATGTTTTGAGGCTTTGGGCATATTTCATTTATTGTGGAAAATGATGGTTTGTATGATCTAACTTTAGTATGAGATGTTTACATCTATTTCTTCCATGTTTTACTTTATTGAATGTTAGATGTTAATATTCTTTCAATATGGGAAAGGTGAAGGAGATCTTACATTACACATATTGGTATATGTTAGTGTGGAAGAAGGTTATGGTTTGATTCGAAAGTTCTCTTTTTGGTATTTTTATTCTTCCTAAATGTTTGTATTCACATGGTTGTGTTTGAAAAACTTGATAGAGCTATGGAGAGTGATGGTGAGAAATTTATTGTAGCATATTTTGTTTCCAGATTCATATATTTATGCATGATTTATTGACATTATGTAATAGATGAGCTAACCAAATTTTCTATTTGAATTTCTATAGATAGACTTTTAATTTGTTTTTCTTATTGCTGGTGTGTTGTCTAGTTTGCATGTTTCACTTGGTTTGGGTCTACAAGTGCAGGTTATGGATTAGTTACCCTTTTTCTTGTAGTCTGGTGACTATAAATGTGGACTATATTTATATATGTTATTGTTTCACCGATGATACAAACTTTCTTAGTTGACCTTTTCTATGGTCATTTGTGCATTGTTCTATTATTTTGAGATAAGGCATTGGATATACAAAGACTTGATTGTAGGTTTAGAGTTGATACGTTGATGGCATATATTTCTGTCTATGTTGGTTCAAACCTCATTTTAAGGTATGGTTGGTTTTGATAAATTACAATTTATTGTGGTTTCTATTCTATGTGGTATGAGTATGAAAATTACTCAGAGCCTTTGTTGTAATTTTAATCTAATGCTTATTGTCATGTAGAGATTGGTGTAGGTTTAAGTGATAGTTGATATGGTTCACCTTGACATTGTCCTTTTTTTTCATTGTTGCATGTTGGAGGATGTGAGGAGTTTCTTTATGGATGGTGGTTTTCATGGTTTCTTTTGTAGGTCTCTTTTTGTAGCATAAGAGCATGGTGAAGATTCAGATGGTGCATAGATGGATAAAGGATGGGTTTCTCTTGTGTTGTGGCTGTTGTGGATGTATTTACAATGTATGATGTGTAGTGAGATAATGTTAGGATTTAGATGTCATCTACATTGTAAATCCTATGACATGGTTCCAAAATCCTTGTAAAGTATCCTAAGACACTTAGAATGTACTGGGAAAATAATTTATAATATTTATTTCTCACCATTGTTTGTAATACATTCATAAGGGGTGATGGGTTTCACTACCAACAGTAAACTTGGATTGTGAACACAATAATTTAATATTATTTTCCCTATTTATAGACTTCTAGAATAATATATTTAATGACTAAAAAAAGTATAAAAGACTGACTTTTGGGCCTCTCTAAGAGGGCGAAAGGAAGAGGCAACATGTGTCTCTTGGTATTCTATCATTTATTGGATTTAATATAATATTTGTCTTGCAATAATAGGTGCCTAAGTTCAAGAGAAATTATTGGAGAAAAACATGTCTTTCTAAGTTCTATGGAGGCATTCCAAGGGTTGTGGTCATGAGAAATGATGAGGCTTCTTTAGGCATCTTTATCAGTGGTTTTGGAGCTCTTTCTATTTTATAAATTTAGCATATTGGGCGTAGAATTATGTGTAACATTTGAATGTAGATTTCTCTTCAGGAACAAAAGAAAGGTGGGAGGCATAAATCGGTTGTTCAAATGTATAAAGGTGATGCTATGATGGAGGAATATAGGAGAATGGAAGTGATTGTATTGTAAGAAAATGTTCAAAACACAACTTGGCCTCTCTTCTTGGTTGATTTTTTCTGGTAAGTATTTTTCCACGTACATCATGTATTATGTGTTTCTCCCATCTTTCTGATTTATGCCTTATTGCTGCTATGTTATGCCGATGTTAATTATTATTTATTGTTGTTATATGATAACATATGATAGGTTTATAAAGCATGGTTTATAGGCTATTTTTTGGTAGAATTAAGAAGAAGGGTCTATTGTTGGATTTCTAAAATTAAGACAATGTAATCTTTATATTTGTATATGAGTTTCAAATTTTCATGTGGCAAATATTTGAGCCTTGAATCTTATCCTTTAATTAGTCTATTATATAGAGATTTGTCTTCAGAATCTTTAGTAGTGAACCTATTTATTTCCCTAAAAAATGTAGGAAAATAGGATAGGATACTAGTAGTTTAGCCTATATTTTTATGCTATTGTTCAAAAACCATGAGTTAATGGTAGACACCATTTTCACTTGCATACGGTAATAGTCTACCAAATGAAGTAGACTTAAGGTATTAGAATAATAAAAAAGAATAGAAGCTTACAAATAACATAACTTGTTGACCAAATGAGGAAAGTACATTTATAATTAAGAAATTTGATTTTGGGGAAATAAGTGGTGGGTATATAAACAAAGGTTGTGAGAGAACCTAAGATATAGCTCTGATATGCTAGTTGGTCACAAAATGATGTACCATTTTTCTTTGTTTCATTATTTTATTTTTTCATTTGACGTTTACTTATTTTATTATCTAATTATACTTTATTCTTATTTATTTTAAATTCGCTTAGAACTCTTTTGATTTATCGATAGATACCTTTTGCCTTTTCTTCATTTTTAAATTATTATGTATGGCTATAGCATTATTTATTTGCATTTATTGCCTTTTAATATTTGCAGTTTATTTTTCTATTTATTACTTATTTTTTATTTATTCTACTTATCCCATTGCTATAGATTAATTTTCATTTCTATTATTACCTTATAGCTAGTTTTTTGTATTTATTTCTGTTGTATAAGGCTATTTCTCATTTTTTAGTGTTTTTCATCTTATCATATATTACTTTATTTCATAAATTTTTAGAATACATATCATTTATTTCTACATTATTGATCATGTATATATCTTATTATCACCTTTTAATATTCATTATATCCCATCCTATTTTTTTGTTACTTAATTGTATGTTTCATTTCTATATAATTAGCTTCCTCTTTGAGTTTTATATATACTATATAGTTTTTAATTAGCTTCCTCTTTGAGTTTTATATATACTATATAGTTTTTAATTTTATTGTTTATTTATTTGCATTCATTTCCTTCCTTGTGGATTTTCTTATTTGGTCTTTTTTGAGCCTTATGTCATTTCTTGGTCTCTTTTCCTCATCCCACATGCTTCTCCCCATCTCTCTTTTCCTTCTCATGTGACCTTAAGTTGATTCCAAGTCTGCAATTTATATTTTAGTATCTCTTGGCACTATCGTACATTCCGATGATGGATCATAGAGTGTGATCCTAAACGTTAATGTGAAAAAAGAGATACAATCAAATGTAGAAGAAACCACTTAATAGAGATAATGATGGTTAAAAAAATAGATATTTAGTTGAGAAATATAACATGTTGAAGACAAAGTTCGATACTTGATAAGCTGTGGCAAGATTTGGTTAAGGAAACTCATATAATGTGGAGTTGCTAGAATGCTTGGACATATAATCAACATTAAGTGTTGTAGATTTGTATGTACCAATATCATGAAGAATAGTTAAAAGATAAATGTATAGAGCTATAGTTGGAGAACTAGATACTAAGAAAACAAAAAGAAAATGTAGAAATTTTTTTATAATAAGATTGAAAGAAAACCAAGAATAAATATTATGATTATTTGGTGAAGTGGAAATGTAGACTTGAAGAGAACTCATCTTTGATTTCTAAAATGAGGTAGCCAATCTTGGTTT
The DNA here is from genome assembly GCF_030272615.1 of Cryptomeria japonica. Taxonomy (NCBI): domain Eukaryota; kingdom Viridiplantae; phylum Streptophyta; class Pinopsida; order Cupressales; family Cupressaceae; genus Cryptomeria; species Cryptomeria japonica. Next base: position 229,366,372 of record NC_081408.1, read on the forward strand.
CTCTCTAGATGTTAGAATTTGGAAGACTCACTTTTCAAATTATCTCAAGTATGTGAAAAATAGTACAAAGATGTAGGAGAAATTTTACATTATCCAAATATACTTTGCCGAATGACAATGCTTGGTGCTCCGACATTTTACTTCTAAGCAGAATCTGCCGACTGATTAAATATTACGCATTGTTTTGATCGCTATGGATATGATTTTGGAAACACAAAGTTGGCGAGACACTTTTTTAATACGTTGCATTTTATATTTTGATTAAATTATTATCGCTATCATGGAAGTTTGCATCAGTCGCTGCATCATCTAGGCGCGTTTCCAAACTTAATTTCAGTGATATTATAGTATATCTATGAGGTTTTCGTTTACTCTTCTTACATCAAGTTTAGTCTAATATCCATAATGCCTCTTTTTTCACCCAAGTGATAAAAATATGTTATATATTTTTTTATTTGCTTTTTTTTTTAAAGGTTTGTGTGTTTACAAATGATTTTTTAAAATTTTAATAGAGTATTTAATATAATTTGAACAAAAAAAATTATGTGACACAAATTATAAGTTAGAGGCTGAAAATAAATTGTAGAAGAATTTAACTATTTGAACATAATTGATAATGATGATATATTTTTTGATTATTTCATTCACTGCAATGATAAGAGATTGGCTTGAAATTTTGCTGCTTGCAAGTTTAGCAAAATAGATATCTATAAATCCGTGACATTTAATTAAATATATGTAAACTTAGAGTCATGGTCTTGATGCCAATGGACTGCAAAAATTAAGTTGAAATTTGATAGAAGCATCAAACAATTTTTTTTTATATGACTACAAACATTTCCTTCAATTATATTTAATACTTCCTTTCATAAAATTTCATATTACTACAAATAAAAAAAAAGCTTTTTATTAAACCAAAAAAAAATTATGGAACCACTTACTTTACAAAATACATTTTACGGAAATGAATAGTGAATATTGATTAATTACACAAATGAAAATGACTAAATAATCTTAATAAATTTGTAACTAAAAAATCATGTGTTGAAATCTTATTTAACTTACAGGCAACAATATTTTATTGCCTCTTCAACCTAATGGTTTAAGTGATGGTAATATTTATAGAATATGAATTCTACTTTTTATATTTTGAACCTTAAAATTAAAAACTTAATCGAATATAATGTTATGGATAACTTTGTGTAATATTTGAGTTTAGTCAATTAAATTTTTTGATATTTTTTTCATATTGTTATCAAAAGGTTGAATGAGTTTAAATGAGAAATATATTAAAGCTATGAGATTTCCACAATCCATATTGTATACTAGTTTATTTTTCTGGATTCAATTGTGTGAATTTTTTTCCCATTAAAAAAAAGAACAAATAAATAAATAAATAAAATACACACAATCGAATCTAGAAAAATAAACTAGTATAGAGAAATATATTATTTAGATCAAATGAAAGAAAAATAAATAAGAATATAAAGTCAACAATTATATTCTAATTTTTCATAATTTGCTTGTTAAAATATGGTAATGTGAATGTAGTAACCCACCCTCTCCTTAAAGAGATTAATTTCATCTTCATTGTGTTGATCCCCAAGAAACCAGATGACAGTTGCTTTCAGGAATTCAAACCTATCAGTTTGTGCAGTTCCATCTATAAGGTCTTTTCTAAAATTTTGGTTCTCCCTTCGAAAAAGGTCCTTCCTCTCTTAATTTCAGAGCAACAAAATGGTTTTGTGCAAGAGTGCTAGATTTTGGATTCTATTATTTCTATTCATGAGAACATTCACTCTCTATTAACTAATAAGAAACCTATTTTTTTGTTAAAACTGAATTTGTTGAAGGCTTACAATAGGGTAATTTGGAAGATCCTCATTAGAATTCTCTTAGCTCCGAGCCTTTGGATTTGATGATCACATCATTCAGTTGGTAAATCAGTGTGTTTCTACCCCCAGATTTTATGTGTTGATTAATGGTTCTCCATCGAGTTTATTCTTGGCTTTTAGAAAACTAAGACAGGGGGATCCTATTTCTCATTTTCTTTTCATATTAAAGGGAGAAACTTTAAGCATAATTATTCAAAGAGATATCAGGATTGGCAGGCTTAAAGGTCTTTGACCTTCGTCTTGTTTCCAAATGTGCTTGCATCAGCAATTTGTTGATGACATGTTGTTGTTGGGTGAAGGATCGGTTTTGGAAGCTTATAAGATTCTGAAGCAACTTCTATCTCTTTATGAGAAAGGCTTTGGTAAGAGGATTAGCCTTCCTAACACCTCTATTATTTTCCTTAATAACCCTAATCATAGGTAGATCGAAATTGCAAAAACTCTAGGGTGTAAGATAGCTTGCTTACCAGCCATGTATCTGGGTCTTCCCCTCTGCACTAGGCGTGCTCCCAATTCCTTTTGGTCTAGTCTAATTTACCGACTCTAATCCAAGCTGGTTAGATGGAAAGGTGCTCTTCTGAGTCAAGTTGGTAAACTCCAATTGATCAAAGCCTCTCTTCAAAATTTACCTGTGTATACTATGAGACTATTTAAGATCCCTCCCAAATTTGCAGACTGAATGGAGAAAATTAAGAAGAATTTTTTGATGGACAGGAACGTAAAGTAAAAAATTGTCTCCATCCAGTGGTCTGGGATCAAGTTTGTCTCCCAAAGAAGCTTGGGGTTTCGGTGATCAAATATATCTGAGACTTTAATAAGGCCCTCTTGGAATAACACCTGTGGAGATGTCTTACATATTCCATTGAGTGGATATCTATTATCTGGAATAAATATCTTGGTCCTTTTCGCTCTCTTCAAGATGTGTTAGAAGATCCTTCTACTCCTCAGGCTACTTCAGCCATTTGGGTGAATATTCTAAACACAAAATCCATAATCTTAAAAGGCTCGAGATGGTCCCTTGGAAATGGATAGAAAATTTGATTCTAGGAAGATTGGTGGGCGGGTGATGGCCCTCTGAATGACAGTCCCTAGGCTATTTAGTTCAAATCTTTGTGTGTGGAATGATTTGGCCTTTGGGTTGCAGATTATATTCGGGAAGGTGGGTGGGTGGATCTTACTAGACTTGATCCTTTGTTAAAACTTGTTCATAGCTATCTCTCTTTTATGCATATTCGTGTCTCCCTTGTCGAGGATTCCTTGGTGTGCAGTGGATCTTCCTCTGGAGGTTTCTCAGTCTCCCAAGCTTTTTCCCTGTAGTCGATAACCTTTTCTCCTACTCCTTTCTGGTCCTTCATCTAGAATAATTTGTTGGTTCCTAAGATTAATATTTTTTATAGGTCTTCATGCAGAATAAGGTGCTTTGTATTGATAATTTGTGGAAGAGAGGGATGCCGATTCTGAATAGATTCACTTTTTGTAAGGAGGATGTTAAATTTTTTTTCTCATTTTTTATTCATTGTTCCTTTGCTTACGATATTTGGGCCTATTTTCTTGACGTTTGGGAGATTATGTGGTGCTTTCCTCTTAGCCTTTTTTACTACTGCATCCAATGGGTTTTCCCTTCTAATAATCCCTCCTTTAAGGTTTTATGGAGTTTCATGCTCCCTCATATTGCCTGGGGTATCTGGAAGGAAAGAAACAATCATATCTTTATGGATAAAGAGTCCTCTTCTTTTTCTATGACTTGTTGTATTCAGAACTCCATTTAGGAGAATTTTGTTTCCTTTTGTCCTTCTCACCAACTTGACCCTGCTATTCCTACTCTTGCTTTGGATTGGCATTATAAAGAGATGGCATATCAATTGGGAAATTTCCCAAGAAATTTCCCTCTAAACCTACTGTAAAGTTAAAGAAAACTAGATCTAACATTTTTTGGGTTGCACCTCCCAGAGGGTGGATCAAAATTAATGTTGATGGGGTGGCTAAGGGGAATCCTAGGCTGACCAGTTATGGGGGAGTTGCACGTGCTCACAATGGTAGGCTTGTCTCTATAGCGGTACTCTCATTGGGTACTCAGATAAACCATTTTGCTAAGGAAACTGCAACCTACATTAGGCTTCAACTCGCTACCCGTGGAGAGCATAAAAAGGTGTGACTTGAAAATGATTCACTAAATATTATCAGTTGCTTGATCAAAAGGATGCCTCCCAGTTGGACTATCAAGCATTTAATTCAAGATTTCTTTGTAATTATTTCCAAGCTGGATGATATCTACATAACCCATGTTTTTCGGGAAGGCAATACACCTATGGATTATGTGGCCAATTTAGGAGTGGGTTATGATAAAATTAAGTGGTGAATGGAAGGGGAAATATTCCCAATATACATGTGTGATTTGACATGAAGAGATGTGGAAAATCTTGATCACTCCCAATGGGTGAATATTAATGATAATTCTATGCCAAATGAGTAAAGTCATGTTTTGTAATAAGTGGAATCAAAAGAAATATTGGTCGTCTAGAGTGTTCTTAGCACTATGATTTTGTGTTGCCTAGTACAGGTTTGGGATTAAAATTGTGAACCTCCAAATTTGGAAGGACAATCTAAATATTGGGGGAGATAAGAATAGAATGGAGTCAACTTCTTGACAAAAATGAGAACAAAATAAGTAGTTATGGACTAAAATATCAGATGGTGGCCTCACGCCTTACCTCATGAAATTGCATTATCAAGATCCCGGGATGACATATGAGTTTGTGATGGGGTGGATCAATGACATCCTTAGTGTGTTTGAAGCTGAATTTAGAGTTGATGATGCCTTCATAGCTAGAATTTTGGTCTACAAATGGAAGGTAAAATGTTTTATAGAGAGAAAAAGGTGTCAAAAAAATATTTGTTTGTGTTCTTCAATAAACAGAGCGAAAGGGATAGGGTGAGGAAAATGGCAGACTGGGGCTACAACACAAAGGATCTCTTGAGCCTCTAGGTGGATGTGGCAGAGGTTATAATGAGGTACATCACTCTGGATGGCCATTATGCTACTATTTTTTTTTCTATCACTTCACCATTTTAAATCATTTTAGGCATGATAGGAAATCTTTTTTCCTTTTTACTTACTCTCTTCCTTGGAGCTTAGCATCTCAAATCATATCAGAAACTGTGATAGCCCTATATTACATGAGGGACTATTTCTATTTATCATGGAATATGCCAAAGCGCAAGAGGTCAAACCCTCTCCTATCCAAAAGATTGATAACAACCCTATTTCCCTCAACAATCTTGTCTATCAAGTGGTGTCAGGCACTAAATTTGATGAGAAATATTTCGGTGAAATGGCCAGGGATTGGTAGGACCTTTAGGTATCAAATGACCCAAATTATTGCCACATAGAGGATGAGGGTCCCCCTAGAAGGCTACCCCTAGCACCAACAGTAGTAGAAAAAGTAAAACCTTCCCTAGACCTGCTGCTAAAAAGTTCAAAACCCCTCCCTCTAATCCCTAGGAGATGGGTGCTAATAGTTCTAAAAAACAAAATGTGGGGAAAATGGTGTAGAGAATAGGTAAAGGGGAAGATGAGATCAAATTAGATATTCCTCTCAATGTAGGCTGGGTGGGTCTAGGAGATAACAAAAGTGAGGAGGTATCAAAGATATAATCAATACTTTCATAGAGAATCCTATGTCGAAAAAAACTGACAAGCTTCTGAAGATGGCTCAAAAGCTAACGGATGATGTGAAGGTTATGAAAATTGAGCATGAGGCTAGAATTGCCAATCTGGAGAAGGGGATGAACGATTTGAAGAGAAAACTCAGGGGTTTGGTGGAAATTAGTAAAGAGGCCATGAACAATAGTGCAGAGGGTCTAAAATAGGTGAATGATAAAATCTCTACTCAGAAAGCCCAACTGCTTAGCAGTTTGCTGACCTCAACTGCCAAGTCAAAAAAGAAGAATCAGGACCTAAATCTCTAGGGGACAAATATGCAAGTGTCAACTAGTCCTTCCACCAAGACAACACACAGGATCCAGGAGAAAGGTGCCACGGGATTCATAATGGAGGAGCTTTAAGAAATAAATAAAAAAGTAATTTAGAATAATTCCAAGCTCATGAAAATTCTTGGCTAACTCTGTGTTAGTTTTTGTAGTTTGGCTGGTTTTTTTCTTTTTCCTATCGGCAAAGTTTACTTTAGTGGTGAATATTCACCAATGGCAAATTTTTCATGTCAGCCATGTTGAAAATGGTGAATATTTTGTACCGTCTGGGGGTGGCCATGTTGCCAAAACATTATCAATTTCTATCAAAGTCACGGCCCGATAGCCATATGTTTTATGCAATTAAATATTTCTATGCGATGATTTCGCCAATACAATGTATGGTGGACACATGGTTAATTTAATTGTTTTGCCTACACTCTCTGAGGTTTCCTTAATAGATGACCTTAATTCGCCTATAAGCATGCCAAAATTTGTTAGCCAAGGGGACCCAATTCACCTGACATCTTGCCGATGCGTGTCTCCATTCACCCCAACTTTCGTCAACTATATTGTATTCGCCTATTATTTGGACTAGCTATAATCACCTCAAAAATTACATAAGTCATATTTGGACGACCTATAATCACCTCAAAAATTACATGTCATGTTATAGTTACGTGGGATTCTCTAAATATTTGTATACCATATAAAATTCCCACAGAATTTTCCATATAAGGATTGGTATAAATACATGCAAAGATCAGATCTATCTCAACACAATCTGGTGGGTTCTAGGCTCTGAATTCTGATCAACAGCGAAGTTTTAGACCAAGGAAAATCATTGTTGTTGACTGCGCCGACTGCTAGTGACCTAAAGCCTAAAGGTGAGCGATCATATTTTTGAAGTGATATATTATACATTATAGTCTATTATTGCTTCTTGAACAAATTGATATTTTTTTGGTAGCCTTTATTTCATTGGAAATGTCGAACAGGAAGAGGGGTAGGAAACTAGAATGTGGGGAAGGCCAGGAGAGGCCAACAAAAAGCAGATGGTTGTCTTCATACTTTGGCATTGGAAAAGATTGTGGTACTGGTGAAAATTAGGAAGGTACATCATCACAAGTACAAGTACAAAATTTGCCACCTGCACTGCATGTTGAAGAGGGCGGTGAGCCTGATATCTCAGATCAGGATGATCTTGAAGAAGATTATTTGGTAGATACCTAAGTTAGCCAGAATGATATAATCAACTTGGATGATAATGCCATTGATGATAATGCATGGAAGGGGAAAATAAAAGCCATATAAAAGGGTGAACCACAATAAAAAAAGGATCGAGAGTGGGATATGTCAGTGAGGAATTTTCAAATTAATTGTGCATCAAAGTATCCATTCATTGAACCAGTGGAGAATCCAATTGAAGGTGAGCCTCCAATAGAATGCAGGTGTAAGATTTGCACTTGGAAACATAACAAGGAAATTAGGTTGCAGCTAAAATTTGACACCATAGAAAAGCATATGGGTAAAGTTTAAGAAAAACAAATGATAGACGAGGTTGAAAAATTAATGATAAGATGGAAAACAAAGGATGAATGTAAGAATGTGAGGAATGCCAAAGAGTATTCTTTTCATGAGAAATTACAGACGAAGCCTGCTGAAGTTAAAGGTTCTATTGAAGATGTTTTTAGAAAAGCAGTGCAAATAGAATAACTGGGAAAAGTTGTTCAATTAAGCGTTGTTTTTCATATTTTGAGTAGAGGGCATGCTATGATAGATTTCCCATCAATTAGTGGTTTATTCAACTTTTTAAAAGTTCCTAGCTATCCTAATAGACACTGGTCAATAAACAATGGATGGGAATGGGCAAGTTGTCTTGCTGAGGTTGAAAAAGAAGATGTACAGAAAAAAATAAGAGATTCAAACTTCATTGCATTTTCTTTAGACGAAGTTACGGCAGTAGACAATACTTCATGGGTATGCATGCATGGTTATACTGTAGAGAATCATACCCGTCAACCTCATCTACTATCTGTTGCTAAAATGAAGGAGAGTGCGACAACAGAAAATTTATTTCAACTAGTAAAGAGAAGTTTAATTGAATATGGAGGTATGGATGACATGATGGTAGCCAAAAAATTGGTTTGTGGTGGAGCGGATGGAGCTTCAGTAATGCAAGGTCACATGAATGGTCTTTGTACAAATATTGAAACATCCTTTGGACCGTACATTACTGCTATTCATTGCATGGCTCACAGAATGAATCTAGCTTTTAGAATTGTGAGCAAGTTTGCTTCGGTTAAAAAAATTGAAATTTTAATCAGAGAGCTCTACTCACACTTCTGTCAAAGTCCCAAGCGATTTATGAAATTTCAACACTTTGCTAATTGATTAACTGATGAGAACAAGCTTCTCAAGGATAATTATACCAGATGGATCTCTTTGGATGGTCCAGCCCATCGAGTGTTTTTAGAATATCCATCCTTGATTAGACTATTTCACACAACTCGCAACAAATCAGATCAACCAAAATTTCCTGAACTTCTTGGCAGGTTAAGTAATTTAGAGAGACTCTTAACTTTAGCAACTCTTCTGCCCATGCTAGAGGAAATGAGGAATATTATTGAAGGTTTCCCAAAAAAGAGCTCTGTATATTGCACAATATGCTATGTTGCGTAAGATGACATGTGTGAACCTCGACAATCTCTATCAAAATCAACCAACACTATCTAATGAAAAATTTGTTAAGTGGTGGACACTCACAGATTTGAACAATCCTAAAAACTTTTTACAAATCGGTGCAGATGGGGAGGTATGTGCCAATGTATGGGGAGTTGAGATACCAATGCACTTCTATGCAACAGTCGACCCCGAGGAACAAGGAAAGCGCCCCAGGAAGAAACTAGCAAGAGTTACAAAAGAAGATTTCGACAAGATTGTTGAGACTGTAACTACTTCTGTGAAGAAAATTGCATATGAGCTTTCCTCACAAATTAGAAGCAGATTCCCTCCTGACAACCTACTCAAAGCCATGTCTATTATGTTTCCTCATTATTGGAGCCTCAACAGTGCATCTGATTTTTGAAGTAATCTACTGACTTTGGTAAAACAATTTTGCATATCCAAAGAATTTAATGGAGTAACTATAAATGGAATATTAGATGAAACTCATCTTCAAGAGAAATCATCTCATTTTGCATACACTATGAAAGACCAATATGCCAGAATGGAGAACCCCCATGAAGAGGGATCATTAACAAGGCTTTGGAAATATATAACTAAGAACGCATCCTTGCATGATTCAATGCCAGAATATTGGGTTCAGTGGAAGATGAGAGAGTTCTCAGTGCTTTGGGGTTCCTAAAATCAAAGCTAAGAAACAAACTAGACAAAAATTTAGAAAATTGCTTGAGGCTCTATACATCTAGGTATGATGTCCACACTTTTCCTTACGATAAGGCACTGCAAATCTGGAGATCCAAATGTGAAAGAAGAGGTTTGGGCAACACTTCAAACCAAAGTGCCAGTGGGACTACTAGATGTACTGGTAGCATTGAGATGCATTTTGGCGAAGATATGCAGACTCAGACTCAGAGTGAAGAAACCACAGATGAGAATCAAGAAAGCACTGAATTTGATGAGGATGAATGGCAACTGTAAGAGATTGGTATTTATTAATCTTATTATTGTATCTCATCATTCATATTACAAAAGCACATTACTTTTTGCAATTAGAATTTAATATTGATTTGTAATTATATTTTTCAACTTTCTATTTCTAGATTTAAAATAGCATAATAAAAAAAAAACCATAATGTGTTTATTGATATAGAGATGTTTATTGTTTATTTATACATGTTTGAGTCTCAAATCTATGTGATACAATTTAGAACCATATGATACAATTCATTCAATAGTAATACACATGTCGAGAACTTAGCTTTTCATTAATTCTTTCAAAATATAGCCATATGATACAATTCATTCAATAGTAATACACCAATCTATGTGATTCTCCATACCAATTGCAAAAGTGAATACAAAGTTTCAAAACCCTTTGCAAAATTGCAAATGACCCTAAATTCCCTTTTATAGAAACAAGGGAGCAACAATAGCTTCAGGTCGAATTGCAAGTTTGCAACATGTGAACACTGAACATCAAAATCACAAACTCAACACATATTTATATGGCCATGACAGGCTGTATTAGCAATTTAACATCTGCTACATGTTTGATGTTTCCTGTTCAGAAAATAGTGTTCAAAATTAAATATTAATTCACACCATGACAAATTAAACATAGATAATAGCAATGCTTAAAACCTACTAATCAGAAATAGAGAAATATATAAATGTTAAAGCAAGGGAGAATTTGAGAATACAAATTTACTGGCTGAAGTTTTGCACTATGCATCATAGATTCATAGGCTGGATTAGCAAAATAGCAATAGCGAGTGCATCATAGATTCATAGGCTAGATTAGCAAAATAGCAATAGTGAGTGCATCATAGATTCATAGGCTGGATTAGCAAAATAGCAAATAGAAAAAACATTAAACCTTGAAATTAAGAATAAAAGAAGAAAATTATGCAATACATACTATGATTCTTAAGAATTCTATACCAGTTTTTGTAGGGTGCTCCACTCTTCAGCTAATGGAAGGTCAATATTCTATAAACTATGGAAAGTCAACTCCAACTTCATCAACATTCCATATTTAGAAGATTTACTTGACTTCACTATTTCATCCAATACCGAATATAGAGTTGTAAATGGTTGGATGAATTCAAGAAAGATTTTGGGAGTTGTGTCCTTTGGAAGCAAGTCTAAATCAGACTTCATTTTTATCTCCATGCTTTTTTTGTAAGCTTCTTCTCCAATGAATTTATTTGATGTGTCAACAGGCTTAGGCAAACCAAGTTTGATCAAATTATTTTTCTTTTCTTGCAGCTTCACTATCTTTTTTCCACAAACTTTCCATAACTTCTGATGTTTCCATTAGCTTCTGGCATTTTTGAATGATAGATGATGTCTTAACTGTGGCATCAATGTGGCTCTTAATTCCCTTGGATGCCAAGTAGCTGTCACTAGAACTGTAAACTACTTTTAGAATCTTTTTTACCATTTCCTCTTTTGAATAAACATGTGTGCTCTTCTCATAGTGCCCTTTGATTTAAAAAAAAAATTGTTTCATACTTTCAATCAATTGAAACCATTCACACAACTTCTCACTTCTCTGCATTATTTGCTGCCAAATGTTTTCTTGTATATACTTCATTGTATTTTTCATATTATCTTTCAATCTATCCTCTACTTCCTCTTGCAAATGTTTTTCTTTTCCCTTCCCATGATCCAATAGGTCCTGTAATTTTCTCATTTCAACGGTAGCAGACTCATAACTTTTGTATAATTTTTGAAAACTGGCTTTTTCCTCCATAATTTTTTTACTACTTTTAGCCAATTTTTCTGTCAGGTCCTTCAATTCTGCATTCTTCTTCTCCTGCTCGACAATTTCTATTGCAGAGCCCAAATTTTTTATCCTTTTCTATAAATCATTGCACTTGCTATCTGCTACTTTCCTCCTTGATTTTTCATTTTCCAAGTCTACCTGTAACTTTTCTATTTGTTTCTCTAGTTTATTTTTTTCTCTCTCCACCTTTAGCAGTGAAGTATAGACCACTTCGTTAGTCCTTTTTGACACACTAATTTTGTCCACATTATGTACTTTGGAAAAATCTATTTGGAGGGTGCTAAGTTGAAATTGAGAGGGATCTATCTGATTGTGTGGTGGATTTTTATCTTTAGATGGGCCCGGGGGCATAACAACCATGAACTCCATCATATCTTTCTATGGGTCATATGTTGGAAATACCCTATTCCTTGCAGGCTATTTGTTTACAACTTAAGACACAAAATTCCTATGAAATGCTTTCTTTTTTTCTTTATTTTCTTTTGTTGTTTGTGCATATTTTTCATAGTAATCACGAAATTGAAAATCTGGGCTTGCTGAAGCAATTGAATGTTTGAAAGGTGACATAGGAATACCATAGGCTCTAGTTCCAATTATTCCTATAGTTTTAACTAATGCTTGACCAGGATTACCAACAACAGTTCTTGATGTTGTCCCACTCCCACTAACACTTTCATGTGTAGTTTTGATAGTCTTTTGAGGTGTGTGATCTGAAGCTACAAATGATTGATTTGTAGTGTTAGTGGCACTTGATATAGGATTCTCGATAGTATGAGATTGAGTATCTACCTCTAGTGGCCTCTTGCGAGAGATATTTTGTTGTTGCCCTTGTCCAACACCAAGACAACTAGTATCGGTAGTAGTACCCATGCCAACCCCACCAATCATAGCGACACTTGACTGAACAATAATAGGAATACTATCCCCAGATTCCCCACCAGTGGCAGTGGCACTTGATTCACCACTAATGGGAATACCATGATGTGGTGGTGGTTGTGGATTTGAACCTGAAACAAATGTAGGTGGACCCTAAGGGTAATGAGTAGTACCTATTCATGATGAATTTGAAGAATCAAGTCTAATGATTGGTTTATAAGGACCTTTTGATTTTGACTATGATGGAAGTTGTACCTGAAGTAGATACCAAATGCCCTCTCCTCTGGGACCTAGACCACCACCTTCAAAACCCATTTTTTCCACAAGGTTTGCCCCTTTTGCTATATTTTTATTTCATGGACTCACTGGCTCCACCTAATATTTTTGGGACTGTAGCAGTTGTTGGAGGGGGCTCAATGACAACCTGATACTCATCATCATCACCTCCAGTCCCGCCATGCTCTATATCCCACAATTTGCCCAACTCTGCATCCTTGTCGATGCTCTCAAATTCTGCACTTGTCTTTGGTTCACCGAGATTCCTCCTCATAGTCCAAAAATTATTTATTTTGGTTTGAGTGAAATAATTCTCTTTATATTTGTGCAGAATTGATTTGTGAATAGATTTGTTAGATGGATTAGTAGATTTTAGGTAGAAATTGTAGGACCTCCTATTTTGGATGCCCTGGCCCTCCTCTGTTGTCCTCTCTGTGTGCATTTGCAATGCCATAATTTGTGATGAAATTTCTTCTATTGAAATGTTTTTTATCAGCTGTAATTTTCTCCATCTCTTTTTTAACCTCATCCTAGGAGTCTATGTTTCTAAGCTTTTCTAGCAATGGTTACTTTCATGTTGATATAACACTGAAGAGTTCCCATTTTTCTTAAGCTTGAACTACACTGATTGGATCATACTACAAGAGACCCTCACCACCAAAGTTAAAAACTGTCAAAAAATCATGTGCCTCATTGAATGTTTTTCTCTCAAATGTGAACCCTCCACATGAGAAAGGAAAGGAAGGAAATATGCTCTTCTTTTGTTGACCATGGAAGTGCCTATCTGTGCTCTCCAATTTCCGTACATACTCTAGTGCTAATACCTTGTCTGTCACATGTATTGGAAGTCTGTATGGTTTTACTGCCAATTCGTAAAACCTTAACATAGTGAATTCTTCCATGAAGAACTAGTCAGCCAATTCTATTTGACTTCCGATTTGAATGCAATCTCACAAGACACAGGCAATCTAGGCATTGGAGTGCTTGTAATTTCATTATACATTGGTGCCAAAAAGAAGTCTACAAAATGGTTGTAGTTCTTTCTGTTATCATGCATCCTTATCTTTGGGGTCCAATCATATATTGGATACTCTGTTCTCTTCCGAGTCTTCTCATCAATCTTATAGCTCACAATTTGAAGCTTGTTGGTCTCTAATATTGCACGGTACTTGGATAGGAGGAGATAACACAAGTAGGATGAGAACCTAAATGTCTTATAGGAACCTTTTTTTATCATCAGTAATTGTTTTTGCATGGATTTTACAATGTGCTCAATAAAATTATATCTTACTGGCTGACCTGCACAATGGATATTATAAATAATTTCAAGAAGGCTTGCACCCACTTCCCTATCATTTTCCAATCCTAGGCAAAATGACAGCAAGGAAATAGTATCCCCAACCCATGGAACAAAAATGTTAGAATCATAAGGAGGCTTATGATTCTGATCCAACACAATACCAGTACCAAACTTTATTAGAGCTTTGATAAATGAATCTCTACGACTTGGATTGAGACTCTCATAATTTCTTGCCAGCTTTTCAAGGTCAATTTGGACATTTGAGTTTTGGGCTTCAAATCCTAGGTTCAACAAACGAGCAAATTCTCCCTCGCTTATGGATAGAATTTCCTCTTTTGTATTTTTATGGACAATTGCTTTTTTATCTTCATCATAATTTTTGGCCCAGACCATGACAAAATCAGGGCAAGGGAATACTTCAGGTAACACCATGCTTCCCAATCCAACATCCCATGATGCAATTTTTTTTTTTTTTGTTTTAACATCGGGTTGAAAATAGTAAATTTTGCTCTGGATGCATTTGCCGCCTTACTAGACAATGTATATCTAATATCTATGATACGCTTTTCACCATGGATAGCAGGGTCATAAATATCATGGTATTCATCAGTGAAACCTGGTGTTTTAACTAGTTCGATTAGGTGCATTTTATTTTTCACTTAGCTTCTTGTTGAACTACTGCTTCCCATTTTCCCCAATACTATTATTGTTAATAATTTAAAATAATGCTAGATAAAAACTTGAAAATGCTAACCCTCAAATTGGACCATGAGATTACCAAAAGCAAAAAAGGCGGGATGTAGGTGTTCTAGATTTTACCCAGAAATTGGAATTTCTAGTTCACTAGATTGGTGCAAACAGTCTCTGTTGCAACTTGCATTCCTCAATCTAGTAGCTATTTCTGAATCTCCCTCGATTTATAGGTTTGTCCAAGAAATGAAAGACAATTATGATTTACGAGTCTCTTATTTTGAAAACTTTGAAAAGTAGAAAAGTAAAACCTAAAGGGCAAAATATGTAGAATCATGTTGTCATTTTATTAATTACTATTAATAACTATTTGATGTCGAAGGAAAAAACATTCATTACTTCAATATAAATTTCGAGGACATTAAGAATCATGTTGTCATTTTATTAATTATTATTAATAACTATTCGATGCCGAAGGACAAAACATTCACTACTTTCGTATAAATTCTGAGGACATTAAATGTAATATGTTCAATTCCAAGTGAACTTCTCCCAAATGTGTTCACTTCCCACATTCAGGCCGAAATCCACCCTAAGCCATTGGTCTTTTCTCATCCAACAGATGAGGGACCAAGGTACCTGTTGTGACTTTATGGGTCTATTTTTTAAGTCTGTTTAATAATTTTAAACTTCCACCCGAAAAAGTGCTTTATAGAGTTACTTATATTTAATTAAATTTAAAACATTTCACTTCCAGGCGAAGTTCTCCCAAATGTGTTCACTTCCCACATTCGGGCCGAAATCCACCCTAAGTCTTTGATCTTTTCTCATCCAATGAATGAGAGACCAAGGTACCTGTTGTGACTTTACAAGTCTTATTTTTAAGTCTGTTTAATAATTTTAAACTTCCACCTGAAAAAGTGCTTTAATGACTTAATTATATTTAATTAAATTTAAAATGTTTCAATTCTGGGTGAATTTCTCCCAAATGTGTTCTTCCCACATTCGGGCCGAATTCCACCCTAAGCCGTTGATCTTTTCTCATCCAACAGATGATAGTACCTGTTGTCAGTTGTCATGGGTCCCATGACTTCTGCCAGTTTTCAAGCACGTCACCATACTCGTGTCACTTTTCCAGGGAAAGTTCTCAGAAATCTGTTCACTTCCCACATTCACCCTGAAATCCACCCTAAGCCATTGATCTTTGTTCATCTGATAGTGGATGGTACCTGTTTTAAGATGTAGTGGGTCCCACGACTTCTACCATTTTTTTGACATGTCACCATAATCGTGTCATTTTTCAGGTTTGATTTGTAGTCTATTTAATCATTTTAAACCTCTGCCCGAAAAGTAATTAAATATAATTTAGTCTATAGACTTAATTATATTTAATTACATTTAAAATGTCCAATTCTGGGTGAAGTTCTCAGAAAGGTGTTCACTTCCCACATTTGGGCCGAAATCCACCCTAGCCCTCTATCTTTATTCATCCAATGGTCGATGGTACCTATTCTAAGATGTAGTGGGTCCCACAACTTCTGCCATTTTTCTGGCACGTCACCATACTCATGTCACTTTTTCGGTTTGATTTTTAGTCTATTTAATAATTTTAAACCTCCGCCCAAAAAAAAGCTTTATAGACTTAATTATATTTAATTAAATTTAAAATGTCCAATTTCGGGCAAAGTTCTCAGAAAGGTGTTCACTTCCCACATTCAGGCCGAAATCCACCCTAGCCGTTGATCTTTGTTCATCTAGCGGTCAATGGTACCTGTTTTAAGATGAAGTGGGTCCCACGACTTCTACCATTTTTCTGGAATGTCGCCATACTCGTGTTACTTTTCGGGTCTATTTTTAAAGTCCATTTAATCATTTTAAAATTCCGCCCGAAAAAGAGATTTATAGTCTATAGACTATACACTTAATTCTATTTAATTAAATTTAAAATGTTCAATTCTGGGCAATAGTTTGAGATAACTATTAAATATAATGTTAATATTATTTGTAATTAAAGATGTGCAATAGTTTGAGATAACTATTAAATATAATGTTAATATTATTTATAAAAATTTGAAATTCAAAAATAGTATAAAACATGAAACTTAGTTTCTAGAATAAAACAAATAACTAAATAATAATATAAATTTTGATATACAATTTGAAAGGTAAAAGTTTAATATTAAAAAGAAAACATTCACTATTAAATCTTAAATATTAATTTAAAGTTTAACAAAATTCTTTGAAAATATGTTTACGATATATAATTTTCAAAAATAGTTTAAAAATATATATAAAAGTTCAACATAAATTTAGTGTATTAATTTAAAAAAATGTGCAACTGCAGTCCTCAACCTATTAAGGCAAGCAAATTTGGAAAGTAGAAATGATAAGGTGGCGATTAATTGTTGTAGAAGGAGTTGCCTGCGGCATGTCGCACGAACGAAGGAAGGGGAGGATGGCAGGAAATCTTTTTCCTGATCTCATGGCATTAATGCCTTATCGGGCACATTCATTACCTGACCTATAAGATGGAGGCAGATTTTTTTACCTTTTGATCTATGTACCACTTTTTGCTTTGAAGCAGCTGCAGAACAAATCTGTAGTTCGTAGAATCATACCTTTTGTAAGACATTTTTTGCAGGAAGTGATTTTGAAATTGCAGATGATAATGGAGGCCAATTTCACACTTCAAATATACAAGAAGTTGGTGCTCTTTTTGGGCAAAGTATCTGATAAATGAATGCAAGGACTGTTTAGGTTTAAGGAGGAGAAGTTGTGGGCAGCAGCTCGACTGATGCTTGCAGAGGAGGTGGCACATATCAGTCACCAGTATCAAACTAACATGGAGGTTTACTCTCTGATTATGGTGTGGGCCTGTGAATTCGAATCGGAGGTGGAAAAGGTAAAACTCACATTGGTCAAATTGATTGATGGGGAGTTTTTGATTAACCTCGATTCAATCTTGGAGTGGGTGGTGTCGAGAGTTGGCATTCAAATTAAGGAAGGGGATGACCAGGAGGAATTGCTTCCTTTTATTCATGGCCCAGAGGATGAAATCAAATACCAGTGTCGTGAACGAGCTCGAGTGGGGTGGGAAGCAATGAAACTCTTTGTGAAATTAATGAGGGTGGATGAAGTCCTAAAGGCTTTGCATGTGGTGGTAAGGATGGAGGTTGGTAGGGTATTGAGAGGTAGGGCTGAAGAAGAAAGGGCTATACAGCTACTGGCAAGCTTGGAGGGCGACCCCGACTTCGGGTGCCTAAACTGCATTCCAAAAATGAAAGCTGAAGCGGAAAAAGGGAAAGCCAAAGAATCGACCTCCAAGGAGGGAAGGGACTGGGAGGAGGCAACCCAGGGGGATAGTGACACTGAGTGAGTGGGCTATCGACAATGAACTAGTTGTTTTGTTTGCTTGCTATAAGCTGTGGGCAAATTTTGTATCTTGAAACTTTTGAAATAATAGAATGAAAAAACCTTTATCGATAAACTTTTGTATCTTGATACTTTTAAAATTTTGTATTTTGAATGACTATATAGTATATATTTATAAAATTATAATCAACCATAATCAATGTACAAATAATAAATGGAACGAATTGAATTTTTTTTTTTATAGCATTACATAAAAAAGATCACGGTATTAAATTTATTTCCATTATTTAACAAATAATTGAAATAACATAGCTCATATACAAAAAGCATTTGAAACAAATTAATTAATAAAAATGAAATAGAATTATAGAAAGCATTTTTATATCCACAAGACTATAAGAAGCATACTGAAACAAACTAGAATTTGAAAAATTATCATTAATATTTATGCTTTTGAAATTTACAATTTTTTCCTCAAAGACTTGAGTCCCCCAAAAACTTAAAAGCCAAAATGAGTGAGCCACTGGCAATCAGCCTATTAGGGTTCAAGGAAATAGGAAAAAAAAACTATAGGGGGGCGGGGCTAGGGCATAGGTAGTGGAATTGTTTACAATTTTGCACTAAGAATCTAGCCCTCCTTCCATGTAGAATTCTTCAGACAACATAAGCTGAGAGAATTCTTCAAGCCACATGTAGTTTGGAAAGTCATCCAGGAGGAACCATTTCTAGAGGAAGTCCATGCCAATGCGCGCCCATTTTCTGTGATGCATCAGCTGCTCCGCATTTAGGTTTAGGAGAAACAGTTGCCTAGCCACTAGCAATGTTTGGTCAGGGAGGAGAAGCTTGGATAAATCACTCACCCAAGGGATCCCCACCCCTACTTCTACAAGAATGACAAGAGTAATGTTGTCTTCGAGGAAGTCTTCCTAAAAAACCTTCCTCAACAGCATCAGCATATCCACCTTGTCTCCTCCCAAGTCTAGAAGAGATGCTAAGAAACGGGATGTAAGGTCCGTGTTAACACGGTACCTATTTTCATTTCGCAGAAATTCTCTACCCAGCACCATCCACACAGCCTCATTGGTGAACGACCCAACCTCTTTGTAGACTGATTGGAGGGTTGGGTCTCTAATGGAGCCTAGAAAGGCCCTCTAGTCCTTTGCAGAAATGCTTCTCAAGCGGATGGGAGTGTCCATCTTGAGAAAATAGGATTAACAAATTAAACAACCTGAGCAGTGAGCCTATAAACCTAAAATATTGTGAGCTCTAATGATTTATCTACCAAATGGCAAAGGCTAATTGAAGATGAAAGAAGCAGAGATTGTATATAAATTGTTGACACTCTTGATTGTAATAATTACTTCTTTAACAGTATTAACTGCTATAAATTTTTTTAAATCTTTCGTATCTCTGCAAATCTTTCCCATAAATGCACGAGTGTGTGAAATTGGAAACAACTATGAACCAATACCAAATTGGCAAGTATCACATTGGAAGTCATGGGGATAGAGTAGATTGTGATAAGTGAATAGATATATATTAAATGTACGAAATTATCAATCGTGATTCGTGACATTTGATACGTGTCTATTGAGTCCAATTCCATTTTGGACACTTTTTGGTGAGCTATGTTCTCTTCAGAAAATTGGGTCAAAATAAAACTTCAGCCATTGATATACGATCATCGAACAGTTTAAAATTATTGATAGATTTTAGGTATGTGTCACCCTTTACGTGTCAAAGAGGTCGTGCTTATTGATACATCATGCAGAGTCCGGACTCAATGTATTATGTGATGTGATGTGCCTTGTCTATTAATGGCAATGAATTTATGAAATCGCCAATGAATTATATATTGTACCATAAATAACAAAATATTCGCCAAAACAAATTAAATAATTTTCAAGCGGTGGATAAAAATCGCCAATACATTTAAATAATTTTTCCTTTGGAGTAAAATTTTTCACTCATACAATTATATATTTGTTCCTTTTAACAATAATTATTCGCCTCCCACAATAAATATTTTCCCCATAGAACAAGGTATTATTTGCCAGAAATTTATGACATTTTCGTACCCTAGAAAAAAAATCGCCAATAAAAAATAATTTCTTCCTCATTTTAAAAAAAAATTTCACCATCCATATGAAAATTTCCCCCCAAAAATAATGTCTGATTCGCCAAGATTTTACACAGTTGCCCGAGGTGGGGGGGTTTTCTTAAAGTTATCCCTTCCTGTCAGGCTCTATGGGGCGTTTCCCTTGTTTCTGTTGCCGTTTGGCTAGTTTTTTTGTTCCGGTTTCCTACTGGTTCGGCCTTGTTTTTTGGATCTAGGTTTCAGGTCCCTATAAAGCCCATTTTATCTTAATCAAAAACCCATGATATTGAAATTCTAAGTAAAGTTTCCCTTTCTCATATAGGCTTTTTAATTATCAACTTTACTTCTTTAGTTAATTTCTACTTTAGATCATCTTTACAATGATTAATATTGCTTAATTGATTAATCATCTTTTTAAATAGAAATTATATAAAGAAACAATAATAAATAATTATATATAAAATGTTTTTCAGTTTATTTTTAAACAAAAAGATTTCCTATCAAATTTATACTTATTACATTTAAAATTAATTTCTTAATAATATTTTAAAAATCTAATCTCATTTATATTTTTTAACTATCAAAAAGGCCTCCTCCATTACAAATATGATGAGAAGAAATGAACCATTCAAAAAAGGAAGATACAATTATATTAATGCAACGATAACACTATAGTAGTAGTGCATTAGCCCAGTTCTACTTGTCCTGTCCTTAGATGTTATGGCTTCGACTTAAATGACTAAATGAAAACCCAAACGGTTGGTCTATCGAACTCTTGTTCATGAAAATGGGGAGGCGAACTCCTTCCAGTTTATTATAATATTTTTACAATATGCAGAAATTTGTTTCAGCAATCGCCATGAACGATCATTCTTACAGCACTCCATGCCGAGAGTGCGATAAATGGTGTTCCTTTCCACCTTAAAATTCTGGCAAGTCCATCGGCCTCCAAAGTATAATATTCTCCAGAAGCATGTTCTCCTAATAACAATCTAGCCTGATACATAGCTTGAAAGCTGAAGCTCTTTTCCCTGAACCCTGCTTGTTTGAGCAAACATCTCCATACATCAGTTCCAACATGCCTAACAGACCTCTCCTTCCCCTCATAGACTATTATATTACTTATCTGACTTCCAGTAATCAATTCTTCATGCTTCACCCTATTAATATCATTTCTATCTATTAAGCTAACATCCAACAAATCAAAATACGCCATGTAATAGAAAAGAACCTCGCTGAATCTATTTACAAAAGATGGAGAATTATGCTGCGCTTCTATTTCAAGAAGCGCCATTACCCTTGGCCTCAGGTTCTTGATAACACTTAAGACGTTGTCCAGAACGACGGGGTCATATAACAAACTTCTGAGAACAATTGGAGCATAAACTGCCAAAGCCTCACCATGTCTAACGGTGAATAACTCTTCCTTAATCTCCTCTATGTTTTCGATCTCCACCATGTTGTAAGAAAATGGAATTCCGTAGGATTTAGCCAGCTCATGAAGTCTTTTTTCGGTGTTCCTAAGCCCTTCGCCATCCATGCCAACTGCTGTAATCCTGAGAAGGTTAAGCGTAGGGAAAGAAGAGGAAACAGATCTGTGTGCAAGATACTCCATCAATACTGTCCAGTGCGACTCAGTTCGCATCCCTAGATCAATTACATTAATTTTCTTGGCTTTCCCCACGACGTCTATGATCGCCTGCACAGACGTGAACTGAATTACTTTTACATAGGGTAGAACTCTATTAGAGTAAGCAAGGAAACTGCGAAACTCATTTTTGTCAATTTCACCATCTATATTGAAGGCAAAATCAGGGACTAGTTTATCTAGGTTGTTTAACATGCCGAGACTCTGGCGTTTGATTGTCTCCTGCAGGGCGTCAGAGATATAATAGCCGAGCCTCTGTGTGGGATTCCCCAGCTGAAAAGACAAATCTTCGCATTTGCTCACCAGTGACGCAGCGTAATCATATTTCTCCTCGCCTATCATTCGTCCAGATTCTTGAAGAAGTTGAAGCATTTAAAGTCTGGGAATTTCCTGCGTGAGAATGTTCTTCCAGCTGTCCGGACGTCTTGTCATTATTAAACAGTTCCTCGTTGAAAGGAAAAATATCAAATAAATCATGGCTCATGACTTCCTCCCCGAAAGGAAACATGTCATGTTCTGGCAGCTAAAAGGTGTCGTCGATGGTAAGATATTGGTCAAGCTCAGCACCATCGGACTCGCAGGGTAAGGACATGAAGGAATAATCCGATATTGACAGGGCAGGAAATTTTTCATGGTCCGATAGACCAAAGGTGTCTTCCATGGGCATGGGTAGATATTGGTCAAGCTCACTACCATCAGCCTCATTGAATGAATAATCCAATATGCAAAGAGGAAATCCATTGTCAGATATAGTCATCTCTTTATTTGCTGGAAATTGGCTTTCAATATTTGGTCCAGGAATTGGAAGAGTAGTTTACAAAATTGAGTAAAAGGCTTGATTTCAAAAAACGTACAGGACGCAGACCACAATGTTAATGTCGTCATCACATCAAATAAAACGAGATACAAATTCGCCATAATGTTAATGTAGTGATCATACCAGATACAACGAGATACATACAAATTCAGCATTCATCATACAAGGTTCAACGAAATACATAGAAATTCAGCATTATATTAATGTAGCCATTATACAAAACACAACGAAATACATAGATATTCAGCATAGACCGTAAATTTATTCTTAAACTATAATTCTATATTATAGAAATGTGTGAATTATTTTTAACATCTTGATTTGACATTACAGAGAATACTTAGAGTAAGTTATAAACATTTGAATAATATGATAATGTGTAATAAGTTATATCAGCTAAACTTAAAACCTTCTTTATAGAATCATGTGGCTTATGAATTATGTAATGTTGTTGGCGTATTTCATCATTACTCCTATATTGTTTGTTTGTTTGTTTATCTGCTTCTGACTTATCATAATTGGTTAGCCTATTTAGACTACTATTTATTATTTGTTAAATGAATGCACAATTATCCATTCTATTATATATAAATCTATCACATAATGGAAATGAAGTCATTCAATTGTTCTGCCATTCCGATATGGTATCAAAGCATCGCGATCCGTGTGTGCCTGTACCTTTGCATATTGCAGTGTTCAAGTCATAAGGAGAGATATGGCTGCCAATAGTCTTGAGATATCTCTAATCTATTACTGTCAAGTCTGAAGTGTTGCATATGCATGCAAGCAACATATGGAGTTGATGTTGCATTTTGATTAGGGAAAAAAAATATCTTTGGCGCTCTTTATGGAATCAAATCAACAATATGCTAGAGCTATATGAGACCAATATTGGTGGCAATATTATTTCCAAGCCAGAGAAGTATACGCTGCATCTTTCATGGAATGGAGTGAAGCTTCCTCCTCTATAGTTGTGAGCCATTCAGGCCACTATGTGATGGAGAGGCAGAGGATAAAGAAAAACAAATTGTAGACAAAGTATAATAGAGACAAGAGAAAGAAAAGGGAGCTTTATAGCTACCAAATTTTGTTTATATATTAATGGATAAAAAAAATATACAATCTGGTTTAAAATACAGCTACTACTCTTTTTAATCTCATGCATAGAAAATCAAAACAAGTCCCCAGTTTTGATTAATATCTGCTGTTGCTACAACCACATTTATCAGGCCCTATTTTTCTCATACTTTGTTTTGTTCTCTGTTACTAAAACTGCATTACTTCTGCTGCACTTTTTATTACAGATTAAAAACTATTTTTACTCTTTCTTTCTATTACTACAATACAACTTCTAGACTCTTCTACAAATTTCCAGAGAAAGAAGAGGAAAAAAAGTAGTAAATTATATTTAATTCAAATACATTTACAATTGCCTTGTATGAGCATCAAAAAGAGATTACAATCAATATTTTTTAATTAAAAAATTGTTCTATTTGGAGTAAAGAAGAAGGCATAGTAAGTAGAGACAAAATGCGAGGACAGTGGGAGAAGACAACAGATGGTGGGAGGGACAAGTCAATGGTAGGAGTAAATTTAGTTGGTAATTAGACTCCAACACTCTCCCTTAATCACAACTACCATCTATGATTCTGATTGTCTCGTTGATGGACAAAACATTCCTTTCCTAGCAGTTTGCTAAAGATGTCTGCAAATTGATATTTTGACTTGCAATGTTCCAAGTAGATTTCTCCATTATTGATTAATTGAATTGTTATCACGGTAAATCCTTGATTTCTTCGTGCGGACTACTTTATAACAATGTCAACAACTTGATCTCCTCGCAATCTCTAGCTCCTTTGTCTTGGTTGCTCCACACAGTGGCATCACCTTCAACAACTTTTTGCGTACACTAAAACTTGTGTAGCACTGTAGTAGCAACTCCATTATGCTCTAATGTCAGTTCACTACTCCTTTGTGGCATGTGATTACATTCTGAGCAGCTTGTCTTCAAACCAACTCTCCCTCAAATGCATTTGCCTCTCAAAGATCTTTTGGATAATCCTAACTACCGCCTCACTAACCTGTCATTTGACCTCATATCCTTTGTATGATCATCCATGTCTATAGTTAATCGTCAAAATTAAATGAAAACATTCAAAGTTGATCTTCGTTAGATTTGAGTGCATTTTTTTGCATCTCCTCAGCCTATTCTCTATCACATCAACAGTCTTCTCATGCTTTGTGGATTGTGTAAAAAATATTATTTCAAGTTATCTACTACTCCATAGCTATCAAGTTATCTATATATTGAATTCCTTTGCATTTTGTATGTACTCTCTTCTAAGAGAGTCTAACTCCATAGAGAAATTAAATGTAAGAAGTTGTCTATCTGAAGAAAGTTATGAAGTCTGAATGTAAGAGCAGAAACTCACTCAACTGATGTTATGTTTCATTTTTTATTGATATAAAACTTGCATGTTTGTTTTCTTTATCTCCTCCCCCTCTTCATTCCTACACATTGGTATAAAAGCTAATGGTTGATTCTCTTGGTGATCTTGAAGAGCCACGGGTGAGGAGTGTTGAAATGGAGTTCTATAGTTGAAAATGTTGTTAGTGTTACTATGTAAAGAAGTTACAATCATTAGTTTACAGAGTAATTTTTGATGTCTTACTGTATTTTTTATAGCTGTCAAAAGCCATAGCCAAAGTTGAGTGTGTGTTTACCTGCAAGTGTTCTGTTGCCAAGAAAACTGTCATCAAATTTCACTGCATTTGCAAAGTAAAAACAAACTGAGTTGGAAAGAAATATTTGTACAAACGAAATGAAGAGTTTGCAGCAAATTATTACATAAAGATTTCACACTATTGTAGCAAAACTTGCAAGTCTGGAAGGAGGATTCATTGGTTTGAAAGGCAAAGTAAAAGAAAAGAGATTGCAGCTAATTGCAAGAGGGAGCAGAACACACCAAGGAATGTCATTGTTGAAAGAGAATAAGAAGAATCATAGCTCGTCAAATGAAATAATACTCAATTAGAATAGAGGGTTTGTTGAAGTTGTAGTAAAGGACCAAATATTGCTTGGGATGAAGTCCATGGAGAGTGAAGTGTCCAGCAAAGATAGAATCGATCGTAGAAGAAATATGTTGAAGCAAGTTTTGAAGTCTCTCGGTGAGGAGATCATAGCTGGTGAACAAATGAATCACCTATTTGAAGGTGAAAATATGGTACTACTAAAAGAGGTTTCTGGAAAGAGGTGGTTGTCAAGAAAAGGCAAAAAAAAAGGGAGACCATTGGTAAAGTAGAGTGGAAGCCATAGTAGAAGAAAAAGAGCCTACTCATTCTGATAGAGCCAAGTCGAGGGTTAAATCAAGGTCATAGTCTTAGTTTGCAAAAGATTGTGAGCAACAAGTTTCAAAGAGTTTTTCATAGGTCGTCATATTTTAAGATCTCTGCTCCAAATCAATGAAAGAGTGGTGGATATAGATATCATAGATTTTTGTCTTTTGAGTATCTTATAGATGTAAATCACAATTTTTGAATATTTGTTGTATTTATTGAAGAGTCTTTTGTAAACAATTTTTCTAAGGATATTTGATTATGCATCTCAATAGTCTTAGACAAGTCTAATGTTTTAACAAGGAAATTTCTTAGTTGTCTGAAGTTATAAATAGTTTGAGGAGGCTCCATACGTAATTATTGAGGTTGAGAAAGAATGAAATACTGTGTAGAAGCTCATTTTTAAAGTCTACAAAACAATGTAAGAAAGAAGAGTTGATAAATAAGATCAAAATATGAAAAAATCAAAGGATACTAGCTATGTTTTATGAAAAAATAAATGATGTTGTTGATGGATTAAAAAGGTAATATTGTTGAATGCCACAATATTCCATATTAGTATAAGCATATTTGAGGCCAAGAAAGCCCACTAGGATCCCCGAGCACCAGGAGTGTGACTCTATGGGAGGTGTTGACAAAACAATTGAATCACACCTAAACCAATGATGGACTAGTAACCAAAAGAGTCAGAGATCATGGTTAGAGCATCCAAAAAACAAAATGGGATTTCCTAGGTTTTATCTTTAGTATTTGAAGATTTTAGATGTAGAAGCATTAGTGAAAAGGATAAAGAAAGAAATCAGAATTGGTAGTTATGATTAAGGGGGAGTGTTGGAATTATTCCCAACTACCCCTCACTAGCTTGTCATGTCTTGTATCCTTTGTATGATCATCTGTGTCTGCAATTAATCCTCAACATTAAATGAAAACACTGAAAGTTGATCTTCATTAGATTCAAGTGCATTTTTCTATAATTCCTCAACCGATTCTCTATCACATCAACTGTTTTCCCAAACTTTATGGATTGTGTAAAAACTATTATTTAAAGTTATCTACTATTCATCCATAGCTATCAAGTTTTCTATATATCAATCCATTTGCATTCTATATGTACTCTCTTATAAGAGAGTCCAGCTCCATATAACTATTAGATGTGAGAAGTTGTCTATCTAAATAAAGTTATAATGTCTCAATCTAAGAGAAAAAGCTTACTCGGCTGATGTTATGTTTTATTTTTGATTAATATTAAACTTGCATATTTCTTTTCTACTTCTACTCCCCTCCATATTCCTACACTCTGCACATCATAGGCCTCAGTGCTAAAGTCACTTTTTGCATGTAAGATTAATGCAATCATTGATTTGAATTTATTTGGAGTAAAGGAACTAATGCTCACATAAGTGGATGGATCACAATCCCACTAAGGGTGCTTGTCATTATCATTTCCCTCAAATGATTCAACTTTCTCATCAAGGTGTTATTCTAATGTTTGTCCATATAATTATTTTATAAAAAACACACAAAGGAATAACTCTTGAAGGACTCAAAATAAAAATAATTGTAAAATAAAATCAGTAGATTCATTATGCATTTGAACATATTGACGAAAGGATGTTGCCATTTAAGGGTTAAGCCACTCAAAAAGATAGATGGTCATTATTTGATAAAAGATTTATTTTACATTTGGCTTCCAATTCAATGCATAGAGAAGTGAGTGGATTCTTACATGTTCAAATTATTTTTCTAGGTTTATACATATGAAGGCAAGAAAGTTTATTGTTTGCAAATCTAGTATATATGTCAATCATTAAAAATGTCAGCATACACAATTATCTTTATTTTAATGTCTTATGAACAAGTTGAATATTCTAACTTCTTTGTAATAAATTCTCTCATGTCTTCAGAAGTCACATTTTCTTATTTGATTCTCACTATGAGTCTATACATTTTTAAAATTTTAAATGGTGTTATATTTTGTATCTTTCTTTGTTAATGTCAGTGACATTGTAAGCATTATCCATTTTTACAAATATGCACAAACAAAGCCTCTTATTACCACGAACATCCTCCATAAGAGAATTTTATTGTGCTAACAAAATGGCCAATAGTTTTCCAAAATTTCTTCTTTCACTCTCAAATGCTATGTAGAAATAACTATTCCATGTGGAAGATGAAACTCAAAACTCAACTTGAGTTTGAGGAATTTTGGCATGTGGTTAGTGGCACCACAACAATATCTAATATAGATACTGATGAGTAGAGGAAGTTTGATCAAATTGAGATAAAATAAAAATTGATCATTATGTTTAGTGTGTTTGGTGAAGTTCAACCTTTCATCTGAGACTTGGCCATAGCAAAAGATGCAGGTGGCATTCTCAAGAGAATGTATGACGTGAAGAATCATAATCAGATTTTGAATTTCTAGAGTCAAATACATGGTTTGAAGATGAATAATGGAGAACAAAAAATGATTGCTGAGTTGAGGGCTTCCCTACACACATTTGGGAGAAAAACTTTATGATGTATTTTTGGTGCCTATTGCTCTACAGGACTAACCTTCTAGATATAATTTTGATGTGACAATTTTAAATGTGACAAAGATGACACACACTTTTGAGAAGATAATGAATCTCATTCAAAAGGAAGAGTCTATAAGCTAGGAACATGGTGAGGAGGATCATGCCAAACCACAACGGGGATAGAAGAACACATAGAAACAACATATCAATGTTGCTGAAGGAGAAGATTATCTAGATGAGGAATATTTTCTTGTAGAACATACTTCACAAGATGGTTCACAATCAACCTCTATATGGTATATTAACTCAAGTGCTACAAAGCACATGATTAGATAGAATAAGTGGTTTCTCACATTGAAACCTCATCATGGTACACTCACTCTTGGAGATGATACCACCTATAACATCAATGGTATTGGTGACATCTCTTTACAGTTTTGCATACATCACTATAGGTTTAATAATGTTTTGTATGTTCCAAGGCTTACTAGAAATCTTATTTTTGTTAATCAATTTCTTGATCATAATATTAGGATTGATTTTTATACAAATCAAGATAAAAAGGTATGTCTTATCAAAGATAAGTTTAGAAATGAAAAGATTGTTGCTAGTGCTACTAAGATTGGTAAAGTGTTAAGGATTGATATAATTTCTAATAATCAAGCCTTGGTGACTAAGTATAATGATATTTCTATGTTTTGGCATCATAGATTTGGTCATTTAAGCACTAGATACTTGCTAAAACTTATTAAGAAAAGTATGGTCAAAGGGCTTCCATCACTTGAGAAGTCAAGTGCTATTTATTCTAGTTGTATTGTTGGAAAATAGCCATGAGCACCCTTCTATTCTAGTGAGAATCATTCAAACCAACCCTTGGAGTTGGTGCATACCAATCTATGTAGGCCCATGACACCTAATCATAATGAATTAAGGTATTTTTAGCTTTTTGTTGATGATCACATAAGGAAAATGTGGGTATATTGTTTGTAGCATAAAGATGTATCTCTTTCCTACTTCAAATATTTTTTCACTCTTCTAGAGAAAGATATGAATCGCCGTATTCATGACCTCCACTCAAATCGACGGAATATACCATTACAGATTTATCCACATACCTAAAGGAAAATGGAATTTATCGTCAACTTACTATAGCATATACATGTCAACAAAATAGAGTTGAAGAATGGATAAATCACATCATCATAGTGATGGATAAAACATGTTGAAAGAATCTACCTTGGGACATGTATATTTGGCTAATGCTCTACATACAATAGTTTATCTTCTAAGTCATGCACCAACCAAAGGACTTGATGCCAACCAAAGTAGATGTTGGCATCACACTAGAAGAAGCGTGGATACATATAAAGTCATCTATCTCCCATCTTTGTGTATTTGGATGCACTACCCATATGTATATTCACAAACAACAAAGAAATAAGCTTAAGAAAAAATCAATGAAATGTATTCTTCTTGGATATAGTAATTATTCTAAAGCATATCTCCTTATAGATGCTAAGACAAAGAAGATATACATTAGTAGAGTTGTAATTTTTGATGAGAAGAGCCAGTCAAGTTATCCTCCTAAATCATCACCTACTCCAGATAGTGCTCTTAGATTCAACATGGATGGAGAGAATGATGGGAATGTTGACCAATAGTCAATCAACACCCATAAATGTCACAAAACCTTTACAAAACTAGTATACTAGTACCATTCACAATGCAAAGCTAGATGGAGTTCCAAACACTTTCGCTTCAAGTCCAAGAATGTGCAACATGGCTCACAATGAGGTAAATTTATCCTTGATGACTTCAGTTGTTGATAATTTTAAACCATCTTCTATTTAGGAAGTAGTAGAGTTAAAGCCTTGGAAAGAGGCTATGGATGCAGAGTATCAATATTTGATGAGAAGAAATACTTGGTAACATGTTTATCTACCATTTGTGAAGAAAGAAATTAGATGTAAATGGATATTTAAGACTACATATGAGGAATATAATAGTATAGATAAACATAAGGCTAGACAATAATTATCATCCAAAAGTTCTCATTTTTTATTTAATTTTTCTAACAATAATTTAATGTATCCAGAATTCGTCATCTAAGAAAAAATCCTTCAAACTAGTCTTTGGCTTCTTGTTATAGAGACTGGGACACATGCCATGATGAACCCATGATTTCATGCTCATAGATTATTCTTTTCCATAAGTTGGATTACTAATTTTCCAACAAAAAGGCTCAAGATTTTTTTAAATTGCCACAAGCTCATAATAATCAAACAAAGAGCTCCCACAACCCCTTCTTTCACATTCCATGAAGAACAAATCACAAAGATTGGTGCACCCTCAGTTTTTATATTTCCCAAATCAAGCCCTTAATATCTTCACATTTTTTAGAATAGATACTCACATATATTGAGAAGAGCACATAATCACAAGGAATGATCCAAAATAGAAATAATTTAGTATATATTTATAAAATATTACTTGATTGAATCAAGTATATGTTTAATTGAAGATAATAAATAAATTCATTATAATATATTATAATTTTATTGATAAATTGAGGTCAATGAGACATTATGCATGTAAGAATTTATAGAGATGATTTATTAAAAATGAACACACATGAAAATGTAGTGTATTATACATTTGATACCTTAAGCTATAGATGATAGAGAAATTATAACTTTTCTACATCATGATAATCGCAAATTTTAGACATGTGCTTATTATACCACTACAACTTCACTATCTAAGCATGTTACTAGTAATTTATCAATAAGGTACTTAACATGGTTCTTATATGCAATAAAAAATAAATACTTACACTAATGATATCTTGTTAATAAGATCAAACATCTCACAAGATCTCAATTGTGGTTCATGTATATATCCAACATTGTTATGTAGAAGTAGTCAAAATAAGAACTTAAATAGGCCACCCTTAGATTCATACAACTAAAAGTATCATTAAGTTGAATCACAACTTAAGAATATATTATTTATCTATAATATATTTTAATAATATTACTTTTGGCTACTAGGAAATAAGGCACACATAGCTCAATCATACCATGAAAAGTATGAACTCTATTCTAGCTAGGTACTTTATTAACACATAATAAAAATATTCCTAGACACATTATAGGGAGTGCAATAGGTGGCCTTATAGATGCTATATGGCTTGGGCTGAAAAATGTTAAAAATGTGCAGTATTACTTTAATTGGTCCTAACATTGGACTACAACGATATCTTGAGTCATTCATGAATAATTTAAATGATACCACATAGTTCCTATTTCGAATGGATAAATGCATGAAACATCGTCTCAAAAGTATTTTGAACCAATAAATTATTGACACTTAACTCCATGCAATGATGTTGGACACTTATGAGAATGACATATCACATCTACAAGTGGGCCTACCATAAGAAGATTCCACCTTCCAAGTGAACTAGGAATATCACAAGGTGGTTTTGTTGGTCATTTGTAATATAAAAGGGACATAAGACCATTGAGCTCACTAGCAACAAGTGTTAGATAGAATAAATGTATGAAGAGTTACTTTTCGACTATTTTAACTAATAATCAAATTGAAAATATTATTAATAAGACAAAAAATAAGATTAGGAAAATAATTGACTTGAATTTGCAATATGAAAGGATAGTTGTGATAGTAATTCCTAAATGAAGAATATATGAAAGAAGCCTTACACAAATATAATAACCTCCAAAACATTATATTGAAAGTACTATATAATATAGACATTAAAATCATAAACACAAAAACTTAATCTAAATTATAATAAAATTCAAGAATATTACATGCTCCTTAAACTTAACATACTACATAATCGCAAAATATAACACTAGATTTTTCCTAACATACTCACAAAATACCTAATGTACCTAACATTACCAAATAATATTATGCTCATAACAATAAAATCATTAACCAGCAGCCTAAAAATATGTAAAAGTCATCCAATTGTCATGGTTCAAGTAAAACTGAGGAGTCAAAAGACAGTACAACATTTGTTTCAAAGAAATCCCAAAAGATCTACTGTGCAATCGAGTGCAACCATTTGCATCCAGAAAATGGACTATTTGGATTTAAAAAGGACTCATAATTAATGGTTCAAGTTAAAATCACTTTACTGAAATTCTAGGGGAAAGGATCCAGAAGTTGTGCACCCTAACTTTGGGCTTCTCAAAATCCTACGTGGAAATTTCAAATCACTCTGATTTTTTAACAGCAGCTTACTTGGCAAGTCCCCTGCTTATAAATAAGGTTTTAGGGCCACATCATCAAATATAATGCCACATCAGCATGTTTTTTGCCAAGGTGTCCAAAACAACCCAAAAAAAAAGTGAGACCAATAGGTGTGCAAAAGGGCCCCAATACTTGTGCAGCTGATGTGGCATCACATGATTGGTTACTTTTCACAACAAATGGCATATTTCATTCAATTATTGGTACTTATCATACAACTATTGGTCCAATGTTATACAAAGGTTTGACATTAAATCAGCAAGTATGGGGGCATTAAATCAACAACTTCTATCACAAGAATTGGAATGAGCTCAACTACTGAGTCCTTTCCCCTAATATAGACTGGCAAATAGTTGTAATCGATAGCAGGATGAAAAATAAAAATACTTCAATGAAAAGGATAGGAGGGTATTCATTTAAAAAAAATTGGGTACCAGAGACTTCTTAGCAGGGAGAATATTAAGGTGGTTTGAGAGCAGTCCATTTGTGCTAGTCTTAATCCCTGGAGAGCTGTTTATCATAATGTGGGACCTCCAAACATTTCATCATTTCAACGCGTCAAATATCACCCTAGAACTGTGCTTGGTCTAAATTGTCCATGCATTATATAAAAGACACACTAAAAACATATCTATACAGTCGTCTGAACCATCAGAAGAGATAAGTATTGTCCTCTCAGTTAATCATGTCACTGTAAAATGTCCGTGTCTCCAGTTAATTGCTTGGAATACTAGTGAAAAAATGACAAAAGGAAAAGCTTCAAGTACTAGAATTTACCATATTTGTCGAGTCGCTCCAAACATACATTTGGTCTCCTGTTAATACATTGTCACACTGCTCCTCCCATTAAGTGAAATGGCCTGTGTTATCAATACAAACAAAAAAAACAGATCCATTGCATTATTAGAATACATTCTCTCCCAAATTGAGTCCAAGGAAAGGTCCCATGTCTTTGCGCCATGCATTAGAATATGCTGGCAACTAATTTTAATTGGAGCAGTACACGATATTGACTGAGGATGAAACGAACAAATGAAAGAGATAAGGCGGAGAAAGCTATAATTGAATTATGTAATAAATTAAAGACAAATTACATTTGCATTCCTTACTACATAAGCAAGCTCAATCATGGAGGGGCAACTGGAAAACAACGTTAATATTTTTAAAACTAATATATGAGCAGCACAAATACTACCAAATAGAAAAATAAAGGGATAACCGCCCTGTTAGAATCAAGACTTTCAAACCTTGGAAATTTACTCACTAAACGTTCACGAAATTTTTAACATCATTCGGCTTGAGTTTTTGCAGGTAATATTCATGTACATTATGTTTTTGATAATATAAGTGGGGAAGAGTACCAACCATAATTATAAGTAATAAGGTTCAATTAGCTTTCTTAGTCAAATTCTATGAACATTCATAATGTTGATAAATTGACAACCAATTTTCATTTGTAACACATATATTATCATGTTTTTCCTCCTCCTCTTAATCAGTAATAGTACATTTGAAATGTCGGAAAACTGAAATGCAAGTTCTATCATGTAATTGTTAATGAAAGATGATGAACTAAAGGGTTTGAAGTTATACATCTGTTAAGCGTCCATTAAGCAAAGAATTAATAAACTTTATGTTTCCAACATCTAGACTTGACAACAAGTCAACCAATGACAATGAGTGGATTATAACATTTATGAAACATAGCAAGTAAAATGACACATAAGCCACATTGTTTGTTATAAAGAATATTAGAATAAGGAAAATTGAAAGGTTAAACCAAACTGAGTTCTAAATTGAAGTTGTCTTATAGATCTTCTAAGTATAGACACTACAAAAGAATATAGTACAAGGGTGTGTCAGAGAAAGAAATAATAGGAGTGGTTCAAAAGTGTGTAAACTTGTTCATTGTCTTTGAAAGAAAATAAATATATTATTAATAACATGAATTCCTATGCTCTTAATGTCATACAATTCCTAAGTATTCTTATTGAGGTTGTTAAATAATTCTCTAAAGAGATACAACCTATTGAACACTAAATACCACTGAGAGGGGGGTGAATCAGTGGTTTCTAGCTTTATCAGTTTTCTAAACTAATCTCAAAATATCAATTACTCACTTAACTTTTAAGCAGTCATACCGGTAATACAAGAAAGAGAACCAGAGAGATCATTCACACACAAGTGATTCACAA
Organism: Cryptomeria japonica; assembly: GCF_030272615.1. Classification (NCBI taxonomy): domain Eukaryota; kingdom Viridiplantae; phylum Streptophyta; class Pinopsida; order Cupressales; family Cupressaceae; genus Cryptomeria; species Cryptomeria japonica. The sequence goes on from NC_081408.1 coordinate 229,401,117, forward strand.
CTCGAGATTTATGAGGAAAACCCAATATGGGAAAAACCTCGGTGAGAAAATTTGCTGGAGTCTACTACTCCAATCCAGCCTCATAGGTAAAACACTAACTTAAAAAGCTTTAGGGCACCAACCCAAGGAGCACCAACCCCTACACCAAGCTTCAAGTTGGCAATGTATATGAAATACTATTTGAATATAATTAAGGCTTCTTGTTGCAAATGAATTCTGCAACTCTTTGATCAAATGACACTCTGCCGATTGACAATCTTTTCTTCTCCACTGAAACTCAGACTGCTGGTTGTGGAATTATTGTCTTTGTTTTTCAACCTTTGTTATCTTTCTCTCCCTCTCACACACAAGATCACACTAGGATGTTGCCACCTCTAGCACGCCTTACTAGTTAGGCTCAACTGCAAGACTACAGAACTGTCGATAGAATCCTCTCATCGGTATGGTTTCTCACACACACACTACAAATTTTGTAGAATTCTTTCTAAGGCTCACAATTATTTTCTCTTCTTACTTCTCTCTATATCTCTCATCTTTTGTAGCGTCAGCTCATTTTGTTTAGAGCTCTCATTTCTTATTAAGGTCATTTCCCGCTAGAACATAATTCAAATATTTGAGCGGTTAGGGTTTCCTCTTTTCGACACAATCTTCATGAGATCCAATCCTACTTAGCTCAGATCGATAACCTATCCTAGAAGGATGCATGCACACAGCTTCCATTATCTAATGCACATTTTTTGGAAATGGCAATCTCGAATTAGATCTTTTGTCACGAAATTAGTCGACACATAAAGTACTTCAGAAGTTTTCTTTTCGAGGACTTCCTGAATCAAATTTCCCTTGCATAGATTCAGGCGCCAACTGCTCTCTGATCTTCCTCTATCATTCCTTCTTCCTCGAGCCGCAATCAGTCAGATACAATCTCATGATTTGTGGCTCGCCCACTAATGGTGATTATCTATTTCATCAACCCTGTGAATGAGGCTTCACCAACCACAACCCGTTTGCCACCTCTGCTTCTTATGGCATCACAACGATCAAGACATGGCCCACCAACACATAGTTGGCTAGGAAAACAAATACTGGTAAAAAATATTCACTTCTGGTGATGTGAGACTACCAGTAGGCCTTCATTCTTTATGCTCACCCTTATGTGAGTATTCATCATGCCGGTTGACATCAATGACAACTTAGTGCCAAATTGCCAACAATCTCCCCCTTTGGCATTGATGTCAACTTCTAGTGAGATACTCCATACCAGTACATTTCTCCCCCTTTGACACAATGACAAAGGGTATTGTGCACTCCCCCTTTGATTCATACCAAACTCCCCCTTTGACAACTATCAGCTCCCCCTGAACCACATAAAACCTACCTAGGCAAATCACACAACTCCCAACTTGTGTCAGAGGTACTCAAAAGTGTTGACTAATAATGGTTTGGTGAAAATGTCTACTACTTGTTCACCAGTAGGAACATAATCCATCCTTACCTCCTATCCTTCAACCTTCTCTCTAAGAAAATGATATTTGATAGCAATGTCCTTTGATCTGGAATGCATGACAGGATTCTTTGCTATGTTGATTGCACTTGAATTGTCACACCGAATGAGAACAAGATCAGTGATGTCCACCTGTATATCTTTGAGAGTCTGTTTCATCCAAAGCACCTGAGAGAAACATGAAGCAACAACAATGTACTCAGCTTCAGCAATGGATAGAGAGACTGAGTCCTTCTTCTTGCTACGCCAAGAGACCAACTGGTCACCAATAAAGAATGTACCACCACTTGTTCTCTTTCTATCATCAATGCATCCTACCTAATCAGCATTAGTCTATGCTTCCAAGACAAAATCTCCCTATTTAGAATACCACAAATCATAGCTGAGTGTTCCTTGTAGGTACCTAAAAATTCTACTAATAACATTCATGTGTGACTTCCTTGGAGCAACTTGGAATCGGGCCACCATGCACACTGCTTGAACTATATCTGGTCTTGAAGCAGTAAGATATAGTAGATTGCCTATCATGGATCTGTACAAAGTCTGATCGACCATCGGTCAATCATCATTCTTGCTTAATTTGCTGCCAGTTACCATGGGGGTACTTACCGGTTTACAATCTTCTAGTTGAAATTTCTTCAACATCTCCTTTCCATACTTGATTTGAGAGATAAAGATTCCTTTATCATACTATAATATCTGCAAACCAAGGAAGTATGTGAATTCACCAAGCATTGACATCTCAAATTCTGACTGCATCTGATCAGCAAACTCTTTGTAGAGGGTATCCTTGTTGCCTCCAAAGATGATGGCATCTGCATACACCACCACAATAATCATGTGATTCCAATCTTTCGTTATGTACAAATTAGTGTCAGCACTTCCCTTTTTGAATCCCTTCTCCTTCAGATACTAATCTAATCTTGAGTACCATTCTCTTGGAGCTTTCTTTGGACCATATAGAGCCTTTTTTAACTGACACACAAAAGTCTCACCATCATGTAGCAAAAACCCTTCCGATTGCTCCATGTATACAGATTCTTCCAAATTTCCATTTAGAAAAAAATATTTTACATGCATTCGGTATACTTTATAGCCCTTGTAGGTAGAGTAAGCTAGAAACAATCTAATTGCTTCTAATCTAGCCACTGATGCAAATGTTTCGTCAAAGTCAATCCCCTCTACTTGAGAGTAACCTTTGTATACTAGTCTAGCCTTGTGCCTTACAATCTTACCTTCTTCATTCATCTTGTTCTGGTAGACCCATTTTGTGCCAATGATATTCTTGTCTTTCAGTCTAGGAACTAATTCCCAAGTCTTGTTTTTCTCAATCTAGTGCAGTTCTTCTTCCATAGCATCCATCCATTCTTGTTTCTTACTGGCCTCAATGAACGCTTTGGGTTCTACTTCCGTCATGAGGCATAGGTTGACTTGTTCATCATTTTGGGCAAGTCTTCTTCTAGTCTACACACAATCACTCATATTTCCCAAAATTTTCTCTTCTGGGTGATTCAGGTGTACATACCGGCTTGGGACTTTCTTGGATGCTACCTCTGGTTCAATATCTATTTGAACTTCACAATATTCATCACTGGAGTCATCATACCAGTTAACCTGTGGTTGACATCCTTTGTACATATCTTCATCAACTTTTACATGCACACTCTCAATGACCCTTCTTAGTCTTTTATTGTAGCATTTGTAGGCTTTGTTGTTAGATGAGTAACCAAGGAAGATTCCTTCATCACTCCTACAGTCAAAAATTCCTAAACAATCCATATCTTTCTTGATGAAGCACTTGCTCCCAAATACTTTGAAGTATTTGACTAATGGCTTCCGATCATACCATAACTCATAAGGTGTCATTTTTTTGTTTGTTCTTAATTGAACCCAGTTCAAGGTGTATGCAGTCATATGAACAACTTCTTTCCAATATGTATCTAGCAGGCTTGCCTCATTCAACATGGTTCTGGCCATTTCCTTGACTATCCTGTTCTTCCTTTCTACCACACCATTTTGGTGTGGTGTTCTAGGAGCAGAGTATTGCCTTCTAATTCCATGTTTTTAACAATAATCTTCAAATTCAATTGATGTGAAATCTTCACCCCTGTCTGATCTTAGGCATTTTAATATGTACCCACTTTCCTTATCCACCATTTTTTGAAAGATATTGAATCTTTCAAATTCTTGTGATTTATCCTGCAGAAAGGTGACCCATGTCATTCTTGAGTAGTCATCAACGAACAGCATAAAGTTTCTTTCACTGGCAAGAGCTCTTGTTCGAGTTGGACCACACAGATCTGTATGCACAATTTCAAGTGGTCTTGATGTGTTGTGCTCCTTTGTCCTGAAACTCACTTTTGTTTGCTTACCTTTTACACATTCATCACAAAATGTGTTTACTGGTTTGATGATGGGTGGAATATTCCTCAAACATGCCTTCTGGCCTACTACAACTAAATTATCAAAATTTATGTGGCCTAATATTTTGTGCCATAACCAACTTTCATCTACTTGTCCTAACATACATTAGGACTCATAGCATTCCTTCAGATTATAAACATTTCCATCAGTTCTCTTCCCTTCTCCCACAACTTTACCGATATTGTCTTTCTTTATCTGGCAACCAGTTGAGTCAAAGGTGAATTTGTAACCTTTGTCATACATCTGACTCACACTCAACAGATTATGCTTGATGCCATCCACATAATATACATCATGTGCCTTCATTTTTCCATCAATGCTTAGAGTTACTTTTCCCTTTATTTTGATGGAGGAATTGTCTCCAAACCTTACTGATCCACCATTCTAGTCTTCAAGTTTGATGAATTTCTTTTTGTCACCAGTCATATGGTTTGAACAACCACTATCTACCACCCATAGATTTTTTCTTTCAACATGCAAGGTCGTCTGTACTAAGAGACTTGATTTTGCTTGTTCCTTTTCTTTCTCAACCCAAATTGATTTGATTTCCTTCTTCTTGTCAGCTGCTCTGTTGAGCTCAGGATCAGTTACCGGCTCTTGATCTAGATTTGCCTTCATTTTCTTAATCTTCTTATTTTTGTATAACCATGCTATGTGTCCAAACTCTTGACAGTTATAGCATTTTACATTTTCATTAAAGTGAATGTCCCTATAATTGTTGTAGGGTGCAGGTTTATTCTTCCTACAATCAAATATCTTATGACCATATCCATTGCACTAATAGAAGAAAACATTCATATCCCAGAGTGTATTAAATGGGTTTGTACTTTCATAATTCATAGAAGGCTTATTGTTTACTCTATAGTTAGCTATTTTGTGTCCAAATTTATTATACCAGTAACAGTAACCATGAAAGTTTGAAACATGTCGGTTAAGTTGTCTTGGTCCTCAATGGAACTGCCTCATGGAGGGTCATCCCTTCATGTTGTTAAATCTAGTGAATCCTTCATGGTCAATTCTGGCATTTCTCCTTGGGCCTGCATTTTGGTGGAAGAAGTGTTGCCTCCTTTTCATTTTTGCATACCAGTTTGAGTGACGAATTCAAACAACATTTGCATATGTCTTTTTGTGATATCCTTTCCTACAGTGAATGTCTTCTTTCCTTCACCTTGAATTGAAGAGGTGAACATTATTTCTTTGTGGGATTTATCTTTGTGGGTTGAACTTTGACCTTCTTCAAAACCTAAGCCACTAGTGTCTTTGGATTGCTTTTGTTTGCTCAACATCTTATCGAAGGCCTCAGTGTTTCTTTCATACTTGCTCCTTATTTTTATTTCTTCCTTGCTTTCTTCAATATCCTTTCTAAGCTTTATTATTTCTTCTTCCAGCCCTTGATGCTCCTTTTCTTTCTTTGTCAGTTCAATGGTTGTAGCTTCACAAATCCTCTTAGTTTCTTCTAGCTGCAACTTCAAGTAAGATTTGACTTAACCGGACTCTTCTAGAGATTGCTTCAAAAGATCTTGTTCATGTACTGCAACAAGCTTAACTCTTGACTTCTCTTCTTGTTTTACTCGGCTCTTTAAGAGAACTGATAAGCTCACTCTCCAAATCCACTTCAACCTCAATATCCTCTTCTTCCTCATCTTCATCAGCTGGTCTATCATGTGCCATGAAGAGATTGACTTTTCTGTTGTTCTCATGCTCATCATCTGCTGATGCAGTTTCATCATCTATCATGTCATCCTCAAAGGTATATACATTGTTTTGGTTCCGGTAGCCTCTCCTTCCTTGCCGGTAGTCATTGCTTTCACTATCTTTGTTGGCAGATCTTTTGAACTCTCTTGACTCATTTCCACCCATTTCTTTGTGAGAACAACTTACAAGAAAGTGTCCTACCTTTCCATAGTTGAAGCACTTAAGCAGTATCTTTCCTTTATACCGACTGGACCCTCTTTTGAGCTTCCTGACAAATTTTTCTACTTCTGCATCAGAATCTTCACTGTATTATTTGTGAGTAACAACTTCTTTGCCCTTTTTGGTGATGTTGGATGCCGCTTCTTTCCTTGAGGAAGTATCACCGATTATTCTCATCTCACAGGTTGTCAGAGAGCCAAATAGCTCATCCATCAAAAAGGTCTTCAGATCCTTTGCTTCTTCTATGGCTGACACCTTAGTATCATATTTGGGAGTAAGAGATCTAAGTATATTCTTGACAAGAATCTCATCTGCAATCTCTTCTCCAAGCCCTCTAATGGTATTCACAGTCTCATTGAATCTATGAAGATAGTATGCAATCTTTCCATCATCTTTCATTTTGATGCTTTCAAGTTGGCCTCTTAGTGTTTGCAGCTTGACTTCTTTGACTTTTGCATCTCCCTCAAACAACCTCTACAATTTGTCCCATGTCTCCTTTGCTGAAACACAGTGCATGACTTTGACAAATTCATTATCAGATAATCCACTTAGGACAACATGTTTTGCCTTTGCATTATTCTCATACTCCTATTTTGCATCCGGATTAGTGGGAGGAGTATTAGGAACAACATACCCATTTTTGATGGACATCCACACATCAAACCCAAGAGATGAAATATAGGTCTCCATTATTTTTCTCTAGAAAGAAAGGTTGGATCGATCAAACATGGGGGATTTTGAGGAAGCAGACTCACTTCTTGCTATTGTGTTCAAAGTCTAGAATCAACCTAAGGTTTAACTATAACCAGGAACTTTTCTCTGATACCAATTGTTGAACACTAAATACCACTGAGAGGGGGGTGAATCAGGGGTTTCTAGCTTTATCAGTTTTCTAAACTAATCTCAAAATATCAATTACTCACTTAACTTTTAAGCAATCCTACTGATAATACAAGAAAGAGAACCAAAGAGATCATTCACACACAAGTGCTTCACAACTCCAGATTTACGAGGAAAATCCAATATGGGAAAAACCTCGGTGAGAAAAGCTGGTGGAGTCTACTCCTCCAATCTAGCCTCACAGGTAAGACACTGACTTACAAAGATTTAGGGCACCAACCCCTGCACCAAGCTTCAACTTGGCGATGTATATAAAATACTATTTGAATACAATTAAGACTTCTTGTTGCAAATGAATTTTGCAACTCTTTGATCAAATGACACTCTGTTGATTGACAATTTTTTCTCCTCCACTGAAACTCACACTGTCGGTTGTGGAATTATTGTCTCTATTTTTCAACCTCTGTTATCTTTCTCTCCCTCTCACACATAAGATCACACTAGGATTCTCCCTACTTTACCACACCTTACTGGTTAGGCTCAACTGCAAGACTACAGAACCGTCAGTAGAATCCTCTCACCGCTATGCTTGTTCACACACACACTGCATCTTTTATAGAATTCTTTCTAAGGCTCACAATTCTTTTCTTTTCTTACATCTCTCTATAGTTCTCCTCTTTCACAACATCAGGTCATTTTGTTTTGAGCTCTCATTTCTTATTAACGTGATTTCCCGCTAGAACCTAATTCAAAAACTTGAGCAGTTAGGGTTTCCTCTTTTAGACAGAATCTTAATGAGATCCAATCCTACCTATCTCAGATCGATCACCTGTCCTATTAGGATGCACTTGCACATGGTCTCCATTATCCAATGCACATTTTTTGGAAATGGAAATCTTGAATCAGATCTTCGGTCATGAAATCAACTTCGACACATAAAGCGCTTCAGAAGTTTTCTTTTCGAGGGCTTCCTGAATCGGATTTCCCTTGCATAGATTAAGGGGCCAACTACTCTCTGATCTTCCTCTGTCATTCCTTCTTCCTCGAGCCACAATCAATCAGATACAATCCCATGATTTGTGGCTCCTCCATAAATAGAGATTATCTGTTTCATCAATCCTATCGATGAGGCGTCACCAAACACAACCTGTTTGCCACCTCTGCTTCTTATGGCATCACAACAATCAAGACATGGCCCACCAACAAATAGTTGGTCCAGAAAACACATACCGGTAAAACATCTTCACTTCAAGTGATGTGAGAATATCGGTAGGCCTTCATTCTTTATGCTCACCCTTATGTGAGTATTTATCATGTTGGTTGACATCAATGACAACTTAGTGCCAAATTGGCAACACAACCAACATAATACATAATGATGCTAATTTTTTTATGCCAATGATAGTCAATCTTATCATGATCTATTAAGAGAGAATTATCAATGAGGGATTTAACATCACTAGAATGAAATATACTTTAGTTACAAATTTTCTCTCTTTAGTGACATTTGCACTTTCATTTATAGAATAAGTTGTAAATCTTAGGGCAAGATCCATTTTAACAACATATAACATTATGGTTCCCCCTTGCCAAAGGATGGCTAAAACTTAACTTTTATGGTTACTCTCACAAGATCCCTAGGTAGTTGTGTGGGGGTGGAGTCTTATTTGTGCCTATCCTATCAACCTTGGGGTACAAACTTAAAATTTTGTTGATGTGGCATTGGTTTGGCTAGGTTCATCCTTAATACAAATAAGAAAGGGATGAATAACATCACTATTAAGAGTGACTCGATGAATGTAGTCAATCTATTAAGAAATAAAGAAAAATCTACTTGGTAGGTGGAGGATTTGATTGACAATGCCCTCTTTGATATCATGTCTTTTCAAAATCACATTGTGTAGCATGTATTTAGAGAAGGCAATAAATTAAAAAATCTTCTCACTAACTTAACGATGTAAATTAATGATTACATTACTTAAAAATTGTTTTCTTCCCTTATGTCTAAAATTGTCTGAAGCTTTCACATGGACAAATGTCACATTTTGATTTAATTATTCATCATCTAAGAAGCTAACTACATGTATCAGACTCATAATGATTGTCAATTTAATTAATTTCATCCTCTGTGGCTCTAGAACATTCTATTTTCTTGCTCCTCTAGTTTTGGTTTTGGCTATTGTACATCGTGTCTACTAACTTGTGGAAATGTGTGGTGATTTCACTCAAATTAGATATAGAGAACAAAAAACTATTATGAAGGACCATCAAGTTTGAGAAATTCTAGAGGCACAAAACTTTATCCCTATATTTTGTCAATGAAAGTATTTGATTGAGCCCTTTCCATGGAGTTTACTAGTTTATGGATGAAGGGAGTGATGTCAATGTGTGGTATTTGTTTCCAAGTCTCAGTGGAGACGATTGTAGAGATGAATGGACTTTTCTACATCATAATAATTATAAAATTTAGAGATGTCCTTATCATAACATTACTACTTGATTATTTGAGCATGTTACTAGGGATTTATTAATAGGGTACTTAACATGGTTCTTAGATCTAATAACCATTAAAATAATTACACTAGTCCTTGCTTATTAATAAGATCAAAGATCTCACAAGATCTCAATGGTGGTTCACATCAATATCTAACATTATTATGTTAAAGAAATCAAATTAATAATTTAAATGGTTCACCCTCAAAATCATACAACTAAAAGTATCACTAAGCTCAATCACAACTTGGGCATATATCATTCATCGATAATATATTTTAGTAATATTACTTGTCACAACTAAAAAATAAGATACACATAACTCAATCATACCATGAAAATTATGAACTCTAAGCTAACTAGGTACGCTATTACCACACAAAAAAAATTCCTAGATGTATTATAGGGAGTGCACTAGGTGGTCTTATGCATGCCATATCACTTGGGCTGGAATGATTACAAATATGTTGTCTTACTTTGATTGGTACCGATATTGGACTACAAAGGCATATTGTGTCATTCAATAATAATTTAAATGACTCCACATAACTCTAATTTTGATTTGATAAATGTGTGAAACATCAACTCAAAAGTATTTTGTACCAATAAATTATTGGCACTTAACTCCATGCAATGATGTTGGACAATTGTAAGAATGACATCTCATATCTCCAAATGGACCTACCCTAGGAAGATGCCACCTTCCAAGTGAATTAGGAGTAACTCAAGGTTGTTTTGTTGGTCATTTACAATATAAAAGGGACACATGACCATTGAACTGACTAGAAACAAGTGGTAGATAAAATAAATGTATAAAGAGTTAAATTTAGACTATTTTAATTGATAATCAGTTTTAAAATATAATTCATACTACAAAATATAAGCATAGAACACATGAGAAAGTGGAAGGAATTTGCAATATGAAAGCGTACTTGTGAATTTATTTCCTAAACAAAAAATATATAAAAATTGGCTTACGCAAAGATATTAACTTATCAAAATATTATTGTAAAACTACAATATAATATAGAAATTAAAATCTGAACATAGAAAATAAATCTAAATTATAATAGAATTAACCTAAACATACTGCATAATCCCAAAATATAACATTAGATTTTTCTTAACACACTCACAAAATGACATTATCAACTAATACTATGTGCCATAGCAATAAAACCATTGCCCACCAATCTAAAAGGATTTAAAAGTTATACAGTTTTCAAAAGGCACTCAAAAACTTGTTTCAAAGAAATCCTAAAATGTCACTCTAAACTATTTGCACTTAATCATGTCACTCTAAACTATTTGCATGCATGAGGATATGCGGGGAACTAATTTGAATAGGACCAATACACAGTATTTACCGAGGATGAAATGAACAAAAGAATGAGGCAAGACGGGGAAAGCAATAATGGAGTCATGTAATAAAAACAAGAGAAGGTACATTTGGATTTCTTACTACATAGAGCAAGCTCAATCACGGAGTGGGTACTCGAAAACAATGTTAGTATTTTAAAACTACTATATTAACAGCACAATGTACCAAATAGAAAATTAAAGAGATAATTGTCCTGTTAAAAAGAAGGTTTTTAAACCTTGGAAATGTACTCCCTAAACGTTCACCAAATCTTTAGCATTATTCAGCTTAAAGTTCTTGTACGTATATATTGGAATATTTGTGTACATTTTGTTCTTGATAATATAAGTGGTAGAGTTTCAATTTATTTTCTTATGTTCATTTTTTATGTGATTTATTGATAATAAATTGAATAGTGATAAATATTGTTGAATGTATCGATTCAATGAAAAAAGGGATGAGATTGGGATTATGTCTAAAATAATTATAGACATCTTTAAAATTGTAAATAATAAGGTTCAATTAGTTTTGTTAATCAAAGTCTCTAAACGTCCATAATATTCATAAATCAACAACCAATTGTCATTTCTAACATATACATTATGTTATTTTTGCTCTTCATCTAAATCATTAATGGTAAATATCAAACATAAGGAAACGAAAATGCATTTTTAATCATGGTCATGTTAATGAAAGATGATGAAGTAAACGGCATCAGGTTATATATCCCCTAAACATGTATTAAGCATAAAATTAATAAAATTTATTTTTTCAACATGTAGACTTCAAAAGCGATACATGTAGGGAATGCCTGAGGCAGGAATAGGCGTGGGAGAGGGAGTGGGAGATTTTACAGAGGTTGTGGAGGGTGAGGATAGCGAGGATGAGAACGGCTTTGCTCTCTTTTTTGCTTTGGATTTTTTTGAGCTCTTTTTGGTGGCAAATATGTTACCGCCTAGGGGTGCTCTCTTCTTGTTCACATTGGCACATCAACTCCAGTTTGAAGTTCCTGCACAATATGTCCTTTTCTGTGAGGCTTCCCTCTCTGGTTCCGTCTTGGGTTAGAGGGGCTTCTGGAGCGTCATATGGGTCTACATGGAGATCTGATTTGGAGGGGGGGAGCTATATCGTTGGAGGTTGAGGGAGGTGTTAGTGTCGATGGACACCACATTGGGGGTGTTATGACATGGCAAAGGGTTTTGTCTATGCGACTGTTGTTGAGAGTGCTCCCCACTGCTTTGCAGGGCTTTATGTCATCTTTGGTGAAAGGATACGATATTTTTGGTCCTTTTTTTGGATCTACCTTCGAAATGGAGTCTTGCATGGTGGTGTCTAGAGGTGATCATTTGGGGATTGTTGGATATGCCCTTCTCTGTGTGGTCTTCCTTCCCCCTCTGTCCCCCCCTCTGTCTCAACTCTTGGTAGAGGTTTTGAAGGGGTTATGTTTTGCCCCTGTTTTAGTAGGACAATGGTTTGGCTTATGTCCTAGTTCGGAAGGGTTGTTTGGGACCCAGGCGGTGCTTGTGTTTTTTGGTTTTGTGATTGGCTTGTTGGCTTCATGGTCATTGGATGGGTTCAGTTGTTACAGGGGACCTCTGTTTGGGGGATTGTCATCTTTCAACCTTTCTCAGACGGTCCTATTGAGGTGGACCACTCTTTTCTTAAGGGGGAGAGTTGTGGGTTGAGTTTTTTGGGATGGCTCTTTCCTGGGGTTCTGGATGCCTTGATTTTTTACGCTGGTGGTGTTTTTGTTGTTCTTTCCTTGTTGCTGGGTTTATTCCCCCTTTCTCCTATAGAGGTTGAGACTTTGGAGGAGCTTATTGGTTGGGAATCTATTTGGATCAGACGTCTTCTTTTGTGTATGGTTTTAGGAGTATTTTCAAAACCCTATTGTCTAACAAAGCTTTGTGGTTCCATCTTTCAGATGCTAGACCTTGGTTCATGGTTAGAATCTTTGCTCTCTCTGCTGATGACTTCCTTCTTTTTATCCTGTATTGAGGTGGGTCTCCATCCTATTGAGTTGGACATGTGTCATGCTATTGGAAGTGTGACGTCCAGATGCTTTGAGGTTCTTGACTTCTTCCTAGAGGTTTTGGGAACCATTATAAAACCCAAATCGAAGGTTAGGGGAGCCTGTCAAAACCCCCTTGCTTCGATTCAATTTTTAATGCTTATCTTATGGTTTATTGTCTGGTTGGATGCTGATAGTTTTTCAGGGCCCATTACAAACTTTTATTGTTTTTGGTGAAGGTCTGGGTTAGCTTTTAGCTGCTCAAATTTTTTTTCTCAGGTTAAGGGAGCCCAAAAATTCCTTGCTGGTTGGCTGAGGATGCATGTTTCAGGTTGTGGGAGCCTGGATAAAACCCTCTTGTATGGTTTTGGGTACCAATCAAAACCCTTAGTGTCTTTCAGGTTGTGGGAGCATATCTAAAAGCCTCTTATGTGGTTGTGGGAGCCCATCTAAACCCTTAGAGTCTTGTCTCTTTGCTTAGGTCCAGCCTGGTATGTAATGTTTTCTATTCTCCTTTGGTTGGTATTTCACTAGAGGTTGGATGTATGGAATCTTTATATATCTATTGATCATTTGTTTCTTGCTAGGTTCTGGATGCCGGTTCATACAGGGGGTTTCGGGTCCCATTAAAACTCGGGTCCTCTCAAAACCTACTTTTCTCTTAATAAAAAATATGTAGAATTCAAAAAAATTCAACATATGACAATAAGTGGAATATAACCTTTATGGTTCAAAAGTATGTAAACTTCTTTATTGTCTTGGAAAAAACAAAATATGTGTTACTAATTTTATGAAACTCTATGCTCTCAATGTCACGCAGTTCAAAAGTATTATTAATTGATGTTGTTAAATAATTTTGTACGGAGATACAATCAACATAATACATAATTAGGATTAATTTTTAATGGCAAATATAAGAAATCTTAATATGATCTATTGATAAAGATCAATTAGAGAGCTAGAGAGAGAAAAAATGAAGCTAGAATGACAAGATATGTAGTTTGGAAGAGAAATCATCATGAGTGTAGATTGTAGAGGGCAATACAAGCTTTGCCAAATGTAGGCATAATGCTCCAATGAATACGTTCTAATTGCATATTCACAGGATGCTCATGGGATGTATGGACATCTCTATAGTGCATAGGAGTCCATAAGTCAAATAGTCAGTAGGGTTAGGAAAAGGATAGAGGCAACACTGATATGGAAAACCAAACAACTAAATAGACATAAAAGTTAAGGGTTCTCAAATCAACATAAAATAAAGGTGTTTATGTAGCATGGAATTGCATGGGGTGCAATTTACAATATTAAAATAAGGTAAATATAAATCTACATTCTCTCATTTCACATTTTGAAGGTAACACTTTTCACCTTCATAATTAATCTTCCTACAAAACATAAGCATATTTTTCACACGTGTGTGAGCAATCCTCACTAGACCACTTCTTCAAAAAAATAGTCACTCAATTGTGTGATTGAGGTAGTAGAGGAATAATAGAGGAATAGTCCTCTTCTAGAATCATTCTATTTTTCCTACTACATCATGCTCATTCTAGGACCACCAATATGATCAAGTCTCCTCACTTTTACCAATGGTAAAAGAAAAGGGTTAAAAATTTATAAATGGATTAATGTAATTCTTCCAAATAAGCATTAATCCCTTGGTTTTTGACCTAAGATGTTGTGCCTAATGTTAAAGATGAGGTAAAAATGATATTTAAAATTAGGTTAAACTATGGAAAAAATACTAATGTAAACTTTTGACCTCTTGGATGGCATATTATTTGACTTAACAAACCAAAACATCCAAAAAATATGAATATCTCAATACAGACATTGCACTCTATAATCATGATTGACAAATTGAATAATGAGTGACCCCATAATACTACATCCCACTTTTGTGACATCCTATTTTTTACCTAAAATTATATATGTTTTAAAAATATAATGATTTAATCATTGATAGGTTCCATCTAAAGGGTTTTTATTTAAAAGGGTTAGGTCAAAATGATAGTAAAATGATTATGTTATTCAATAAACTACAAATGTATTGAATTCACTTATACAATCGTAAATAGTTATTGAAACTAATAACAACATAACTTCCTAAGTAACTAAACAAGCAATTTTTAATGGCCAAGGATGGAGTGGGAGCGGGAGCAAGGACGAGGACTGAAGTGAAGATCATAGGGGATACCAAAGGAGGGGATGTCGATGCAGATGAAGATGATAACTTTAGTTTTTCTTTTGCCTATAAGAACATGTGCTCTGATTGGTACATTTCTCCCTGGGATGCGAGGGGTTGGGGTTTTCTTGGATGGTGTGTTGTCTCTATTGGGGGTTCCTATTTAAATAGCACAGGCAAAGTGGTTGGACAATG